>NC_139699.1:30530426-30666022 GCF_964188405.1 Protomyctophum parallelum
AATAGGTCCTCACTAATAATCATGATTAAAAAAAATTCTACTCAATCTGTGTCTCATAGGAGGGCTGTGGGCAGTTCAGAAACCTCTCAAACTTCGCATTGCAACTTTTCAGGACTAGAAAGCCTGCATTTTCTATTAGCTTGGATTTCCCATCGATGATGTCACTGGTGGACGGGTTTCTGAACTGCCCACAGCCCTCCTACACAGACTGAGTAGAAAAGATTTGTTATTTATAACTGAGGACCTATTATATGAAGATGAAAAGTGGTGAAGTGGTCCTTTAAGAGATTATTGCTGGGTACATGTAAACTATGCAGGGCCATTTGATTCCATTTAGTACACTCTCAAGAATAAAGAGTATCACTATCAGTGCACACTGCACAGTCCATTAGCATTGCATGTATTAATGGACATTATCCCTCAAAGTTAATACCACTGATGATCATCTCACATAGCAGAACTAAGAGTTTAGTGTATATGTTGCCCTCTGACAATGTGAAAACATTCAGGCCAGAGTGATTGAGTATTCTCCTGTATATGCAAAGCATTGTGTCAACAGCAGTGCAATCCTCCCTCTTAACAGACAGTATTGCTGGATTCTATGCATCGCTTAAAGCTCCATTAAGGCACTCACACAAACATATAGGAGGATATTAAGTTAGAGCAGATAAACATAATCCCGTGGAAGTGGGTGGACAGGCACTCTGTGAAGGAATGTCTGCCGGGAATGTTGTAAACCTGTCCTTAATCTGTCAACCGGGCCTCCTGCTGAGCCCCCCCATCCCAACACACAGAAACACACACACCCCCTTTTTCTTGTCATTGATTCTATTATACTTTAGTTTGACCGTGACAGCAGGATAAGAGCTAAGTGTCTGACAGTGTCTGGCAGCATCTCTTTTTGAGAGGAAATCTACTAACCGCCATGGAGGTGTTCGATATTCACTGTGACTGTGCGACACAAGAGATGCTGTCAGCCTGTCTGCTATGGAAAAACAACCCTGGCTAGAACGCCCAACACTACAGCACATGTTGTATATCATCGAATATACAACTTGTGCTGTCAGGTCAAGAGCACCTCTACCATAGTAACCCACTCTGTCTGGCCAACAACATGAAACGGAAGAGCCATTTTGTTTCCTGTATAATAGACACGCCTAAACACATTTAATCCGTCCGATTGTCATGATAGAGAGCAACAAGGCAGTGTCAATCTACAAACTAAACAAGACAACTGGGAGCCAAGTCAGTCCACATTAAATTCCAAGGGATTGAATTAGGGAGCTTTTCCAGATCAAAATGTCATTACGTATGGTATATATGTTAAATGAAATTTTAGATGATGGCTAGATTCTAGTCTAATGACCATGCCTACAATGCCAACATGAAAAACAAAACAAAATATCGTTACAATGGAAATAGGATGAGTAAGATTCATTTTTCACAAAAGCTTCTCTTCTTATTCAACCATCGTTCTCATCCAATCACATCCCTACAGACAGTATGTGGCTGGCGTGCTGCACTTTCTTGCATCTGGATTCAGATATCATCTAACAAAATAAAATAAAAATCTCTGTGCAAAATTACTGTCACTCAAAATGAGCTAAACTCATAAACTGTGAGAGGGTCTGGCCAACATTCAGCATGATGTTGGATCTCAACAAAGCAGTTAGTTAGAACAGTCAGTTAATACTAACTGACTAACTAGTTACTGAGGCAAGTTGCAACTGGCAATTAGAAAGATCATTCCGTTGACCAACACATGCTCACAAAGTAACGTAGAGTCACTTTGAGAGAATCATTTACAATGCGTTTATCTTGTTAACAGCCTGGCAAGAAGAGGAGAACGAAACATGGTTTGCCCTATATTTTTGTCTAAATATCAATTCAAATTGCAGTTCTGTCCTTGACTTGGCTTCATTTCCTCATCACCACACACGATAACAGCTACTGTTGCAAAGCAATGGACGGGCCGGACGCAATATGTGTAGTTGTGTACAGCAGGTAGCCAATATTCAACAATGTTCCTGTTAGGAGGCAGGTGGGCCTGTGTCTGACGGCGAATGTTTGGGAGCTGCAGGCTGTGTGGCCTGCCCTGTGCAGTGATGATGTATGCACACCTGCCATGGTTGCTGGCCAGCAAGTTTCACAGCTGAAATAAAAGGGGGATGGGGAAGGTATGAAAGGGTGGGGGGTGCCCGAGAGAGGGGCAGCAGACGCCTTGCCTGGGGGGGGGGGGGGGGGGGGCTTGGGGGAGCTGTATCCATTATTAATGGTCGCTTGCTGTATGGGGAAAGAGATCTAATGTGGCAGTCAAGGTTGTAGTGAGTGCATAGTCGGCAAAGAGGGATTCTCTTGCTACGCCTCATTCTGACACACTAAAGCCTGAATTATACTTGGTTGTGCGCCTACGTCACAGACCAAAAATAATAAAATTGACTAATACAAGCACAAGCTGAGCATGTAGTTCTGCTAATTTTGTCATGCAACTAAGAATGAAGCATTACACTTTGACACATTCCACCTTCGTTTTTGTCTATAACAGAGACTGCAGAGTAGACACAATTTCATCAGGCAGCAGTGGCATATCTAAATCAATTAGTACAATTATGTATGGGTTCAATACAATTACACAAAAATAAATATATAGTGTAGGCCTTGATAATATGCTAATGCTTAAGTTTCACATTTACATATTTGTTCATTGTTTTACTGCCGAAGTGCTCATTAGCAGGTTGATTCTTGAGGAATGTGCTAATCAATGTGTTTACAGACAATATTCAACAGTGAATATAAATCTACACATCTCCAGTGATATGTGCATTTGTGCAAGGACGGTGCATACCAGACATTTGTTTTCCACTCAAATGTTGTCCAATTCAATTTCTACAATCAAAACATGAAGCCACAATTTTTAAGGAATCTCTGTCCACCTCACCATATAATATTGTTAGGCTATTTGGTGGGTTCCCACTTCCCAGTTTACACACTTTTGAGAAACAGCCGAAACAGCAGCAGCACAAATTTAATAAAAAAGAGAGAAAGATGATGACACAACGGCATATTGACATTAATAAAATAAAAAAAGATGCTTAAAACAAATGGCTGGTTATTAGTCGCATGAGGGAAAAGCCCCTGGCTTCCAAACAGCTACGGCTGGCCAAATCACTGTGCCACCGTGGAGAATCTAATACAATTACACAAACAGAGGTGTTGAGGGGGAGGAGGGGGGGGGGGGGGGGAGTTAGGGCTTTGACAGAGAATGATGAAGCCAACATCAAACACAGTGCTGATAAATGGAAAGCAGGGGGTGGCTGACCAAAGGATGAGAAGGGGGGTGGGGGCTAAGGCTGTTATTGATTGTGCTGCTTGTGTTCTAGTAGTAGTAGGGAGGGTGTGTGTGTGTGTGTGTGTGTGTGTGTGTGTGTGTGTGTGTGTGTGTGTGTGTGTGTGTGTGTGTGTGTGTGTGTGTGTGTGTGTGTGTGTGTGTGTGTGTCAGAGATGGAAGGGCAGGGTTCGCCCCGCGGGCAGCAGTTAAAGCCATGTGCCCCCCTGAGAACACACCAACAAGCCTCCAGTGAGCGGCCCATTGGTCACACTAAATATCTGATCGACACACAGACAACCACCACTACGAACCCACCTCGTCACCATCCCCCCTCCTATAAACACACACTGCACAGCAATTCATTCAGGACTGATTGAAATTCAAAAAGGAGCCTTGACGCCACAGGCATAGACAGAGATGGGCGGAGGAGGCAGAGGGGGTTAGCAGTTTCGTCTCGCTGGGGCCCTATAAAAAACAGATGCTAAATCACTTAACTACCCTTAAATTAACTGCCCGGGATTCTACTGGGATGCGCTGAAATCTGTATACCAGTCGACAAGACGCTGCATGAATCTGTAGCGTAGTGGGTAGACACTTGGCATTAAGTGAAGCACACGGCTGGAGGCTAAACAGACTACAACAAAAGGAGGGCTGGCCTCATCAACCCTTTTCCTCACAAGTCACATTCCAAACAAGTCACTGTATGGCTACATCAATACCGTTCCCACATCATTAGAGGGGAGAAATCTAAAAGGGAAAAATATATGGTCAAACTGACAATGGCATTAGTTAGATGAAGCTCTACTTTGAAGGACCACTGCGATCTTCTACCCTGCCATCCAATGCCAATTTATTGGAAATTAAGTCCTTGCGCTTCTGGTGACTGACGATGCAGTGCGTGTGTCTCATATTCTCAGAGGAGAGGCTTTGCTCCAGATTTATCGCTTCATCTCATCTCATTTCCTTTTCGTATGCTAGTAAATCCCAGGTAAAGTGGACAGGGAACAGCCTGAGATTGGATGCCTGGACTTAATCTGTGCATATCCGTAATGCTCAAGTAGGCCTACTTAGTTTTAGCCATTATGTGTACCACATTATATCTACTGATCCTTCACGTACGGTTGGAGCCATAATGATCCAAACTGGTCCATTTGGGGTCCATTAGATTTTTTAGGATGTACCTTCATTAATGAAGACCTGAATAAGGTACAACTTAAAAGCTAATGTCTACATTTGGAGAGAGTGAACACTGCTGCATCATAAATCATTGCATTTGTGTCATGCTAAAGTTGGCTTCATTGAAAAAGTATCCTCAATCCACAAAGCTACATTACCAATGTTCTCAAATACAGGTCATCACCAGCTCAAATAAGCTTATGTTACATTAAAGGACATAACTGCCTTCCTCTAGAGGGATACACAGGTGGTAGTTTAACCCTGCCTGTTGGTGTGACTCAGCACTGCATACCAGAGGAAAATGAGGATGTTGCAGCCAGGTGTAGCGACCAAATAGTAAACACCTAGCTGCTGAGGACTTCCGCAGGCTCCACACTTTTGTTTTGTGTCCCATATAAAGTTCCAG
Source organism: Protomyctophum parallelum (assembly GCF_964188405.1). NCBI lineage: Eukaryota > Metazoa > Chordata > Actinopteri > Myctophiformes > Myctophidae > Protomyctophum > Protomyctophum parallelum. The sequence continues at coordinate 30,535,337 of NC_139699.1, forward strand.
AGTGACAATTCAGTTTTTCTGCATGTAATTCATATGGCAAGGTCTATAAATTGTGTGGAGAGATGCCTGCCTTGGGTTGTTCTGGAATCTGGACTAAAATACTGAGTTACCTTTTGCAACAATCTGATTCACAAAGGGCAGAATATCCCCTAAAGCGGTTCAATATGCAATTCAATATTTCCTCAATATACAGACAGAGAGAGAAAACAAGACTCTCATACTCCAAAAATAATATGCAAAATAATAATAAATATTAAATAATAATAAAAAACTGCCTTGTTGACAGTTTTTGTTAAATTTGTATTTGAAACAAAGTAATTAATTTGTTACAAAGTAACAAATCAACAACATAACAGTAGTGGCTATAGGTTCTGAGCTTCAGATCTGACATTTCTCACCAACAGAAAATGAACAACAACGAGAATCTGTATGAGCGTGTTGTGTTACTAATTGACTAAACTGGTCAAATAGGGACACAACAAGCTCGCTCCTACTTTTTGTTGCTAGCGCTGTGCTTCACAGTGGCTAAAAAGGGGTGGTGGTGGTGGTGGGTGCGGGGGTGACACTATTTACTCAGCGGAGGAAAGACATGAGGCCCTAGCTTCCTAATGGCTTCCTGCATTTCACGCTATCGTTTCCACTCAGGAAATCTTATCAATACAGGCTGCCCCTGTGTTGACCAAAAACAACACCACACACATGGATGCTGAACTTTTATTAAGCACCTTTGAAAAAGGTTTAAGTAATGATCTTTTGCCATTTTGTCTAAAAAACTAAATCACACCTGTGTGAAGTGAGGGGCGCTAATATATTAAAGTCTAACTCATGTTGATTAGGTGATGTAATGGTGATGTAAAACAAACGGTGACAAAACAAACATTAAATTATCTTTATTGTTAATGGCATTTAATGTTTGTGTTAGGGACAAGATGACTAAAAACAAACATTAAACCTGTATACAGTATATAATGGAACTAAATTTCTATTTCATCACCATATTTTTTGGGGTGAGTTTTAGGGCAAGAAGTGGGGAAACATGTATGTTAAATAACTAATTTCTAAGACAGAGAGGCCCATTTCCATGATATTCTCCAAAGAGGTTATTAAGATAAATATGTTGGGGATACTGCATTATGTGCCAACCACACGTTGGCAGTATTCACGTTGGTGAAAACATCTGTATTATCTTACCCAAACAGTAGACAAAGTCTCTCAAAAACAAATTTGCTATTTGACTGTTCAGCCTCATCATACAAAAGTTAACAAGCCACCTGAAGATCCAACCATCTCAAAATATAGCGCACCTCTGGATTGTAGTGCTATATTTCAGAGAGAATGATTGAAAAAGCATAATGTAATCATATCTGAGGAACCACACTTCTGTATTGCAGCTTGTTTCAATCCGGTCCTTGGTATTGTAGTAGAGTTTGGCCTAATAAATCAGTTCATAAGAACAAAGGAGTGTTTGTTTAGACATTTGCACCCAGCAACACAGTCCCAATGCAAATTTACCGTAACTTGTTGTACGGTAAATCCTACAGATGTAAATATATTGCAATATTGGTATCATCATCGATCGATAATCGATATTGGTGAATATGACCATGGGAATAATCAATATCATGTACCCATAGTCGCAAGGCCAACCAATTCCTTTGTCATTGAAAATTAATGACAAGCATTGCTAGCATGGGGGCTGTGCCGTAGTCTCACGGGGGACACTTGAACCCCTGACCCCCCCACCTCGGTCATTTGGGGCCAATGGGGGTGCGTGACACGGCTCTGGTCCAGCGACACTGCCCCGCCAGGCTGGGAATGCAGCGGAACTGTCAGGGGAAAGGCAGAGAGGACAAAGGACACCATGGTCTGCAGAGGGTTAGGGAACTTCATCATTAGGTCCCCCAGTCAGTCTCAGAACAAAAAGCACCCCACTAGCCAGCATTGGCTAATAAAATCTCTACCCCTTTGTAACTTCAACCAGTTCTGACAACGTCAATGAAAGGACGTGAAAGGAGTTTAATGTGGACTTAGATTTAATGAAACTGTTAATCTCTTGGATGGATAAGCCATTGCTGCATGGGGAATGTTATTAGGGTTGACAGTAACCATAAACAGATGTGAATTAAGCTCCTTTTCACACTTTTCTGTGAAATGTAATTTTTCATTCAGCGTTGTTGGACCATATTCCACTCGCACAAGGTATAAATAGACAGCAGGACATGTTTTAGGCTTCCGCTTTCCGTGTGTCTGTGTGTGTATCACTTATATTTGAATACATGTGTTCACTAAATCATGAATGTCATGCGTATGCACTCAGGTCTAATTCAAACCACTCCAAACTAGAAAAAGTGCCCTTCTGGGCACAGGTCTCCACCAGGTTATCCACAGATCCGTGCAGTTAGAGGTAAAAACACTTTTCGGCCAGTTATAGCGCCACCTTGAGGCTGAGTTGAAATTGTTCATGTGGCATTTCGTCCTCGGCCTAGTGGGAATGTGCGTGCACAATTTCACGGAAATCACGCGATGTGTTCATGATTTGCAGCATTTTGTTTGAAACTGAGCACTCCTGTGAACTTTGGAAGCCAATCTTAACCAATCAGGATGGAGTCTGAGAAATCTGAAAGACCCGTTTCGTTGAATGGCTCTAGAGAGACTGTGTACTAATTTGCGTGATGTTTGGACAAAATCTGTAGGTGTACTGTGAAAAAACTTGTTTTGCACAAAGCGGCCTCCTGGTGGCTCTATAACAGGCCGTTCTGGAAAGTTTGGGGCAGAGGTTCATCGTTGGCATCCAGGGAGTGTGTGTGCAAAATTTGGCATCGACCGGGTTAACGGTGGCCGAGATTAGCTGTTCACGGACACACGGACGGACACACACACGGACGGACGGACACACACACGGACGGACGGACACACGGACGGACGAAGTGCAAAACATACTCTCCCCACATGCCTTCGGCCTGGTGGAGACAATAAATGGATAATGTATATGAAACCAGAAAATGTATTTAGGTAGCTGTCCAATGAACAATCAAAGTGGTTTCCTGCAGTGCCTTCCTTCTCATGCCCTCACACATTTCCAAGTGGAATGCAGTTGGTCCCAACATGGGATATGTTGTGGCTTTACATAGTTCAAAATACCTAGTAGTGGCCGCTTGTCAAGTTGTCAGATATAGCATCTGGAGTCAGTTGAATCAGTTTTGTACAACATACTGTACAAGGTAGAGGCAAGGAAGCAACCAAGTGCTCAGGAGATGTGCAGATATACAAAATATAAAAATATTAAAAAGGTACTCCTAGGATCAATCGGGATAACACATCTATAGAAAAAAGATCCCGGCACACAGACATGTTTCGACCTATACTGGTCTTCATCAGGGCTAATTCTAGCCCTGATGAAGACCTGTATAGGTCGAAACATGTCGGTTTAATAAACTTTTCCTCCTTTTTAACTATTAAGTGTGCCCGGACCTCCACTTTTTTCTATACTGTACAAGGTGTTTGTTAGGCAAAAGGGGTCTCACCCCACCTCTCTAGCTCTTTAGTAAACAGAAAATACATTTTCAGGTCGGGATACCAAATGTATCCAATCAAAAGAGAGCATTCCAGTTCCAATTTTGTCTGTTCAAAAAAGAAATGGTCCTGTGTGAATAGTCTCTTGAATAGTTTTAAGAGTTTTTGTCCAGATATGTACATTTGTCCTATGGTCATAGCAAATAGACAACTACCGGTACATGTAATTATAGCCATTAAAATCTGTCCCCCATCCTTGTTGATAGGGTATCTCGTTAGGGTTGCAAGGTAGCAGCTGGCAGCCCATCCCTCCCCATTAATGTCCCACCACGCTAAAACCTCTGCCGTTTAACTCCCCCCACCCCCCTTCTGCAAACATGTCCCTCTTGTCTCATATGACATGTGTCTGGGGGTCTTGTACTGGAATGCCACTTGACTGCCATTCTGCAGGTGCTCCCGGCTGCTGTCCCCCGTCCATTTTGTTATGGGTGGGGTGGGCTGTTTGCCGGGTCAAGGTTCAAGGGACAAAGCTTTAGGCAGTGGTTTTCAAAGCCCGTTTCCACTTGGAGCCCCTCTTATTACATTGGACAAAAGCTGCGCGCATATGCACACACACGCACACACATGCACGGGCACACACACGCACACGGGCAAAAGATAATAATGACAAGTTGCACTTCACTTCACATTGAGATCAAAAGCCCCCCCTTCCACAGGTTGAGAACCACTAAGGAACCAGTAACCACCAGTAGTGTAAGGTAGGCTTGGGCGATATTGATTTTTGGATATCGGTATTGATACCGTGAATAATATCGCGATTATCGGTATTATCGATTATCAGCCTTTTTAATTTGGCTGGAACCCGAAATGCTGCCAAACAGCAGTATTTCCAGATGTTTTTTTATGAACCAACTTGCTAGGACTCGTTACTCTCACCGGCGCCATGTTTTGTTTACTTTCCTGGGCGGAGGCGGTCCGACAACGCTGCTGTCGCCTCGTTGCCGTAATTCAGCGTCAGTGCCAGTCAATGCATGGACACTAAGTTATTAGGCAAATTATAGTCGTTTAAAATGAAATACTTGTAAATTCATCACAGACACACACATACAGTTATGTAGATGTTTATTTAAAAGAAAATCCATATTTACATGACGGTAAAATTATGATATTGGGTATTATTTTCGATATTATTCGATATTCGATTTCGATATTATTTATATAGTCCACGATATTACCGATATTGATTTTAAATATCGCGATAAACGATAATATCGATATATTGCCCAAGCCTAGTGTAAGGGACTTGATACAGCTGCTTTCTATCACTGCCTGGCTTGTCATGACCTTCAGGCAGATGGGCGCATCCCATCTCCATGGGCTAACATCCTCCGACTCCTCGCCATGTTCACCCTGTCTCCGTCTAGATCAAGCAGAGGAAGGTCATATCTGTATTTAGCTCAGGGGATTGTTGTCCCAGATGCTGTGCTCAGTTTCTTCATCAACCTGAGGGAGTTGAGCCCAGCTGTCCTGTGACATGTAGGGCCAACGATTCAGAAAAGACCTGTCACAATCCTTCTTGCAGCCACGTCGAGAGCATCACCTGGAGATAAGCAAAACAGCCTCCAACATACTGGAAAATAGCACATGTCCGTTTTTTTAAATTACTGTTCTGAAGGGGCCTTATTCTGACTGTAAAATCCTGAGTTCATTTAACATTTGGTAGAAAACAAATTACTAAATTTTGTCCAGATCGCCCAGCCCTACCAAAAACAATGGGCCCTCCGAACGGTATTGTATAGTGCGTGAACTGACAGAAGTTTTTGAAATCACCCAGAGGCTACCGTTTTCCACTGTAGCAATATCTGAGCTCGACATTTGCAACAGCAAAAATATTTAGGCTACCGTCTCCAACTCCACCAAGCATGACAATCAATTCCTCATTGGTCATGCCGTTATATCCCTTTCCATAAGACTTAGCCTACAGCTTACTTTATAACATTTTATTAAAGCTGTTGAACATGTCTAAATTACTGATGATGTTGTGACCATGTCTAAAGAACAGAAAATTTGTCATCAATATAGGAGCTTCGGAGGAGCACCTTTATTCAAGTTTCAAGGGGCAAAAAATAGCATGATTCTAAAGAGCCAATTCCATTACATCTTGCTAGTGCAAAAAAGACTTTGAGCCTTAATTTCACAATTTCGGCTGCCTCTTTTGAACTGTTAGCGTTAGCCGTGTTCCGAGTTGAGAAGAAACGGCCTCCAATAACACCAAAAAGCGACTTCACTCTGTGCAGGTTGATGCCAAATGGGAGAGCGAAACAGCACAAAAGAGTCTCTATCTTGTGCTGGACTTCGCAAAGATTAAATTTTGTTTTGGTTTCAATAGCAGACAAGCAAAAACGTTTTGCAGGGATCACCATAGCAGCAGGTGAAACTGTGGGAAACTGTGAGTCTGTGGGAGGAGCAGATGACATGTAGTCTGTTACTTATTGTTGTCCATTAGTTACTTAAAGCAGAGTCTAGTCTTATAACAACATCTGCAACCTCCGATCCGTGTAAAACTTGTGGATTCAACTCAAGTTGCTAAAACTGTGTCTGGGGAGTGCCATGGAAAATGTAGGCTACTGATGCCATTTTGACACTTTCTTCTTTTCTGTCTCCATTTTATTTTAACTAGGCCTGCCATGGCTAAAAGTGTAGTGTAGTGGTTTGCATGTATATTTGACTAAAGTACAAAGGCAAACAAAAACTCTTGAGTTGTTAAACTGCCCACATACAAAACATTTGGAGGAAACTGTAACTTTAGAACTGCAAATGTTCTGAGCCTGCTCACCATGTTCATGCTAAGCAATTCAATAAAAACGTAAGTAGGAATCTTTAAAGGTGTAGTGAAACGGAAATAGTGGGCATTTTATTTTGAAGTTTCAGCTTGAAATGCTGGCTCTAGATCAGAGCGTCCCTTACAGGCTATGGGTCCTATAGGTCCGTCTCATGCACGCACATGCACAGTGGTTTGACAGAGAGTGACAGAGAGACGGCAGAAAAGCCAGGAGATTTTTTTCTAACCTGTACACAACCTATTAGGGATGTGTAAATGTGTCCAAAATGAAAATCGATTTGTATAATTCAATATTAACGATTAATCGATTAATCGGGGGGGGGGGGTTTATAATTTCCTTTTTTTTTTTTTTTCTTTTTTAATGAACCCTACAAATAAAAAATAATCTTCCCCCCAAGGGGTACCTAAGTCAAAAAAGTTTGGGAACCCCTGATGTAGTTGATTAATAATAATTGTAACTCTTGAGAGTTAATAAGGGTCCATTTGTTTACTAACTCCATCTTTTAAATGAGGACCACTGGTGGTCCCTGGACCACTGTTGATCCAATTGATCACCATAGCAACCCCAGCCTAGGCCTGATTAGGTAAATTCCCAACACCTGCTAAATCCTCCAAACCTGTATCTTGATTGGAATCAATCTCCACTCACACTCCTCTCAGTCATGCAGCTACACAGACACATCCCAGGCACACTTTGGTAGGCATATAGCCCTGTCCTGTTTGGATGACAATATTGCCTTTCCAACAGATTATCATAAAAAAAAAAACTGGGAAAAAAAAGAAAAAAAAACGATTATCGATTATTAATTTTCATAATCGATTTCGGGTCCTATCAACGATAATCGATTAATCGATTAATCGGACCCATCCCTACAACCTATATACATATGTTAGGGTGATGATTAGGTTGAAAAGGAGTAATACACTCTGGATGTCATCTTGAATTGGATTAAAAACGGAGGATTTCTGTAATTAGTAGCACCTGTGTTTGGACGGACACGCAGATATGGGAATCAAACTGGTGAGCTTCATTTTTATTGGCTTTTATTGATGTGGGCCTCGACACGTCATCACGCAGCACGTTTTCATGATGGTCTGGGATTTTGCATATTGTAATATGGTAACTTTCCTCTTCTACCCCGGACTGTGCAAGTGGAGGGGTTGAATTGAATCCTGACCATCAGCTCAGAATGTGTGTCCGATCCTGTGTCTAGGTGAGACATAAGCCTTAAAGACCTAGTGAAATGAAAAATATGTTTTTCACACTTTTAGACCACATCCGTGGTCATACCTAACAATGGAAGCCAAAAAAATTGGAACATTTTCTTTTGTGTATTTTTATATCAAAAGTCATACAAAAATGGAAAGAAAACTTAAGAGGTGCTGGAGCCACAAAGGGAACATGAGAAAGAAATAAAGGGAAGCTCTGCACACTCAGATCTGCGCACAATCAATGTATTAATTTGGCAAGCTTTCGGTCTACTGATGCCTGAAGAAGGTCAGTAGACCGAAAGCTTGCCAAATAAATACATTGATTGTGCGCAGATCTGAGTGTGCGGAGCTTCCCTTTATTTCTATATCAAAAGTCATAAAATCGAATTTTAATTACTTGCTGAAAACGAAAACGTACTGCGTGATGATCAATAAAAGCAATATCATTACCATTGCTGCATGTATCGTCCTGCAAACACAGGTGCTTTTGATCACAAACTACTCCGTTTTTAATCCCATTCAAGATGACATCCAGAGTTCCAGACAGTGTATTACTCGGTTTAAACTTAATCATCACGCTAAAATATGTATCTGAAAACAATATAGGTTATAAATAAGCCACATAGCAGTAAACTGGTACAGCTGGCAGACTGTCTGTGACTTGTAAACAAACACCCATGCGTCCTGCCTGTAGCATAGCTACTGTCTCATCACCTGAAGGGATCGCTCTGATTGGTTCAGAAACTTCAGAGCCAGCATTTCAAGCTGAAACTTCGAAATAAAATGCCCAAATTAACCATTTCACCCCATCTTTAATACTTTCAAAAAGCGGCAAAATAAATTGTGAAACTAAACAGATCTACAAGCACGTTGTGAGCTTGTAGATGTAAAACAAACATTAAACGCCATTAACAATTTAGAGACAATATGATGTAAATGACACATTATGACGTACATTTTTGTTTACAAAACAAACATTGAACTAAAGACAAACATTAAACCAGCTGTGTATAGGAGGGGCTAGCGCCCCTCAAAAATGTGGCATAATCAAAATTGTTGCAAAGCTAGAACTCTCTCTTTTGTTTTGCAAGCTCAACACACACTAAATTATGTTACAAAACCTGTCAACTGCACAAGAACACATTGATGTATGGTCAATGAACAAAGAATAATAGCCACATTTCTCACCACCTATCGCAGTTAAAACTAGGTAAAACAAACACCTTTTTTTTTAACTAGAAAACTCTCTGAACCTCCCTGATAAAAACAGCTGCTCATCCCCAGATGGGTGGCACACGCCTATACAAATACCCGTACAAACATACACATCCCACCATATCTGAAGCTGCCAAAAGCCACAGGGCCAGGCACAAGACGATGGTAGGCAGCTTGTTTGAGCAGTGTTCACAATCCTCTCTCTGTGACTGACTGCCCACACCCCCTCCAGCACATGAAGTGCTCCTTTGACCTGACTGAAGTGAGAGAGAGAGTGAGAGAGAGATACATGACCATGAGCAATTGAGACTGCACCGTCTGAACAAGAATATGGTGTCACACTCACACAACCAGTGAGTGAAGATGAGGATGAGTGAGGTTTAGAAGAAATTCAAACAATACAAGTTAATTTGGTCAGCAAATTAGGTCAGCCCTGGCCTGCCCTTGTATTGTTAGGACCACAGAAGATCCATCAAAAGAATTATGACTAACTGGGTCAGGGTTAACAAGGTTCAAATTGCACTAGCCAAATTGGGCAATGCCCCCCCCCCCCCCCCCCCCCCATGGAAATAAGACGGATTCTTCTCCTCTTGTTTTTTTAAATGCTCATAAATTGTCTTTGATAGAATGTGCATTTGCGCACGTTTAGGATTTTGTTTATTCGACTCTGCAGCCGAGGAGGTTTTTAATATTCAGGTCAATCCTTCACCCCCTTGATGGCATCCAAAAGCACGGTGGAGGTATAACTTCAGGTCTGTGAAGTGCAGTTCTTAATGACATTTATAATAACCATATAATTATGAGCTAATATAATAAGCAAAATTAATTACATGAAATTATATTAATATATTTCCCATGTGTATTAGGCTATTAGGCTGTATAGTTAAGTTTAAAGCAAAGACATGGTGAATCGCAGCGTAACTGTAAACCCATTCAAAAGTGAAATCGACAGGATTCCCTCAGGTGTAGAAACATCTGTCAACTGTGAAAGACACTTGGAGACTATCATCTCCATCTCTCTCAGAGTTTTGAGATAAAGATTTCACAGATGAATATGCTGGAAACATCAAGCTCTGATTCTCCAGCTTCAGGCAAGAAGCTTTGCAAACAATCCTCCCTTTTATGTTTCTTGTTATGCAGGGCTACGGGAAGGGTATGGGTTCAGTATAAACTATAAAATAAACAAAGCCTAGCTCTCATTAGGCTAGGCTCATCTGACAAGCACAGATTGTATGTGTCATATAATCCTCAGTAGCTGATGCCCAATGGCAGCACACAACAACAAGGGCACGGGGCAGAACCAACAGAACGTTTTAGGAAAAGTTTAGGTCAAGTCCTCTTGCTGAGCTTGCCTTGCGTAATATTCATTTGGAACAACCACCATGCCTATCAATTATTTTGGGTCGACATGATTTCCAGGTGAAATTATAAAAATTGAATGTGGACTGGATTGCCGGATCAGATGGGAATGGGGTTGCTCTCCGACTTCATGTGACCAACCTATGGTCAGACAAATTTGGTCAAGGTTTCAGCCCAATCAGAGACCGAGAATATTTGTATGAATATATGTCTGTAGCCTACTCTGGCGGTGTGCAGTTCTGTCTTCTGTGCACAAGACATTTGGTGCTGATCGGTCCAATGAGATTAGCTCCTCACAGACTGTCCAACCCTCATAGACAGAGCTAGACTACTGCAGAGTCACTCCGTACAAACCTCTTCTTGACAACACCAAGGTGATTATTTTAAATATTACTTCATACACATATTTGTCATTTGCTGACATCATGCCATGATTCTGAGAGGCATGCATTGATTAGAACATGAGACAACAGAAGCTTGGCTCCTCTTCTGTCTTTGTAAGCCAGGACGTGAAACGGCTATGCAAAAGAGATGCATTAACTAGGACCGCACACTGCAGTCATGCATAAATGAAATGGCAATGTCGTTATATGATATGTTTTATGAGGCTAATGGTTATTTTCATCTAAGATATTATACATGTGTTCTGAAAAACGCTTCAATCAACACAGCTTTCGAATTTGTTCACAGGTAGCCCTGAAACATGACATTCAGATTTCAAATATAAAGTAATAACTCACCACATGTGCCACGGGTGTTAGAAATTTGCTGGGACAGCAATTAGCACTGCTGCATTGTTTATTAAAAGGCATTTTTATCCGAGCGCCCCGTCTATTTCTCTCAAACGGAGTGCATTCGGAAAATTCACAGTTGCACACCGGAAGTGCACTTGCCTATTACTGTAATTTCCGGACTATAAAGCGCACCTGAATAGGGGTGGGTCCCGAACCTCGGGACCAAGTATGTACCGAACCGAACTTGCCTGGGTACCGGGTACCCATTACAATAATTCAATTTCGGTTCTCTCTATCGGTTCCCACAGACACGCGGTCACACGCTATTTATTTATTTTCTACCCTTTTAATAGAAGCGCAGGGAACAGAGCTGATCTACAAGCCCACACCGCGTTGCATCAGCGACGCGTTGTGGGCTTGTGGCTTGCAGAGGCGGGGCTATTTCTCTGCGTGGAGTTGTCGAGGAGTGTAGAGACAGAGAGAGAGACGCGCTGTGTAGAGAAGCATTGAAGCAACATCATTATTAAAGTTTCTTAAACGTAATTTTCAAGTGAAGTTTATGGGAGGAAACTTTTAAGAGAGGGGACAGGAGTCTTGTGCCCTGCTGCCTGAGTTGCCTCACTGCATGACCATGCATGTGCGCTGCACAGCATTGAATCAACATCAACCCACCTCGGATGCGTGTGTGTGTGTGTGTGTGTGTGTGTGTGTGATCACGGCGTAGGGTCCAGACGCTCAATTAGTTTAGACTCTAAATTAATTAAATTAAACTCTAATTAACTTTAGAGCTTGCAGTCGAACTGTCGAAGAGAGGTGGCGAAAAAACAAGAAAAACAACAAATGATAGCATGCACATTTCTGTTAGCAAACCACAGCATGCAAGCCGCCTTTGTTTTCAATGATCCCACCATTCGCACGTCGGCAAATTGTTCTCACCTATCGGCTGGAGATGCCCCCCCCATTAGCGATGCTAATGTGTGTGTGTGTGTGTGTGTGTGTGTGTGTGTGTGTGTGTTGCTCTCAGATCTCAGACATGCTTTTATTTGTCATTGTCAGTAGTTAGTAGTAAGAGAAGTAGCCTACAATACTATTGCCCTGGGTAAATACAGAATAGATATATTATATTTAAAATAATCACTATATTATCCACAAATGGCTCAATAAAGGAGAGGATGTTACACTATTCATTGTACATTATATATATACTCAAATTGACATTGAGCTTTTTTGTTAAATAAACATTTGACCTCTTATTTAAGTTATTTTATACCATTTTGGAACCGAAATAGGGAACCGTTAAGAACCGGAATCGATAAGCAGAACCGGAATCGGTACCGGACTCGAAAAAATCCTAACGATACCCATCCCTACACCTGAATTAGGGAAAAAACCGAATGTGTACATATACAAGCCACACTGGACTATAAGCTGCATAGAGGCCATAGCCAGCCATAGAGATAGATTTAGAATGCTTTGGCCGATAGCTGTAAAAATCCATAGATTAGCCCACCGTTGTATAGGCCGCAGGGTTCAAAGCATGGGAAAAAGTAGCGGCTTATAGTCCGGAAATTACAGTAGTTTGTATCGGCAGTGCGGTCAGCGTGCCTATATCGAACACACCAGTGTTTCAGAGTGCCACACTCCTCCCGAACGATAAAGGCGCATAGTACTAATCAATATCATCATCATGATGTTCCGAGTGAACAGAACAATGGCAAACCAAAGGACATCTTGCCAAGGCACGAATATGTGACGTGAATCCTGGCCAATCGATTAAGTTGACAGATTGGTTAGACCAATCAGGGAAGCCGGTGCTCACACACTTCCCAAACACACAGAGATTGGGTGCATCCCCCACAGACCCACAGATCGTGTTGTTTTTCGGAAACAGTTGGTCCGATCACTGCACATATGGAACACACAACTCCTCCGTCCAAGGGTCAGACGGTGCCCGAGTTATACCCGGGACAGCAGACAGAACACAGGCTTCATTAATTAATGAGCCAAAACGCATTCCATGTTCATATTATCAGTTAACATGACCAAAAAACAGCAGCTTGTTTCCCACAATTCAAATGACTTGATTATTTTGATCTCCCTGGTGTGTGAATGCATCATGAAAATTATTCAACACCAGAAAAACAACAAGAGTTTAGCTATTGCAGTGTTTGAGTGACATTAATGTGATGGGTGGACAACAGAGAGACCCATTGTTTTACCTGAATCATATGCAATATTAATGTGGGAGGGACATTGGGGGGGGGGGGGGGGGGGGGGGGAGGCAAATATAGTAAACACACAGCAGTCACAGGCTCAGCCATGACAGCAATGCTACAACAAATTGTTTCCGGCATAATGTTATAATTGACCTAAATGCCGTTATATCAACAGGGTCCTATCCCTGTTGATATAACAGCATTTAATTGATTAAAAAAGGTTATTATGTCTGTATCAGAAATTACTTTGGACAGGTGAGAAACTTTAGTTAAACTTGAACTTGTAAGTACTTGTACTTGAATGTTGGCAAAATATGAAAACATTTGTTTTTTGTTTTTGTGATTAGATCAGCAGGTACCAACCAATTTTAATTAAAGCTAAATTATCAGTCTCTCCATCCCTAAAACCTAGCAGCATCTCCATGGGAGATGAAAACATTAGTGAAACGGATTAATCAAACATTTGGCCAAGTGTGCAATTATCCATCTCTCAGTGGAGAGAGGTCATTAGGACTTCATGAGCAATTGCAACCTATAAATAAAAGATCAGAAAACAGTGAAATTTACGGGAAAGACAGCAGTTGAGTCTCCAGGGCAACTGTGTCATCCTGCTGACAATTGTGGTGTATTGTTGCTCTGAGGACCGGTGCTAAACAATTAAGTAGCCTACCTCTGTAAATTTGATAGACAGCCTGCTATACTGCAGTTGTGAGATGTGCCGACATGTTGGGGACAATGGACATAGAAAAAGTTTGATTAATTATAAATAAGAATGGCCATATAAACACAGATTAAACATTTATATATTTTTTAATCCACCTGCCATATACATGATACATTTAGAATCACCTTAACATCCCAAAACCCTGCTTAGACAAAGATGTTAGATGATGTTCTTTGTCCACTGAAAGGGCCCTAAATGTAGCAAAGAAAACACTGGTTGTTGTTTTTAATGTCTGTGGCACTGTGGCAGTGCATCCAAGGTGGTCTGAGAGGATAAAACCCCATGAGAGTGGTCTGTGGGAGCAGAAAGGGTTGCCAAATGTTTACGTTTCAGCAAGCTATTTGCATTGTCTGCTGGGAGACAATCAGTGCGCAATTCCCTCCAAGAAGGATTAGAGAGATAAGATAGGAGCCAAATGGATTTTACACTCATCTGACAAGGAGTTGTTTACAAAGACAAACTTTCAGAAGAATTGAAAAGAGTTTAGTGAACAATTTTGAGCTGAGAGAGGAGAATGGATGCATAGCAGCAATGTGTAGCGCCGCGGTTTGACTCCTCAATATATGGCAGAACTTTTCAGGTTGTTTAAACTAAAACTATGCATATTCATTATGCCTGTCCCCAGAGGCAGATGGGAACCAATGAGCACGGAGGAGATGGATTGAAACTCTTTTAAGCTAGGGTTGCAACTCTGCCAACTTTGATAAAAAAAAAGTTCTGGCCATGGTTCCACTTTGCTAAGGACTGCAGTGTGGACCTCAAAGAAATGTGTTTCGAATAAACAGATATTTTCAGTGAGGGGGACCCCACAATTAGTAATTTGAGACTCTCTCCGCGTGTGGGTCCCAGTCCAATTCTCTGGAATCAATCAGAGCTCCCAAAGGAACTCCCCGCTCCCCTTAATCTCCTGGTTTTATTACTTTCCAGACAGTCGGCCTGTTTCACCCTACCCCCATTTCTCTTTTGTACTGATCTCTAGCAAAGCCAAGGAGGGGCCTTTTTTCTCTCTTTCTCCTCTCCCCTTTGCTTCTACCACATGGAGGAGAGGGTCTTTTATCACTCTCCACATGCAACAGCTCAACAGCTAGCTAGCTGTGGTCCATCACCAGAAGACCTCTCTTCTCTCCACATTCTCATAACCTGAACAGTAACCTGAACAGTAACCCTATAAAAGCGAAGGCTGCATTTTGAACATCCAATACACCCCCCCCACACACACACACACACACACACACACACACACACCAAGACAAAACCATTATACATTTAAGCATTGCTTACAGTGAATTCAACTACTACTTTCACTGATGAACTGGGTTGTTGAAAGGGGAAGCTATTTGTGTTGAATCATATTAATTTGCCATGATGAAGTAGTCTATGTGAGCTGTTGAATGAGGTATGTGTTGTGTATGTTATTCTAATGGGCGAAAGTGCATGCGATTTCTTTTCATCACTCTTCCACAGTGACTCAGTCACATGTGCTTGAGTGATTAAAGTAGCCTACACAGACTGTGCCGAAGAATAGAGCTGAGCAAGTCAGTAGTACCTGAATTAATTTAACTAATTTAAGACTAGCATAACAGGGGGAGTCTAAATTCACCAAAGCAATACGACCAATGCACATACATACATACTCTCTGCTCGTTCAAAAGGATTTAACAGAAGCAAATGCATTGTGTACCGTTTATCCATCAGCTAAACCTGTATTGACGCCCAGGTAATGAGATGTCTGCTGGACTGATGATGCTCGCTTAATACCTGACAGTGAGCCCTAATGAGTCTTCAGCCTCAGACAGTGCATGGTTTTACAGACCCAGGCCAGGTCCTTGCCAGTGCCACCCTCCTTCAGTTATATGATTGCAATGGCAGACATAGCCGATTCTAGGCTACACATGCCATTTTAACTGGCAAATAACAAAATAATTTAAAAAAAAGCCAAGTGCGTTTTAGTGAAAACGTCAGTGAGGTGTACAGTAGGCAGATCCGATGGCTGCTGGCATAAAGAAAAGAAGACTCAAATACAAATAGAAAGATCTGTCGACATTTCCGATAGAACACCTCAGCAGACAATAGGGACTTTAGAGAAAAAGAGTGTAGCATTGTATCAACATAGGAAGGGATTTTACATTTTATATCCAATCATTAAATTACACTGCTTTAGCAGTGTAATTAAAAAGCAGTGTAAGATGTGATGTTCCATTTGAAAACGGAGAACATCAAATATCAAAGAGGCATTTTAAATCTGAGGCCTTTTGTATACTATTGAAATAGTTTGGTGAAAAAATGCTGCTAATTGTCCCAAAGTGTCTACAAAAGACTGCTGCTATTTGGGGTTTTTTAAAGCTTCATATCCTGTATAACAAGTATATAACGACGCAATCTAGCTAAAAGCTCTGTTTTAACACAATGCTGTAGTGTGTACCCATCCAACTGTATATTCTTTCCCCATTTCTTTAAACGGTTTTCACTTTTTTCATTATTTTGACACTTGCTTTGGCAATGTAAACGTATTCCTCGTGTAGTGCCAATAAAGCTCCTTTGAATTGAATTGAAAACACATAGCTGGGTACCTTGAAACTGTAGTGTATAGCATGTCTGTTGGAGCTAATAACTTGCATTCCAAGGTTTACTAACTCGTGATACATTGTAACTTTTAACGGGGGCATTCAACAATAACATGTTGCATTCTGGAGACAATGTTGCGAATGCCTTACCTTTGTCGACATGTCTTGTTGCCACGGTGGTCGCCGTGCAGAGAAAGGTGAGACAGAGGAGAGAGAGGGGCGACCGTGCTCCCCGCTCGGCCATCACTTTTCAAAAAAGAAATCTTTGCAGGCTTCTCGAACCCCGGGCAAAATCCGTGTTTTTATATCCTCGGCCACCTCCTGAAATACACTCCCAAGACAAAACGGAGGAGGAAAAAAAAGTTCAATGTCTCACCTACGAAATATACCCAAACATCCGGAACCAGCGACTTTTAAAACTGGCCCGGATGAAACATGTAGATGGTTCGGAAAGAAACCGCAGGTTAAAGTGTTTTCTCAACTTGGTCGAGGCTTTTTCTTTTGGGGAGGGGGGGGGGAAGTCGAAGGAAAACTGAAATCAATCCATTGCCGCGGCGGCACCGGCACAGGCAAACGCGCGCTATTACACGATAATACACCGATACGATCTATTCCGATGAACGTGCCAGACGCGTAAAACCCAAGAATAGCGACAATAGAAAAGATATGAAGATCCGACTCAGCTCGGAGTAGAAACGCCAGCGCAGCCACCTCCTGCTCACGACACGAACAGAACGTAGACGCAGCAGCGCATGGAAGGGCTGGATTCCCACACGGCTCCCCGGAAAACAGGGTGTGGAGTAGAGCGCTACCACGGAAGTTGGGATTGTGGCTTACTGTACAGGCAAAACCTAAAACATGGTGTTTATGAGTCGACTGACTCCCACTCACATGCTGTTAGTAGCGTAGCCACAGCCAATAACCAGGCAAAATCACAACTCGCTCAAACAATTTATTTGATCTGTTTGATCTATTTTGAGATTTCCTGATGCAGCTATAAAAATAATATCTGGGATAAAAATATTGACTATTGATTGATTGATTGAAGTATAACAGATTGGAGAATTACAGTATGCTAGGCCTACAATTCAAGCACAACTAAATACAAAACTGTTAACTTGTTTACAATATTCATCATAACAGGGCACGCATAGGCTACATTATCTAATTGACTTTATTCAGTACGTTGTCGGTGTATGTCGTGACTCGTATAGGCTCAGGCTACTTGCAGGTGTGTCAGGAATGGACGGGCGTTGTTTGGATTATGGATATGTGGATTTATTTTCAGTTTGGTCACTGTCTTTCGGATCCATTTAACGTTTTATCATGAATTAATTAATTAATTAATTCGTTCATTCATTCATTCATTCATTCATTCATTCATTCATTCATTCATTCATTCATTCATTCATTCATGGGTTATATATTTTGTCTCCCTGCTCTTCGATTGAGACATTTAGATCGTGTCAAAGCAGGTCCATGTCTCACCTACACACAGATCTGACACAAATTTTTACCTGAAGGTCAAGATTCAATTCATCCCCTGAGCAAGCAGGCAGGCTCTTATGCTAAAGTTATATGTAGGATGATAAATAGCATGCATATCTTTACTTTGGTCAACATCATCATTGTTAGTAGCCTCAACTAGTTCAAAAATATCTTAAGTAAAGTAAAGTAAACTGTTGAATTATAATAATATGCCTATTGTAATCTCATATAACTCATTCATGAAGGCTAGACCTATAAAGCCCCTTCATGTGGCCTATATATGCTTGGGGTGTATAGCTGCAGTCAACATTATTGCTTATTTATGTTTAATCCAAATATTAGGAAAACTGTATTTCCTGTAGATAAACAAGATACAGCATTATTTACATTTCATCCAAACATGACTCACAGAGTATATATGTGCATGCTGGCTGTAAATCAAATAATGAGATTGAGTCTTACATTTCAGATCAAGTTGCTTAAAATAATATTGTTATGAAGGTAGAGTGCGGTTACCAGTTTTGGGGTTTAAAAGTCTCGCCTAAATAGCCTAATGATCAAATTTGAACAAGAAATCTAAGATTTTTTTTTTTTGTCAATTATTTTTATATAAATATCTGTAGATAATTACAAGGCTTTCTTGTATCCCATTCATCATTAGCCTATAATGCAGTGAAATAGATATGAGATAAAAGAGAAGAAGAACAATGCTGTCTTGCTTTAGTGTGTGAGCTGAGCATTGGCAGAGAAGGACAATGAAGACATGCCTGTTTGGAAAGCAGCAAGATAACACAGCACACTTAGAAACATGGAAGAGCTCCACCAACTGGTTCAAGTGTTCTATAACATGCTAGTAGAGATAATTCCCCTTATGTGCATGACAAAGCATTATGCCATTGGGTTAAGTGTCTCATAGTTGAGTTGACAGTCTAGTTGACAGTATAAAACGTATATTATATAAAACGTCATTGGTGAATGCCCCCTTCACCCTCCTTTTTTCCTTTTTTTTGTGAAGTCCACAAAGTCCACAACTGACACTGTACTGTTCTATTTAGCCTTTGGTCATATTAACCCATTTTGGTGTTAGCATTATGTTATGCTTTAGCTATTAAAAAATAGCAGATCTACAAAGCTCATAGCACGCCACCGAGTGGCGCGCTACGAGCTTGTAGGTCTGCTATTTTTGAAAAATCGACTGACATAGAAACATAGCTTTTTCAGAAAACTGTCAGGATGCAGAAGACATATTTAGAATCTGATCTCAGGTCAAAATTGGTTAACCCTGGCTAGAACACTAAACCTGGGTGATTTTCACCCGGATAATTATGTTTATGTGATTTTCATAATGTTGCTGATGTCTGAGGGTGGGTGGGTCCTTGGGTACTTTCAGGATGCTCAGTGAGATAGTCATAGTGTGTTTCCCTGATATTTCTCTGCCTAGAGGCACTGCCTATACCTCACCTACAGGTGTGTGGCATTTGATGACAATGTTCTGGATTTGTGGGTATGAGAACGCACAGGGCAATAGGAGAAGGAACACGACAATGTAAAGGATGTTATTTATTATATAATATTGACATAATTATTAAAGCCTCTACAGTGCAGAGTATGAGATATGAGGATCCATATATTTGAGGATTTTATTAAACATAAACCCTACCGTAGCCTATATATTTATTATTGAGTTGATCTATGCTGGCCCCCTCCTTTTTCCCTGTACAACAAATATTAATTTCAGAATATTTTCCTATTCTAGGTTGGTTAGTCCGTTAGTGGATGCTGGCAGATATTTTGGTAAGAATAATCAATATCCAGATAGTGATGGTGGTTATGTGCGCGTAATATTGCCTACTCCTGACTCGTGTGTGTGTGTGTTTGTGTGTGTTGCAAACACAGTTGGCCTTGTAGACATATACAGCTGTTGTCCACCTGGACAAAACGCCTGGATATAAATGGCAGCTCACCGCCTCACAGAGCGTTCTCACCTGTTATAGAACAGTACATACTTACTTCAGCAAGAACAAGACTGTATCCATGCACCCTACCATTCACATGCTTACATGGGCACATTTGCCTATACGCCGGCACACCTTAGCTCCAAATATCAGCAGTTTACCTCTCTCTCCTTTTCCTCCTCGCCGACGCTGCTCTTTTGTTGGTTGCTGGCAATCATTATTGTAATGACTTATTATTGTGCTGCCGAAGTGAATGGAGCATATATGGCTGTTGTATGCTGTGATTGACTGCAGGACTCACAGAGAGAGGATATGGACTATAGTATATAGGGGTCTCTGGATCAGACCTTTTCAACCACTGATATTGAACAAATTACTTCAGATATTGACTTGGACTTTAGTTGATTAATTAGTAAGCCTTGCCAAGCCATGAGGCCAATATAGTTGCAGTACACTGGACACTCCCTGACGGCTGACGCCCTAAGTGAGTGACAGGCAGAGAGGCACTTTGTCCCATTTTGCAGAGTCTTATGTATGACCTGGCCAGGGATTGAACCCCAACCTCCCAGTCTCAGGCTGGGAGGCGACTGGGAGACACTCTAATCACAAGGCTTTGATTAGACATGAGCAATATTGACCATTGCTTTGAGGCTTGCTTTCAATTTGCATTTGCCTTCGGCCTTTTAAGTCAATGCGAGTTTCAATCATTATTATCATTGGATGTTTCATGTTTCACAGGTGTTACTGATGTGAATTATTGTGTCAGACTGCTGTAGGGATAACTTATGCTATAAGAAAGTAACAAATAAGCATGAATTAGGTTTAAGAAGGAAGAACGAAAGAGTGTATGTGCCAAATCTGAGGCTGTGGTTCTCAGCAGGTAACTGATGGATTGTGCCATCCAGGTAGGGAATGAGACTTTGCCCCAGGTGAAGCAGTTTAAGTATCTCGGGTCTTGTTCACGAGTGAGGGGAGGACAGAGCAGGAGATCAGCCGGTGAGTCGCTGTACCATACTGTTGTGACGAAAAGAGAACTGCCAGAGAACTGCCAGAAGGCAAAGCTCTGTGTCTAGTGTCTACAGAGCAATCTTCGTTCCTCACCTATGGTTATGAAGTGTGGTTTAAGACCAAAATAATAAATAAAAGACCTGACTCCAGTATAAAGTATAAAATAGAGCTTTAGGGGTTAGTTCAGATTTTTGGATTAAAGCTGGGGGAATACTTACCATTCTAATAGTTGCAGAAAGAGAGAGAGAGAGAGAGAGAGAGAGAGAGAGAGAGAATGACAGAAAAGTAAGCTTAACACTACATACTGTACAAGAGACACACACACACAAAACAAAAACAAGGGGACGAATGGGTGCGATCGATGACCTTCAGAGAGCAGGGATATGAAAGATGCAGGTTGCACCATAGCAGCCAGATATACAGAGATGCACGTTGCACCATAGCAGCCAGATATACAGAACATACTCAACTATTGTCAAGCACTGCAAGGAATGGCAATGGAGGGCATCTCATTGAGCCATCTCTTGAAACATGGCTCAATGAGATGCCCTCCATTGCTAAGCTGGAGAACCAATTAAATATATTTACTCAGAAATTGGTTACTGGTATTACCGGACAGAGAACCCTGTGCAATACTAGCCTGGATCCAGCCCAAAGACCCCGCCCAGTCTGATAATCAGGCTAGTGCAATACCACGTCTATCACACTGTTGGGTAAATTTGACTAAGTTTAGATTTAGAGTAATGCAACCTGTGCAATACTTTAAATTGAATCAATCAATCAGTTGCAAAGATCCCTGAGTCCCGGGGTGGGAGTTCTGGTCTTGTTTTGGTGAATATTAAATGGATATTTCACTTTAAAAAAAACGTTTGGTCATTTCGTCGTCTAGGCCTACTCAGGCTTATGTGAACACCCCAGACAGTTTTTAAGTAGCTTGAAAGTCAGTATTTAGATATGTGATATTCATTTTAGCTGCCCCGCCCCTATACAAACCCATTATAACTTAAAACTCAATTTTAATTTTCTATTTTCTATTGACTGATAATGTCCTATGTGAGGGGGCCCGGGCCGTGGATTGTCATTTACTGTTTTCATTTATTTTTAATAATTATTTTTGATTTTGTGAGGAGGAGCTGGGCAACTGGAGCTGCAGGGCAACAGGAAGTTTTTTACCAAAAGAATGATTGAAATACCGCCCCTGCCGCTCCGATTCCCCGGCTGATCTCCTTCTCCGTCCTCCCCTCACTCGTGAACAAGACCCCAAGATACTTGAACTCCTTTACCTGGGGTAATGCCTCATTCCCTACCCGGACTGTACAATCCATCGGTTTCCTGCTGAGAACCATGGCCTCAGATTTTGAGATGCTGATCCTCATCCCAGCCGCCGTACACTCGGCTGCGAACCGGTCCAGTGAGAGTTTATTTTGAATGCGTGGCCCCCATTCCCCCTAGTGGCCCCACCAAATCCCCAGAACTACTTAATATTCACCAAAACCAGACCAGAACTCACCTCGGGACTCAGGCAATCAAATTAATACCTTTGCAACTACTATATTAATGGCAAGTATTTCCTAGTCCAAAGTCCAAAAATATGAACTAACCAGTAAGTTAATCAAAATATAAAAAACGTAATCAATGGAATTATTGCTAATAATATAATCGAAACAAATTATATGCCATGTTCTGTTTATTGTGACCGCAGCTCGCATTTGCTATGAAAACTTGCATTTCCCGCCAGTCCGTCACCTCATACCTCCATATATGGTCACGCTTCGTGACATCACGTCACCATATATGATCACGCAGTCTGATGTCAGTCTGATATCATCAAACCCTCTCTACACACTCAAGACACGCTGGCCATGGCCATGAATCCTGGCGATACCTGTTTTTCATTGTGCATTTTTTGGTGTAATTTGATCCCATGATCCCACTCAATTTCTTTTAAGATGTAGGCAAAACTTAAAATATGCTTGATAGTCATGCATATGTGAACTGATTTTGTAAAATTCTTTTCAAAATCTTTTTATTGTAATTTCAATAGTATTGATCTCAGGAATCAGACACAATGAAAAGAGTATTATTGCACAAATCATGCCCCTTCAAGACAAACGAAAAAACATTTCCTCCCCTTCAAGTCCCAATTTTGTAAAGCCAATTCCCATTTCCCCAGCCTCTCTACGAGTACTCCATCTCTGCTAACCCCCACAATCAGTTATTGGGAGGGTGAAGAAAGCCTCCTGCCTAGTAACTTCTAATAAAAATAATTGATAGTTGCCTCCAAATTTACATCACTCCCCTCAAGAGCAACAGCACACAGTTGCAAGAGTTGCTCTATTTCATCTCCAGCTCAGTTGTTGAAAATGGACACTCCCGGCACTCTAAGGCCTGCAGTTACTTTAACACAAGTCTATAATAGGAAAAAAGAAAAAAAGGCTTTTAAGGATATTAGAAAAAGTTTAAAAGTAGAAACGTTTCAAACGAGTAGGTGTGACAAGGATAATGCAGTCTTAGACATGCTCTGCGGGTTCCCTATATTTTTCTATTGGTCTCCACTTAAGCAAAAGCTTCCATCTATTCGAAAATTCCACAAGCACAAATTTGTATTAGTTTTTATAAAAACGTTTGGGACACCATGGTGAAAGTAAACATCACAGCTCTATTAATTGCTCCTTCACTATAGATCTTGGAGACAAATTCATCCATGTGTAAATGCAGACTATTATGGACTGTGTATTGTACTATGATGGCCCTTTAGTCATTTAAATGTATACAGAAGCTAGCTGTATATAGAAAATAGTTGATCTTTTGTGGTGCGCTGTTACAGCTATATTTGATAATACAGAACAGCAATTGTTTCAGTAACCACAAAACAAAAATAATAATAAAATAAGGTGATTCTGACATGCGTTTATTTTTCAAGCTACCTCAACAGAAGTCAATCAGTTTCTAAATTCCATGCTGACACTGTTTTATCCTCTCTCCAGATGGGGCTCGTTTGTTTTATGATATTGCACTGAACGGATGGCTTTCTATAGCTCATAATGAGCACCATTGAGATGAGGTGAAGTCACTAAAGGGCTGTCTGGGCAACACATGCACTCATGCAGCCTTCCCAAGACACATGACCGCAAGCTCCCTTCCTCCTGGCCCACCACCCACCTCCCCTTCCAACCCCAGCTCTTGTGGTTAAGGGTTTTCTTCCTGCCAGAGGAGGTCGGCTGTTGTTGTTGGAATTGCCACAGCCACTTAACGGGGCGCTCTCAATCAACTGTGTCTGTATTTCCTTTAAGGACACCCAATCTCAAAGAGTCTAGAAAAACAACATGACTTTTTACCTGACACACAGGGCACAAGCTTTTGTTAATTGTTCCATTTTGATAAGCGAAGAAAATCTGACTAAGCATGTACACTTGACCACATGTTGAGTTGACTTATCTTCTTAGGCCTGTTCCCGATGGATGATCATGCTCCACAAGAGAGGTGGTCAGTGGACTGAGGACAATTGTAACTAGAAAGAGGCAATTCTGGGAAATTGCAAAGTGTGGTTGCCCACATCGCACCCGTCGAAAATGGAATCGCTTTTGTCTCTGCGTTGATGAATCCACCCTCGACATGTGATTCAGATTTGGGATGGATCGGACATTCCGTGCGTGAATTGTGGCGTTTTTTGTAAAATAGGCCCCTCCCACTAACTTGGGAAGACAATTACGACCGAACGATACAGAAGATCTAAATTCTGACTGTGCTGTTTTAATCGGATAGGTTGGCTGATATAGGCCCCTCCCAGTAATTATACCAGCCAATTACAATGTCAAGTCATCCTTTGTGATCATGCATAAGTCATTCAAAGAGGATTTCCCCCCCAAAATCATGTTTTTGCAACAACGGGGTATAGGCCCCTCCCAGTAATTTTGCCAGCCAATTACAATGTCAAGTCACCCTTTGTGATCATGCGTAAGTCATTCAAAGGGGATTTCCCCCCCAAAATCGTGTTTTTGCAACAAACGGGTAATTGTTTTTGCAATTGTAGCGCCCCCTATGGATTGAAATGGAATTGCTTTTGGCTCTGTGTTGATTAGGCCATCCTAAACATGTGATTCAAATTTGGGGAGGATTGGACTTTCCGCTCGTGATTTGTGCATTTTTTTGTAAAATAGGCCCCTCCCACTAACTTTGGAAGCTGATTACGGACGAACGATATGGAATATCGAAATTCTGACTGTGCTGTTTTCATCGGATAGGTCCCGAGATCATGTGTACCGATTTCTGTGAGATTTGGACAAAATCTGTAGGAGGAGGAGCAAAAAGTGTGTTTTGAAGAAAATGCTAATTTGCGGCAAATTCGTTCTAGACGGAAATGGGCGTGGCCTATATGGGGAGATGCGTCATGACCCAAGGAATCCAGGGAAAAAAATATTTTGATTTTACGACCTACGGTTCAAGAGTTATACCCAAAAATTTAAAGTTGGCTGTTATAGCGCCACCATGAGGCCGACCGATATACTTCTAAGGTAATTAATTTTAGTAATTATTATGAATCTCTCCTCCAAGTCTTGTAAGTATAGCCCTTACGGTCTCAGAGGAAAGAATACTTGAAAGTGAGTTTTTGCATTTTCCCATTCATGTCTATGGGGAAATTTAATGCACTAATTAATTTATATCAATTAAACTATCCAACAAATGTCTTATCCCAATACACGCACACGATTCCCGATGTAGCCCGTCGTTTTGACATATGGCTCGAGTGCGTGCGACAAAAACTGTGGGAGGTATAATGCGGCAAAATAAAGTTTATCTATAATAAAAAGAAGAACTAGAAAGAGGCAATTCTGGGAAATTGCAAAGTGTGGTTGCCCACATCGCACCCGTCGAAAATGGAATCGCTTTTGTCTCTGCGTTGATGAAACCACCCTCGACCTGTGATTCAAATTTGGGATGGATCGGACATTCCGTGCGTGAATTGTGGCGTTTTTGTAAAATAGGCCCCTCCCACTAACTTCGGAAGACGATTACGGCCGAACGATACAGAAGATCTAAATTCTGACTGTGCTGTTTTAATGGGATAGGTCCCGAGATCATGTGTACTGATTTTTGTGAGATTAGGTCAAAATCTGTAGGAAGAGGAGCAAAAAGTGTGTTTTGAACAAAATTCAAAATGGCGGGAAATCTATCTAGACGCAAATGGGCGTGGCCTATATGGGGAGATGTGTCATGACCCAAGGAATCCAGGGAAAAAATATTTTTTATTTTACGACCTACGGTTCAAGAGTTATACCCCAAAAGGTAAAGTTGGCTGTTATAGCGCCACCATGAGGCCGACCGATATACTTCTAAGGTAATTAATTTTAGTAATTATTATGAATCTCTCCTCCAACTCTTGTAAGTATAGCCCTTACGGTCTCAGAGGAAAAAATACTTGAAAGTGAGTTTTTGCATTTTCCCATTCATGTCTATGGGGAAATTTAATGCACTAATTAATTCATATCAATTAGACTATCCAACAAATGTCTTATCCCAATACACGCACACGATTCCCGATGTAGCCCGTCGTTTTGACATATGGCTCGAGTGCGTGCGACAAAAACTGTGGGAGGTATAATGCGGCAAAATAAAGTTTATCTATAATAAAAATAACTAGAAAGAGGCAATTCTGGGAAATTGCAAAGTGTGGTTGCCCACATCGCACCCGTCGAAAATGGAATTGCTTTTGTCTCTGCGTTGATGAAACCACCCTCGACCTGTGATTCAAATTTGGGATGGATCGGACATTCCGTGCGTGAATTGTGGCGTTTTTTGTAAAATAGGCCCCTCCCACTAACTTTGGAAGACGTTTACGGCCGAACGATACAGAAGATCTAAATTCTGTCTGTGCTGTTTTAATGGGATAGGTCCCGAGATCATGTGTACCGATTTTTGTGAGATTTGGTCAAAATCTGTAGGAGGAGTAGCAAAAAGTGTGTTTTGAACAAAATTCAAAATGGCGGGAAATCTATCTAGACGCAAATGGGCGTGGCCTATATGGGGAGATGTGTCATGACCCAAGGAATCCAAGGAAAAAATATTTTTTATTTTACGAGCTACGGTTCAAGAGTTATACCCCAAAAGGTAAAGTTGGCTGTTATAGCGCCACCATGAGGCCGACCGATATACTTCTAAGGTAATTAATTTTAGTAATTATTATGAATCTCTCCTCCAAGTCTTGTATGTATAGCCCTTACGGTCTCAGAGGAAAAAATACTTGAAAGTGAGTTTTTGCATTTTCCCATTCATGTCTATGGGGAAATTTAATGCACTAATTAATTCATATCAATTAAACTATTCAACAAATGTCTTAGCAAAATACACGCACACGATTCCCGATGTAGCCCGTCGTTTTGACATATGGCTCGAGTGCGTGCGACAAAAACTGTGGGAGGTATAATGCGGCAAAATAAGTTTATCTATAATGAAAAGAATAAAAGGTCACTAAAACAATAGTATGGTTGCCTTCAGGCAACCACACTAACTAGAAAGAGGCAATTCTGGGAAATTGCAAAGTGTGGTTGCCCACATCGCACCCGTCGAAAATGGAATTGCTTTTGTCTCTGCGTTGATGAAACCACCCTCGACCTGTGATTCAAATTTGGGATGGATCGGACATTCCGTGCGTGAATTGTGGCGTTTTTTGTAAAATAGGCCCCTCCCACTAACTTTGGAAGACGATTACGGCCGAACGATACAGAAGATCTAAATTCTGTCTGTGCTGTTTTAATGGGATAGGTCCCGAGATCATGTGTACCGATTTTTGTGAGATTTGGTCAAAATCTGTAGGAGGAGGAGCAAAAAGTGTGTTTTGAACAAAATTCAAAATGGCGGGAAATCTATCTAGACGCAAATGGGCGTGGCCTATATGGGGAGATGTGTCATGACCCAAGGAATCCAAGGAAAAAATATTTTTTATTTTACGAGCTACGGTTCAAGAGTTATACCCCAAAAGGTAAAGTTGGCTGTTATAGCGCCACCATGAGGCCGACCGATATACTTCTAAGGTAATTAATTTTAGTAATTATTATGAATCTCTCCTCCAAGTCTTGTATGTATAGCCCTTACGGTCTCAGAGGAAAAAATACTTGAAAGTGAGTTTTTGCATTTTCCCATTCATGTCTATGGGGAAATTTAATGCACTAATTAATTCATATCAATTAAACTATTCAACAAATGTCTTAGCAAAATACACGCACACGATTCCCGATGTAGCCCGTCGTTTTGACATATGGCTCGAGTGCGTGCGACAAAAACTGTGGGAGGTATAATGCGGCAAAATAAGTTTATCTATAATGAAAAGAATAAAAGGTCACTAAAACAATAGTATGGTTGCCTTCAGGCAACCACACTAATAATAATAAAAGGTCACTAAAGCAATAGTATGGTTGCCTTCAGGCAACCACACTAACTAGAAAGAGGCAATTCTGGGAAATTGCAAAGTGTGGTTGCCCACATCGCACCCGTCGAAAATGGAATCGCTTTTGTCTCTGCGTTGATGAAACCACCCTCGACATGTGATTCAAATTTGGGATGGATCGGACATTCCGTGCGTGAATTGTGGCGTTTTTTGTAAAATAGGCCCCTCCCACTAACTTGGGAAGACGATTACGACCGAACTATACAGAAGATCGCTGTTTTAATCGGATAGGTTGGCTGATATAGGCCCCTCCCAGTAATTATACCAGCCAATTACAATGTCAAGTCATCCTTTGTGATCATGCATAAGTCATTCAAAGAGGATTTCCCACCCCCCAAAATCATGTTTTTGCAACAAACGGGTATAGGCCCCTCCCAGTAATTTTGCCAGCCAATTACAATGTCAAGTCACCCTTTGTGATCATGCGTAAGTCATTCAAAGGGGATTTCCCCCCCAAAATCGTGTTTTTGCAACAAACGGTTAATTGTTTTTGCAATTGTAGCGCCCCCTATGGATGGAAATGGAATTGCTTTTGGCTCTGTGTTGATTAGGCCATCCTCAACATGCGATTCAAATTTGGGGAGGATTGGACTTTCCGTTCGTGATTTGTGCAATCTTTTGTAAAATAGGCCCCTCCCACTAACTTTGGAAGCTGATTACGGACGAACGATATGGAATATCGAAATTCTGACTGTGCTGTTTTAATCGGATAGGTCCGGAGATCATGTGTACCGATTTTTGTGAGATTTGGACAAAATCTGTAGGAGGAGGAGCAAAAAGTGTGTTTTGAACAAAATTCAAAATGGCGGGAAATCTATCTAGACGCAAATGGGCGTGGCCTATATGGGGAGATGTGTCATGACCCAAGGAATCCAGGGAAAAAATATCATTTATTTTACGACCTACGGTTCAAGAGTTATACCCCAAAAGGTAAAGTTGGCTGTTATAGCGCCACCATGAGGCCGACCCATCATGTTTTTGCAACAAACGGGTATAGGCCCCTCCCAGTAATTTTGCCAGCCAATTACAATGTCAAGTCACCCTTTGTGATCATGCATAAGTCATTCAAAGGGGATTTCCGCCCCAAAATCGTGTTTTTGCAACAAACGGGTAATTGTTTTTGCAATTGTAGCGCCCCCTATGGATGGAAATGGAATTGCTTTTGGCTCTGTGTTGATTAGGCCATCCTAAACATGTGATTCAAATTTGGGGAGGATTGGACTTTCCGTTCGTGATTTGTGCAATTTTTTGTAAAATAGGCCCCTCCCACTAACTTTGGAAGCTGATTACGGACGAACGATATGGAATATCGAAATTCTGACTGTGCTGTTTTCATCGGATAGGTCCCGAGATCATGTGTACCGATTTCTGTGAGATTTGGACAAAATCTGTAGGAGGAGTAGCAAAAAGTGTGTTTTGAAGAAAATGCTAATTTGCTGCAAATTCGTTCTAGACGGAAATGGGCGTGGCCTATATGGGGAGATGCGTCATGACCCAAGGAATCCAGGGAAAAAAACATTTTGATTTTACGACCTACGGTTCAAGAGTTATACCCAAAAATGTAAAGTTGGCTGTTATAGCGCCACCATGAGGCCGACCGATATACTTCTAAGGTAATAAATTTTAGTAATTATTATGAATCTCTCCTCCAAGTCTTGTAAGTATAGCCCTTACGGTCTCAGAGGAAAAAATACTTGAAAGTGAGTTTTTGCATTTTCCCATTCATGTCTATGGGGAAATTTAATGCACTAATTAATTCATATCAATTAAACTATCCAACAAATGTCTTATCCCAATACACGCACACGATTCCCGATGTAGCCCGTCGTTTTGACATATGGCTCGAGTGCGTGCGACAAAAACTGTGGGAGGTATAATGCGACAAAATAAAGTTTATCTATAATAAAAACAACAATAATAAAAGGTCACTAAAGCAATAGTATGGTTGCCCTCAGGGCAACCACACTAATAATAATAAAAGGTCACAAAAACAATAGTATGGTTGCCTTCAGGCAACCACACTAATGAGTCTGAAGCACTACAGAGCTGCCCAGACAATGACAGTGAAATGGGTGTGCCATATTGCAATAATGGGAAGGAGGGAATGAGAAAGCAAATCAGAAAGGGAGGGAGGAGAAATAAAGAGAGCTCCAACAGGGAAGCACAATACTGCAATCTGTTCTGGAGGAACAAACTGAAACGATTACGGTGAGGAGAGTAGGCTACCCATGCACCTCGATCCCCGGCCCACATCTCATCTGTCATGAAATACACTAATAGGCTGAATGTAGTTCACAGAGCATTGTGTTGAGAGGTTGAGAGCTGCATACATCAGCGATCTCCATATGGGCATTAAAGGGACTTGGACTGACAGATACAGAGATCTCCATATTGGCATATTGGTCGGATTGGCGGTGCAACGTAGTTGTGTGTGTGTGTGTGTGTGTGTGTGTGTGTGTGTGTGTGTGTATTATTTTTAAGTGATTTGAATAATCTACTGTCAAAAGAGCCAATCAATTTAAGTTATCCCAGTTGTGGGCTACCCAGACAATGCAACAGTTGCAGGGCTAACCTAACCGCCATGTTGCAGCAACATGCCAGGCAGAATAATTTTACATTAATCCCCCTGTACTCCATTACAATGAATTACGTTTGCATACCGTCCTCTCTCCAATGGTTATTTATTCCTGCCCTGTAATTACGCTGGTCTGCATAAGAAGTCGATTTGTTTACTCCAGTGTTTGTATCTCATTACGACTTGAATACATTTCCCAGAGAACTATACTCAGCATGTAGCTTATGGACTGTAGGGGTAGTCAATGTTGGTTTCTGCAGTGATGGATAGCTCTTCTTTTGTTCTCCTAATGTAGTTATATTGATTACTTCCCACCTTAGCATCAGTCAAGAAAATCCAAACTCATGGCCAATCGCTTATTGTATTATGTTTGTTTATCAGAAAGCATACAATGACAATATTGTCAAGGTTTACCTTGATACGATTGTGTATGTCATTGTCAAAAGGTCACAATCAAGATTTCTGGTGGAAAACTGTATTGTGGCCTGTATTTCGGTATGTGTGATAGCCTATAGTTCATTGTATTAGAACAATGTGTCATACGACAAAGGCAACTGTGTACCATGTTTCCTTCAGCATTACATTTGTGGTCAGTGGTTGGAACAGAACAGCAAATCTAACTTGAATGGCTGTGCATTGTGCAGATTATAATATGGTGACGTTGAGACAGAGGTCAAAAGCTTAAAACATAGGCCTACATGAGGATAATGGATGTGTCAGTGTGGAGTGGACGTCTTCCACAACAACCAGCTTGAAATAATATTTCTCTCAAAGGCTCAATGTTAAGCAGTGCTTTGATTTAGATTTTGACATTACAATGTTTTAAAGCAACAGACAGTACTACCTATAGAATAGAATGGAGCTCCTAAGAGGCAAGACGTTCCCCCCTCTCTATCTATGGGGCCATTATGTGCGCTCCTTTTGTCAGCATAATTTGCAGAGCTAGGAAAAAGGAGTACGGCGATATGCACTAGATCACTAACAGACTTTGGAAAATTGGCACGGACGGGCCTGGCTTCAGATCTCACTCCTCAGAAAGACGTTGCTCACAGCTTGTACTAGCAGGCTTCTTGTTAACAGGATAGCGCCTCCAAATCTGCTCTCGTAACACCAGAGATCACACCTGACAGAGCACACCACAAAGCAGTGGTGTAAACTAAAGTACTAAATAAAGTACTGTACTTTAAGTACGATTTTGGGGTATTTGTACTTTACTTGAGTATTTCCAATTTCCAGTACTTTTACTCCTACTCCACTACATCTCAGACGCAAATATTGTACTTTTACTCCACTACATTTATTTGAAAACCTTATAGTTACTAGTTAATTTGTTGATTTTGACTCATCTTTACTGAACATACATTAACCACTTCAGCCCTGTATACATTTTGGCCATTTGAAAATACATGTAGCGGCTGTAGCCGATCTACAAACTCACAATGCATCGCATCGCGAGACATTGTGAGCTTGTAGATCTGCTATATTCAAAAGATTTTTATACATTTGAAAACTTGAAAGGGGACATTCTGCAGAATGAGTACTTTTACTTTTGTACATTTTGATACCAATATCTTTTTACTTTTGCTCAAGTACATTTTGAATTCCGGACTTTTATGGTGTAGTTCTACATTGTAGTATTGATACTTTTACTGAAGTAAAACAACTTTTTTCCACCACTTACACAAAGCACACTTCCTCCAATCAACCAATGACACTAGTCAGTCAACAAGTAAAGCAAGAACAAAATTATACTATTTCATCTGGGCAGGAGATGAGAGTAAGTGGTGGTGTAGTCCTAGCAGGCAGGCATCATAATCACTTTTGGATATTGGTGCGATACTTATATGAACACACTACAATCCATGTGTGATTGAGCAATTACAGAGCATTTACTGTAGCAGCTGCTGTATAAATCTAACCATATTTTGTGCAGTGTGCTGTGGCAAATGCATCAAGTAGATTGAGGGCCTGCTGTCTTTGCAAATAAATGCAAAATGAAGTTGTGCTAAGACTAGAGGATGGTGTTCTTTATGTAAATAGTCTTATTGAGATTGATATCTCTTTAAAGAGAGGCCTATGAACTTGTAAAGCACATACTGCATAAAACACATCTGACAGACAGGTGAATATAAAACACTGGACAAAACCAGTACATCTCAGTCATACTGTAGGTACCGAGTCGAGCAGTATACAAACATGCAGATCAAAGGAAACAAATCGGTTTTAATAGTATTATTTTAAACAATAACTTAGTTTAACAGAAGTTTGTCCCATAATGCTTGTTGAAATGCAAATTAGTCTTTTTTGATTGGTTCTCACCCGATGGTTGGCCCACCCCTCACCCCTCACCCCTCCTCCACGCATGCACCAAGCCTCTGTCTGTGTGTGTGTACTGTTGTAATCCACGTAACTCGAGAACCGTTCGCCCCACCGGCCACCGACTTCAAATTCGACACACGTTCCACACCACCACAGGGAGTGCAGTGTCCGGTGTCAAGTCGGTCGGACCCACAGTTGTCCAGAACCGCTCCAAAAAGGCCCCTGCCCTGCAGTGTCC
The DNA here is from genome assembly GCF_964188405.1 of Protomyctophum parallelum. Classification (NCBI taxonomy): domain Eukaryota; kingdom Metazoa; phylum Chordata; class Actinopteri; order Myctophiformes; family Myctophidae; genus Protomyctophum; species Protomyctophum parallelum. The sequence goes on from NC_139699.1 coordinate 30,568,743, forward strand.
ATTTATGGAGCTGGCCTGTTCTGACATTATTCCGACGTCTGCATACTGTTCTGACATCATTCTGACGTCTGCATAGACTCCATATTTGGACATGCCTGACAAAGAACTCCATATATATAAAAATATATATAAAAGGGACACAGACATAATATCTGGGTGGGGCATTCGTTTCCAACTTGCGTCGTTCCAAGTAGGCCAGTGCCCAACGGCAACGGGCACCACTGTAGAGGCTCCAACGGGCACCGCTCCAGTAGGCATATAAAGGTAGACACACACAAAGGTAGACACACACAAAGGTAGACACACGCCCCAGAGCCTCTTCCGGCTCTGGGGCGTGTGTTCTCGAGAGGGGGCAAAAGTTTCCCGAGATTCCTTGCGAAGCATAGCTTGTCAAGCTTCCGTGTGCGTCACAGAAGTCCCGGAAAAGACGCGCTGTGATTGGCTGTTAGTCATTTGAGTGGCAGCGAGAGACATGGAGGAGTCACATGAGTGATGTCACTTGGGCAGCAACGCAGCGTGCCTTCAGCACTTCCTGCGCACCCCTTTTGCACACACATGGCTTCAACGAACTGCAGCGGCCGATGAGGCATCTATTTTTGAGGGGCGCTCCTATATACAGCTTTTGTCCCCACACGTCTCATATTTGCCATTGACAATTAAAGGAGAAATGAGGTCATTATGATAGTTTTGGAGGAGACATTTTCTCTGATGAATTGACGTCTTTTAAGGGCATTTATGTTCCCTCTAGCAGGGTACAAATTAAGATCCCCTTTTACTGCTAATGAGTTAAATGAGACAATTGTTATAAAATCCATATGCATATTTAAGATCCATTATTGTTAATTCATACCCTGCAAATGTACAATTATTGAAGTCCTGCAGAGTTCCAAACATGACTCACCATAGAGAGATGAGAGTAATTTAGTTTAGACATTAATGGGAACCATAAAGAGAATATTTTAATATGCCAGTCTGATGCATTTTTTCTTTTCTTAAGTAAATTTTATTCAAAGAGTTAGATCATGTGCAGTTTTCACAGAAAGAGAATACGACTCTTCGTTTCTTTTACATTTTCTCCCACAACTCCCTTCCCAGTCCTCCCCACCCACCCACCATCTTTCCCCACGAGGCCAGACATACAAACAACATACAAACACAGGTATAAAAAAAATAATAATAATTTGAGTACAAAGCAATACACACAACATACAGTATATACAACTTCAATGGGGGGTAAGATTAACAATAATACAAACAGGTAAATAAAAATAAAACAAAGTAATATTAAATAAAAATAATTATATATATATATATATATATATATATATATATATATATATATATATATATATATATATATATATATATATATATATATATATAAATAATTCAAATTAAAATAAAATTAAAAACTATACATATAAAGAGATAAAGCGCTTAATTGGCTCATTTCTCGACTCTCATGTGTAATGATTTCCGACATATTATGCTATATATATTGCACCAGGTAGAGATCCGCACACCAACACCATGTGTCTTCAGTCAGGTGAAAGTGATTCTAAACTGCTTACATACGATATTAAAGGTTGCCAATGGTTGTAAAATTTGTCAGAGGACCCTCAAATTGTGAATTTGATCTTTTCAAGTTTCAGAAAGGACATAACATCAATCAACCATGATTTAGCCGAGGGAGGGGACTCAGCCGTCTGATGCAGTATTACAGTATGGGGAGGGTCTATTCCAAAATAGATGATGAATATATCAATGTTGTTACAGTACTGACAATTACCGCAATGCATCTTCAAGGCTCGGAGCGATGAAGGAAACTATTTTGTTACGATTAATTATGATTATATCCCGGCGGATACTTTTTTGTAAAACTCTGACCTATTTCATTATACTTCCATTATGACAAGACAATTACAAAGCACTTAAATTGAATGTAGCAAGCATCACACACATTATATTGCAGCCGCGCTATTTCATGAAAGTTATTGAAAAGAGCAATTGATGTTTTTGCATACAAAACACAGATGGCATGATCATGTCTTAATATAAGGGATGATTCCTCATGCCACTGAAGAGATTTCTATTCACGGTCAAAGGTAGTAATAACTACGTAAGTGGATACTGGAGGAAGTGTTCCAGACTTTCAAGGCTGTTTTTACAATGAGGGACAATGTCGCAACAGGCCTCAGCTATACTGTAAGGTGCTAATGAAGACTTTTGAAGGCTTTCCATATTACATTGGGAGGATGATGTGAATCTGGGTGACATATGGAGGGCGACTGGAAGCCTCCTCCGGGGGCCTATTGAACAGGTGGAAAAGCCAACCACCAAGGGTCCAAGGAGTATACTCGAGGAGCCCCAACTGGCACAATCGGTTCCACCATCAGTCAGTGTGCCAGGGAGATGCCATGTACCATGCCAGCCCAGGGCACAGAGCCATGCCACTGAAAGCTATGCCAGGTGGAGACGTGGGATGGGGGCTGGGCAGAAGCAAGGCCTCCTCTGAGACACAGTGTTGTCTTTTTGTCCTTTTCAGAGAACATGGTTTTCAAAGAAACGGTCACACATCAAGCTCACACATATTTGGCCTGAACACATGATTACTTGTCATCATGTAACATGACACTCTGTGTGTGTGTGTGTGTGTGTGTGTGTGTGTGTGTGTGTGTGTGTGTGTGTGTGTGTGTGTGTGTGTGTGTGTGTGTGTGTGTGTGTGTGTGTGTGTGTGTGTGTGTGTGCGTGTGTGTGTGTGTGTGTGTGCACGCATGTTGGTCCATTTGTAGTGAAGATGATACGTATTGTATTGATTCTGTTCACCTACCTTTAGCTAGATACATTTGGTATAAAGCATATTTTGTCTTTGTTTGAATTTCGTATCTTTTGTACATTATGGTCCCTGATACAAATTAGAGATGCTCCGATAATCGGCCAGCGAGCGGTGATCGGCCATATCAACCGATATTCACTCTGATCGGTAATCAGCATTCTGTAATCGGCTTGTTATAGTATAGTCGAAAGGAAGGGAAAGGTACTATATTTACCCAGGGACCAGGGTAACTGGACTAAGCTCAAGAACTTGTTTACAGCCAGGCCCTGCTCATAGGGGTAGGGGTTCAATGCCTTGTCCAAGGGCACTTCAGCGGTGGTAATTTTAACGTGCCGGTCCGGGGATACGAACTAGCGACCTTCCGATATCAAGACCGCTCCGCAAACTGTTCGGCCACCCGCTGCCATATATAATGTCGATGTCATTATCTATAAATAGTGGCAAGAGAGAGCCTCCACACTGTGAACCTCCACTAGCTAATTAATTGTGTTCCTGTACACAGTATGATCCTGATTGTTAAAGATCTTACGGGTCCATCTAGTTATTTGCGCAAGCAGAGCGCGCAAGTACTGCGATCGGCTGGGTATGTATGTCGGTGTTGTCCACTGGCCAATAAGTATGTATGTATGTCGGTGTTGTCCACTGGCCAATAAGGGGCCACCATTCTTGATGACATAACTAACGTACGTTTGGTGATTGGCTGGGTATGTATGTATGTATGCCTGGGGTAAGAATGGTGGTCCCTTATTGGCTGTTGATGGTGACGTAAACAAGTATGTATGTACTTTAGTAACTGACGTAACTAAGGTACGTTTCAAGTACGTTTCAGGTACGTTTCAAGGTTTGCATAAGGTCAATAACGGGTCTAAAGGATTTAGAACAGCAGTTGTAATAGACATTAGTTAATAGCAGTACTTGCGCTCTCTCCTAAAGCGTTATTCATAGTCTGGATTTTCGGTGGTGAGGTGACCACCGAACTACAACATGACGTCACAAGCCGCGGTGAAGAGCAAACCACCGCCACCGCCCCAGCCCTTCTCTCTGTTTTTACTCACCACCGCTCAACGTTATTTCAGCTCCGGTGGTCACCTCACCACCGGAGCGGTGGTCACCCCACCACCGAAAATCCAGACTATGAATGAGCCTTTAGCCTACTTGTGTGCAAGGCGCAAGTTGGCACCTCAACAGAGTGCATTTCTAGTTATTACATTTGTGTAATGTCTCTCTCAGTTACAAAATGATGAATGAACACTGAGGATATTACTGTTTTGCATTAAACATCTGCCATTGAAGTGCAGGTTGACTTAATAAAAGTGCTGTAAGCTTGATACCATAACCCCTTTCATCCATGCAGTCTGTCCCGAAATTTTCAGGAAAATGTCCTGCACAAACATGTCATTGACTTTATTGCTTTGAAATGTGTCAATGATCGACTATAAATCTATAGTTCTCCGAATGGGAAAATTGTACAGCTGGTTGAGTTCAACTGCTGGGTTCTGTGAGTCATAAAGGATCATGAGCATAAACAGAGAGAGAACCCCCCCCCCCCACCCATCAAAAAAAAAAAAACTGCGTTGTAAACAAAAAGCATATGGGAGCATTCCGTGAATGCTAAACAGTACACCACAGGAACATCAGTGTGCCAGGTGCTTTTCTACTAGTAGGTGTAGACTCAACGTCCAGACTCCAGTTGCCTGCAGGGAGGCAAAACTACATCTCATCGGGGGCCAGGACCATCTGGAGCACTATGCAACACATTTCTGATGAAATAAGCCAGAGCACAGTTCTATGACCTTGTGCACTGAACTCAAACAATGTGCTGCATTTATACGAGTATCAGTGGCAGTTTTTTTCCCCCTGCTTATTTTAAGGGGAAAGCTTACAGGCTGTCATGTGAAATGACTGGGCATTTCGAAATCAAGCCACAACCGGCCGACCACTCAACCGAGCAAGGGCCCATCTCTCAACTTCCCATCAACCATCTGGATGTAACTCAAGACAGGGCACAGAGCCAAATTTAAACAATTCCTCCTCTGGGCTGTTGGGGGCTGACTGATGAGGTGCTACACTGTAGCTCTGACCCCGCTCAGCTCAATGCTTTTTCCTATAACAACATACACTTATAGTGGCACATCCACGCTGCCAAAGAACATTGCCCCTGATGCAACTGTCTCCATTACATATGTCACTGTGTGTGTGTGTGTGTGTGTGTGTGTGTGTGTGTGTGTGTGTGTGTGTGTGTGTGTGTGTGTGTGTGTGTGTGTGTGTGTGTGTGTGTACACGTGCACACATGTGCATGCGTAAATGCGTGTGCGTACACACGCACATACTATATGGAGACGAAGGGGGTATAGTGCATTCCAGTGTGGCCTGTTGAATGGGGACCATGGGGCCCATAATCAAATGCAGCAGTAGTAAAAAGTGACATTTGACAGTGGTAGGGAAACCTGATAGATTTGACTGCGGATCTTAAGGATGACATGGCTTGAAGTAATGGTTGTGCACTAATGAATACTTATGTTTGCATTAGCTGTTGAAGGTGATAAAATGAGCACTTAAGCTCTCCCATGTGGTTACTTTATACTTTTCCAACTAGCCATGGCAGGCACAAATTTACATTATTTTTGTCAGAATGATTACAGCACCAAATGGGGGAATGGGGGGGTTAAAGATAGTAATCACAGCATGTATGGTGCATTTGTCAACTGGACTCCTTTTCCCAGGGCTCCTTTGCTAATCAACACTTTATACAACACTGTTTATTGTGACCTTCACAACAGCCGTCCTCAACCTGGCTAAATTGACCAAGTCTGAAAAACATGTAAATCCCTTATTTTTCTTATTCCAAGTCAAGACTAACTTCCTAGCTATGAATATGTGAGCAACAAGGATTTTTCAAACAGTGCAGACCAGCATTTCTATTTTCTACTGGCATTTCTCCCTGTCCTTGCTTCAGTTAAAAGGATTCCATCCTATACGGATTAAAATGGCTATTTCATTAGTGGGCATTAGCCTGGAGCAGGTGCTGCACTGATCCAACAATCTCACCATCAGATGGATTATCTGGCTTAATCAATGATCGGATTGACACCCCTATACAGTATACAGTTCCCCATGTGCAGTGTGGCATCTGTTCTAAACTGATAAACCATGAGATGAATTAATTTAAAGTGTCCCTTTTGTTTCTCATATGAAAAAAGTCAGGGATAAAGTGAGGATTCTCTCTCTCTGTGTCAGATCTCCTGATGTTGTAATCTAATTCTAGCTATTTCCATTTTAGAGCACAGAACTTTAACTGGCTCATAAAAGTTGATGATGCACCATAATGTGGTGCACATTATGACCCCATGCATCATTCATATGAGCAGCTTCATATCCCTTAATTTCTGGCAGGTTCCTTTTATAGACTACTCTCATCTTAGTTTTCTGCCCTCACAACCTGTGGAGTGGTGCAAAGCCTCAGATATAGCTGTATCGGCTGAATTCCTGGCAATGAGAATCCTGTAATCCTAAAATGGCAAAAAAGAAAAGAAAAACACGGTGAAGCAGCTTTCTGCTTATACGGGCCAACGGCGTGGAACAAACTGTACCTTCGACAGGCAGCCAGACATTTTTAAAGCACAGCTCAAGACGTGTATACTTCTACACTCTTGCTTTTAATTGATCTTTTAAATTCATTGTTATTCATGTCCTCACTGTATTGCATTACTGCTATTATTTTAATGTTTGCTTTTCCTTTTTTTTCTTCTCCATTTCTCTGTAAAGCACTTTGAGCTGCATTTCATGTCATGAAATGAAAGGTGCTATACAAATAAAGTTTTATTATTATTTATTACTGCATGATAGGCAGAGCATGATTAATGAGGATTCCAAATGCAGCAAATGAGAGTATCCACAATATCAATTTTCAACTCTTAACATTTTAAAGATGATGAAGGTTTTAAGAACAATGCCCTGGATGGCAACAGTACACTCTCATGAGCTTGATTGTACACAGGTGTGCTGGTTCAAAGACATGGATGTCTCAGAGAGGGCTGGACTGCTAAACACTAACATAAGATCTCAGAGCACTGACCCATTTTGCACTAATGGCAGTAAATGCAAAGCTTTATCAACTCCCCTCTGTGACTCTATTTTCTCCGTTATCACTCACTATAGCTAATTATTTCAGCTATTTGTCTTTGTCATGCATTTCCTTTTGGATTTTGTTCTAATGCTCGCAAGCACAGATTTGTTTGTGTTTAGCAAGAACTCAACACGTGAAAATCATGGCAATCACACATTAACCACATAAGAGTATATTTACTCCATGCATTTGTAGTCTTTTGTAGTCTACTACTGTATCCATCACAAAATGCCTCTGTAAAAATGTTACGAGTCAAGAATGTCATTGCCAACAAGACCACAACTCTTGATATAATGTGAAATGTGTACCCCCGAGTCCACACGCACTCGCACTCACTCTCTCTCTCTCTCTCTCTCTCTCTCTCTCTCTCTCTCTCTCTCTCTCTCTCTCTCTCTCTACATGTCAGCACCATCAACATACCTGCTGGGCTCAGATTACAAAGGTTGAACCGGGAGAAGAGTAATGCCCCTCGGCTGTATGAGGAACATTGATGCCTGCCTTTCCCAGCCGTTTCACTCGACTATACAGTATGGCTATATGAGCTGCAGGAAATAAACAAGGGGTTGAAGAAGGCAATCACTCAATATAAAAACACATCTGCAGAGTTTTCTAGACCTCAAAAAATATATCTCAGGATTTTGTTTTGGTAAAATACTACAAATACTACAATTTGGTTTGACATATATGATCTCAAGTGGTGGGAAATCACACTTTGCAAATCATCATCTACTTTTTTCATTTGACCATCTGTCTCTTACTACTGCATGCTCCCATAGGTCAAAGCTTGCTCTCTGTGGCCTCAAGCCAATATACGCCCTAAGCGTGATTTCTTTCTACGTACCGCGAAGACCATTTCCCTTACAACAATGCCCATGTAATGTCATCAGACATCTCAAGAGCTTCCAAGATCAACCTGTTCAAAGTCTGTGTGGAAAGTATCCTTCTCTATGGTGCCGAAACATGGACAACTAGACAAAGTGCCAATCGGCACAGGTCTCCACCAGGGCAGGTCAGGTTGTGGCCTCATGGTGGCGCTATAACAGGCTGTTGAGGAAGATTTGGGCCGGAGGTTCGTGTTGGAGGGATGCAGGTACAATGTTTTTCCATGTGTGCATACATAAGTTGTATACAGATCGATGCAGTTATAGCTAAAAACAGGAATTGGCCTGTTATAGCGCCACCGTGAGGCAGATTTTGAGGAAAAAATTGTGGCATGTCGTCCTCGGCCTAGTGAAAATGTGCGTGTATAATTTAACGGAAATTGCACACTGTGTTTGTGATTTGTGGCCTTTTTTCGAAATGGACGAATCGTGTGAGCTTTGGAAGCCAATCTTAGCCAATCAGGATGGAAGATGGGAAATGGTGGCGCTCCGTGTTGATCACATGACTATGGAGATAGTGTATACCGATTTGCGTGAAATTTGGATAAAATCTGAAGGAGTAATAATAGAAAATGTGTTTTACATATGTCGGCCTCCTGGTGGCGCTATAAAGAGCAGATGTGAAAAATTCCAGGCAAAGGTTTTTCCTTGGCCTCTAGGGAGTTGGCATACAAAGTTATCCACAGATCCGTGCAGTTAGAGGTAAAAACACTTTTCGGCCAGTTATAGCGCCACCTTGAGTCTGAGTTGAAATTGTTCATGTGGCATTTCGTCCTCGGCCTAGTGGGAATGTGGGTGCACAATTTCACGGAAATCACGCGATGTGTTCATGATTTGCAGCATTTTGTTTGAAACTGAGCACTCCTGTGAACTTTGGAAGCCAATCTTAACCAATCAGGATGGAGTCTGAGAAATCTGAAAGAGCGGTTTCGTTGAATGGCTCTAGAGAGACTGTGTACCAATTTGCGTGATGTTTGGACAAAATCTGTAGGTGTACTGTGCAAAAACTTGTTTTGCACAAAGCGGCCTCCTGGTGGCGCTATAACAGGCCGTTCTGGAAAGTTTGGGGCAGAGGTTCATCGTTGGCATCCAGGGAGTGTGTGTGCAAAATGTGGCATCGACCGGGTTAACGGTGGCCGAGATTAGCTGCTCACGGACACACGGACGGACGGACGGACACACGGACGGACACACACGCGGACGGACACACGGACGGACGGAGTGCAAAACATACTCTCCCCACATGCCTTCGGCCTGGTGGAGACAATGAATAAGGAGTTTTGGGATCGTCTTGACGGAACATACACAAGACTCCTCATGCGTGTCCAGAACCTCTCATGGAAGGACCATCCCACAAAAGCTCAGATTTATGGAGGCACCGCCCCCATCTCAGTTGTGGTGGCAGAAAGAAGACTCCGCTTTGCTGGACACTGCCACAGAGCAAAAGACCAGGTCATTTCGGATATTCTTCTGTGGAGACTACCCTGCCCATCAAGAGGAACACGACCTCTCACTTTTCCAGATGTTCTGAGTAGGGACACAGGACTGACTGTGAATGAACTTGGTGTGGCAATGAGCAACAGAGACCAGTGGAAGCAGCTTGTGTCGCAGATCTCGAGGGCACTCGAAGGATGATGAATGTCATCAATCAAAACAAACCTGCATTGAGTTCATCTCATGAATAACAATTTGAAACTCTTTGCGTTTTTTTATTTAAATTTAGTTTTCATTTGAAATTGTTACTATATCTATGATAAGTTATCTTGGCATTGTTAGATTGTACTATACTGTTGACTGTAGAAGCTCCAGGACGTGTCTATAGATGGCATCATAAAATGATCTCAATTTGAGGAGATTTTATCAGATGATAGGAAAAATGTGAAATTGCTTTAGGTTTTTCCTCAGTTTTGCATTGTACCATAGTCTGTAACTGTGTGTGTGTGTGTGTGTGTGTGTGTGTGTGTGTGTGTGTGTGTGTGTGTGTGTGTGTGTGTGTGTGTGTGCGTGCGTGCGTGCGTGCGTGCGTGCATGTGTTGGAGGAAAGGTCATCACACATAGAATGTGATGTGTGATAGAAAGAACTAGAGAGCAATAGAAAGGTGGAATATCACCTCTGTAGCACTGCAGTCCTTTCATAATGGTGACCCCACACCATAAGATCTCTATTACCTATAATCCTTTCTGGATGATAGACATCTAATCCATGCTTCTGTGTGGATGAAAGCAGGAAGAGGGGAGGGAAGGGATGACTGACCCAGAGAGGATGGAGAAATACAGCTGGTCTGGACTCTTTTCAGAAACAGTGTCATAATAACAGGGTAAACACGGCTAATAGTAGGTATTTTACTATTGTCAGTGTTCTTTGGCATACCCTTTGGCATACATAAATCAATGTATTATTTGAATTAGCCGTTTATGAAATGTCTATGAATAGGTTGAGTTTCATATACAGTTTGCTTTAATCATGGAATCTAGTACGAAAAACATCACATGGATGTATCCTCAGTGATGTATGCCAAGGTCATCAGGGTTTCGGGTCTCGCAACATCATACCCTTCACTCAGGTGACCCAGCTGGGGTGATCAAGTCCCGACTTACGTCCCAGTAGCTACCCTCGATCAGTCCCATTAGGCAAAGACCAGGGCCACACAATCCGTTTCTCCAGAACTACTCTGCCGGGACTGGGAGGTATAGATCAATCTGGCACGTGGTCGGACTAGGCTCTGTGGATTGACTCCTGTCCGGGCCCCTCCTACGTCTCAAGTTATGCTAAGGTTTCACACGTTTCATTTTTGAGTTTTCAAAAATAATGAAATACACTTTGTTGCGTTGCAGTACAATTGACTGTCACATTTCAAATCTGCCTTGGGCCATGTTATTTGTTTAACAAAAATAATCACTCACTGCTGCTTTGTGAATATAAGATGGCAATAATTTAGCCACCAGAGTAAATCCAGAGATACATTAAAGATAAACAGGATGAGGTAGGGATCCATTTGGACATCTATGATTGGGCAGGTTGATTACTATAGGGTTTGTTTACATGACGCAGGACATTCCCCATGTGTACTCTGTACATATTGAGTAACATATTGCTTCATAATTAGAACCATTCTGAATGCAAAATATACACTATAACAAAACATCCTGGTTTATTTAAACCCTCGCTCCCTGTCTGTGTCCTCTTGTTTAATTGTTTGGTTGTTGGTTACTCTTTAGCTTCCAATTTTGGGTATTTTCTTGTGAGACTAGTCTTGTGATTCAAATAATTACAATTGACTTTATCTCTGCCCTTAATTACATCTTTGCAGGTTATAATCTTATTTATTTTCTTGTGGGAATCCTCCTTGTGCTCTTTTCATCCCGGCTCCTTCTTGTGTCTTCCTTCTGGGTTCCATCCAGGTTCTAGCAGTAGGCTACATCAAACCAGAAGTGCAAACTGACAATAAAGTACTAATATCACTATATCATAATCATACCATATAAGAAATCAAATTTTCATCATGCTTTTAGTAGCATGTAACATGTCAAACTAGGGAGTTTTCATGATTCTGAATCTATTCCAAGCATTAGTTTTGCACATAAAACACTCCTTGGGCTAAAAACAGCCACAGCCGTCATCACAAATGTGACTATGGCCGTTTTTAGCCCAAGGAGTGTGATGACATTTTTCAACATATGCAAGTTAGCATCTGGCAGTTTCTTAATGCTGTGGACCCATACTTTTCACCCAGTGTCAATTATCTAATGTAATCCTGGGTGCTACACTTCCTCTATGCCAACCTGGGGAGGGCAGCGGACTGACCTCATGCTTCCTTCTATGCATGAGGAGTCCAAACTGCTTCTTTTCACCTGACAGAGGTCACGAAGATGCCAAAAGCCGCGAGCGGCAGGCGTCTCTTCCGGGTTCCATCCACCAGACAGCTAGCTGGTGGATGGAAATTAAGCTCCACCCACACAGCAGAATGCCACGGTGCAAGCGCTTCCGGGAATCTGGCCAAAGCTACATTCTGCCGTGTGGGTGGAGCTTCATTTCCATCCACCAGCTGTCTAAAAACCAGGAATTCCAAGTGTGCTTACACCCAGTGACTAGTAGAAAAAACCTAGCCTACATAAAACAATATGAGAAAACACGTATGCATGAACTTTTGTCTTTTTTTTAGACTCTAGAGCCTATTTCAGGGAACTCCAGACTAAAGGACTTAGACCAGCCTTGAGAGGTCTCTCTCTTGGTCTTGGAAGATCTTTACACCTGTGTGTGGAAAATATTAACTGTGTAATTTACAAGCCATGCAGTGGACATTTCAATGTCAAGGAAGGAACCACAAATTGATATCAGGCAGTGGACACCATTTGAAAATGTTTTGTGCCAGGTTCTAGGGTTTATTATTGTTGTTGTTAGATTATATTTAGTATACGTCTATCTAAACTGTATATGTGGTGAGATAACAGCTAGTGGAGAGAGTGAAACAAATGACCTGAATAGTCATCATTCTTCATTGAGATTCTAGCTGGTGAAATAATAGGGAATTAAACATTGTTCTTCATTTTGCTGGTAACCCCCTGGAAGCCTTTCAAGGGTGCCTGGGGGTTCCTGGACTCCTTTAAGAAACACTTAGGTATACAGGTTTCTGTAACAGCTGAATCGGCACATAAAACAAAGACAATGTTTAATAAACATTTCCCTCAACAGTGTGACACTATACCCAGCTCATGAAATTAAAATAATTTGTTATGATTCTCTGCCAGTTAATCAAGCCGAGAGCAAAGTACGAGAGCAAAGAAGCACAGGCTTGTCCTCATGGGAGAGGTAAATGTGTTCAACTCACAGTGTGTGGGGTTTAATACCTGTTGAGTGAACAGAGATTTAGTGATGTTGAACACCATGGCTTAATGTCACCCAGGTGTGTTTCCACTCAAGTTCACTATGATCCAGGGAAGCTACAACGGTGTCTGAGACTCCAACCCAGTTTTTGAATGTGGATCATAAAAGTCATCATCAATACATATGGATTTGGCCTGTGTTAGACCCCAAGAAAAATGTCCTAGGTTTGATATGCCCCTTTAATTTTGAAAGCTAAAGCAGGACATAACCTCGGGAGAGCTTGTTTTATACTGTTTTGTTTTGTAGAGCATTGGTTCCCAACCTTTTTCTGAAGTACCACCTCAGACAATATTTGGCTCTCCAAGTACGACCATAATTACTGATGTTAAAATACAGTCCTGAGCATATACCTGCCCTTTTTGTTCCATTCCTATAAGCCAATAACGCTGCTGCTCTGACAAAACTGTCTAATCACTAATCAGCACAACTGCTGATATTTCTAATGTGATTAATCCGTTCCCAAATATTCTATTAACGGCTACTGTAGGTGTGCTGTCATGCTCATTTCAGCACGGCTGGATAGCCTATTTCAACCAATTGCTTGTTCAGAAGAACTACCTGTATTAATATAAATATTACACTTGTCTTTTTTCTCCATTTTTGGGAGACTCCTCTGAGTACCACCAGAGGGGGGCTCAAGTACCACTAGTACCAGTGGTTGGCATCCTCTGACTCAGAGCCTTTGCCGAGACAGTACTGGCTAATTTCCTCCTATAGTTTTCAAACACTTACTGTGTGCTTAATGTTTGCTAAATGGGTTTAGGTTCTCTGCCGCCCCATGATATCATCATGAACAATTGCCAGTTTGGTGTATAATGATGCATAAGCTGTAGTAGCCTGTGTTGGTTGGTAGATTACTGACAAAAGGTCTCAATGTGGGTGCGCATGTAGCTCTGGTCCATAACCTTACTGGTCCTGCTGCCGTTGCATTAAGAGCTATGGACCAGAGCTAGTGTGCATCATGCATGTTGCAAAGCCCCGAGTGGCCATGTAATTTTCAGGTCTGGCCAGTATTCTCAAATAATAAACTGTCGAGAACATGAACATACCAATGTTATAGGTATATTTCAGTCCATGCTTTAAATTCTCTTAAAATAATAATAATAATAATAATGTGTTTTGCAGTTGTATCTCAGTAAACATTTCTAGATGATTATGAAAATGTTCTTTCATATTCATCTTCTCTCTACGGTAGAGGGCACACAAGTAGGTAGAGGCTCTACCTTGTTTATCATTCTGATTCATGTTTACACCGTCTCCTTAATTAAAGGAAAGGCAGCTTTCAAATACACTAGCTGCTTTTCCATAGGAAAACATACATGTATGAGTGGATGAGAATGGGAAATATAGAAGGAACCTCAATTATTTCTCCTGTCAAGAGTTTCCCTTTTGGAGTTAGAACAGTGTGTGAGCTGCGGGGCACGATGGTACAGTCGGTAGTGCTATATGTCGCCTCACAGCTAGAAGGTCCTGGGTTCGATTCCTGCTGTAAGCGCTGGGGGCGTGTTCTCTCCTCCGTGTCATCAGTGCACATACCTGAGGTTGGCGAAAGGGCCCTTCTGTGTGGAGTTTGCATGTTCTCCCCGTGTCCCCTAGGGTAGGTACCCTCACAAAAACATGCAGTAGTCCTGGTCTCTAAATTACCTCCCCCTGGCCAGCCGGGTGGAAGGAATAACGTGTTCCTTCCACGCACTACGTCCGGCCGGGAAAACTCCCACTGTCAGGTGAAAAGAAGCAGCTTGGACTACTCATGCATAGAAGGAAGTATGAGGTCAGTCTGCTGCCCCCCAGGTTGGCAGAGGAGGTATAACACCCAGGCTTACATTAGATAATTGACACTGGGTGAAAACAAATGGGTTGCAATGGGATAAAGATTATTAAAGAAAGAACAGTGTGTGAGCGAACAAATTGTAGTTTACATATGCCTTTGAAAGAATGTGGTGAATACCACAGAATAAAATAAACCAAAATAGACCCACCGATCTGTTACATAAAGACATGGCAATTATTCAAATTGAGTTTTAGTGGTTGGAATTAAATAGGTGTTTGGAATGAAGAAATAGAAAGAAACAATTACATTCACTAGAACATTACAAAACCCTGAAATTAATCATGATTGAAACCCCCACCCCCACACACACACACACACACACACACACACACCCTCACGCACGCACGCACACAGTGATTACAGTTTTGTTGTGTGCAGTAATCGCCTACGAACAGAACCCTTGCAGGTCCATTTGACTATATGTACAGTTAGTGCTGGTACTCTATGGTCTTTGAATGTCTTTGTTCATAATCTGATGAGCAAATGTGTGTGTGTGTGTGTGTGTGTGTGTGTGTGTGTGTGTGTGTGTGTGTGTGTGTGTGTGTGTGTGTGTGTGTGTGTGTGTGTGTGTGTGTGTGTGTGTGTGTGTGTGTGTGTGTGTGTGTGTGTGCCTGCCTAATACTTAGAGAGTATGGTAGCATGCTGGGGTCCGCCTGGGGCGCTGTGTGTGCTGTAGCGGACATGATGTGTAACAGGTGTGAGGTTATGAGATGGGGGAGATTGCTACATCTGTCCCCTAGATACAGGTCATGTCCTCCCCCATCTGCCTCCCCCCATGTCGCACTAAGACTGTATGTATGTGTGTGCGTGCGTGTGTGTGTCTGTGCACCAGCCGTTGGATTCTCGGTACTGTGGCCAAGAGTCAGGACCTCTCTCTCTCCAGCATCCCACAATCCCTCTCCACCTGCCCAGTCCACCAGTAATGTCCCGCGGCTACCTGGGGATGCTGGACTCGTGCAGTTTTTGCCATGTGTCCACTTGTCAATGACTTCTCATGCCTCATAGCTCTTCTATGGCAGTAGGCCTATAGAGACTGCATAATGCTCAATGAATGTGAGTGAGACAATTCAATATTACTACACTGTATTAATCATGTCCCACCTGGGCGCCGGCTGGCCAAGTGGTCCAGGCACATGCCACATATAGGCTTTGGTCTGACAGCGCGTCACGCGTTCGAGTCCCGCTGCATGTCTCTCCCCTTCTCACTCTCCCTCTTTCCTGTCAATCGTCACTTGATACTATCAATAAAAGCAGAAAAGCCAAAAAATAAAATAAATCATGTCTCACCTGAAACGTTGGTCATTACAACAGCTTCCAGGTATAATCCCACATGGCAGTATGAGTTCTCCTGCTCACCAATTAAATATGATATAATTCACATGCAGATCTGACACACACACACACACACACACACACACACACACACACACACACACACACACACACACACACAGTATGTACATTTTCCACTGTCTGCTATTCAAATCATTTGTGTCATAAAGCAGGCCATTTACATACTTGCTCCTATAACCTTCGTCACAAGTTATTCCAATTCAAAATTATACATAGGGTTTATTACACACCAGAGAAGCTCCATAAGATGAACAGTGAGTTGTCTTTTCTCTGCTGGAGGTGTAAAAAACAGAGGGGGACCTTCATCCATATGTTTTGGTCATGCAGTGCTGTGTCATAATTTTGGCATTCAATTGTAGATGCTGTTTCATCTTGCTTGGGGATTTCTGTCCCCCTTTCCCCTCGCCTATTTATTCTTTATTTTATTTATTTATTTATTTGACAGTTTTCACATCAATGTAAATGGGCCAGAGTTAGCCGAAGCTAAATTTCATCTGTAGTCCCTGGGCAGGCTCTTCAAAAATGAATGATAAAAAGAAGGACAAAGTGTAGTGTGCCTGCACACAACACCATGCGTTGATGCCATGTGTGCATATGTGCAAGCACCCAACACTACGTCCATACAAAAACACAATACAATACAGATAAAATAAATACTTTTTGGCACTGGCTGGGAGGACGGTTGGGACAGACACCAAAATAAATACATTGACCTAGCTTTTCTAGCAGCAAAGAAATGTATTACCGTACATTGGAAGTCCTCTACCCCTCCTACAGTTTCACACTCGCTAAATGAACTATCCAGTTACACTCCTCTAGACAGTATTCATTATAATATTAAGAATAGGCAACAGGACTTTTGGAATGTCTGGCAGCCCCACATGGATTACTTTGCAACTATAGTGTAGTTTGGTAGCAAATTTGAACTTGTACTTGAACTGTGATGCGTTGAGTCCTTTCTCTCTTGTCTCTTTTTTAAATTATTATTATAATTTTTTCTCTTCCTCCTTTTTGATGTATAATTATTGTCATTATGAATTATTTCTCATTTATATCAGTTATAGACTCTATATTGTTTGATTATTTTGTATGATGATCTTTTGTTTGTTTGTGCGTTTTGTTTCTCTTTAACAATCTCATATCACTGTCTAAACACTACTGTAGGCTCTTTCTGTTTGGCAGCAAAAAAAAAGTGCATATTGTAAACTGAAATCGTGAAATGTAAAGCATGTTTTTCATGACTGTATGGCACAAGATTATAAAAAATAAATAAAGCAGGCCATTTTAGGAGCTTCAGCTCAGTCCTCAGGTTCTGATAAGATGTTGCCTGACTTGACTGTGAGGCCAGATAATTATATCTTGTCAGATGTAATGCTGGCTGGTGGTCCGTTAAGGCCAAGGGAGGTTACTTGGCAACACAAAGCTCTTCAGGTGAGGTAATAGCTGTCTAAAATGAGCTATAGGCTGTCAAACATCCTTATGCTACAGATAGGCACACTGCAAAATCCTGTGTGTTCTGTAAGGGTTCACAAGTATTGGTATAAAATAGGGATATCCCGATCACATTTTTTTGCTCCCGATCCGATTCTGATAATTAGATTTTGAGACATAATACCAATACCGATCTTTCCCGATCCAATCTTTATATTTTTATATAACACTTATGCCATATATCACAATAGCAAATATCCTAATGTATGTCACTCTAGTCTAGTCTGTTGTGTTGCCTTTCAATTATTGAAAGGCAAAATGTGACTATACTTTTAATACCTTTTAAACTAGTTCAAATAGCTGATCTACAAGCTCACGATGTGTAGATGTAGATTGGCTAGTTTAACTATTTTAAAATGATTTTCAAAATAGTAAAAAATGGCAAATAAGTTTAGGGAAAAGGGATAAGGGTGGCACAAGATGCAGCCCTATGTTTTCAATCGCTAGTTTCAAATTTTCTTTCACACAGCATGATATGCGTTTTTGCTAATTATTACACCAGTAGCACACCATTTCCGGTTGCACTCGGTTGAACATCCATTTCTCTCTGATAGATGCTTCAAAATGGGTCTGTAGAACGGGTGACGTCATGGTCCCTTCGTCCATTACAGTCTACTCTAGTCTACTCTATGGTTTCCACATGAAATTGAACTGGAGATGTTAGTGCAAGACTCAACACACTGATTCCTACCATGAGGGAATTTAGGCCACAAAATTGAAGCATCAGTCTGCAGTCATACTCTTTTTCAACCAATGTATTTTCTATAGCCTATACAGTAAACGTTACAGTATATGTGTGTATGTGTGTATGACAACTAAACTGCAGTGCTTCTTTAACAGTGTGCCACGTAGATCTAAATGGATTCTTGCTATCTACTCTCCAATATACACACTGACCCATCTTAGTTGGCCATGCATGAACATGACTACAGACACTGATGCAATGTGCAATACAAGGAGAAGGGAGAGCCCCAGTTCATTAATGGCCCACTGGGTGTCCTGCATTTTGATGGATTTCCCCAGGACTTTCCACATGGTCTCTACATCACACTGGGTAATTGCTGTTAGTCTAAGTGCACTACCACTAGTCCCCAGACCCTACTCCTTATGGAGATTCGTCCTTCCTTTCCTCTCTCTGTGTGTGTGTGTGTGTGTGTGTGTGTGTGTGTGTGTGTGTGTGTGTGTGTGTGTGTGTGTGTGTGTGTGTGTGTGTGTGTGTGTGTGTGTGTGTGTGTGTGTGTGTGTGTGTGTGTGTGTGTGTGTGTGTGTGTGTGTGAGAAAGAGAGACAGGGACAGAGAGAGCGAGAGAGAGTTAGAGATGACGCCAGAGATAAAGTACGTGCCTGTTCCAGCACGCTTGTGCATTTAAGAGACAGATTGTGAGAGAGGCTTCATGATAATGATGTATGAAATGTAAACTAGAGGTCATCTGTTCCAATAAAGCATCCTGTCCCTCAGCTTCCTCTCATGGAGGGGGACCAATAAAGGGCTTGCCTTGTTTCACAGACTGCTCTCTCATTTCACTGCTACATGGGCCAATGAAATAGGATTGCCTAGCAATACGTCTCCCTCACAGTGATGACACAATGAAAAATAAAAGTGTGGAAAAAGTAGAGTGCCAATAAAGATAGCAGGAATAAAGATAGCAGTAATATAATAGCAAGGTTTAGACAGACATCGCATGAATGAGAGATATTGAGGAAGATAGAAGAGAGAGAGAGACAGACTCCAGGTTTCTGATAAGTCTGAATTGAAACAAAACAAGGGATAAATTGTTGGGAATTCCAGCACTAAAGCATTACTGACAACTTCTGCTGGATTAGGAGATGAGAGGAGAGTAGCTATACTGGACTCTCTATTAGGAGATGAGAGGAGAGTAGCTCTATACTGGACTCTCTATTTCATCTCCAGCAGCTGAGCTGCTGGGGGAATGGCAGTGGGAGGAGACTCACCAGGAGGTCTGGCAGTTTTGATTTGCTTCTGGAAATAATTGACCTTAGCAATGACTTTACCCTCGGCTGTTGGTAGCTTGCACACCAGTGAGGAATACATGTGTCATCATTGGTTCGATGTTTAGGGAGAATTATCAGTATAGATATTGGATATTATTATTTTTATATATTTTATTATTAAGATATTCTTTGGGGACTTTTTGCCTTTATTGATAGATTTATAGTATTTTGACAGGAAAGGGGGAGAGAGATGGGGCGACGACACGCGACAAAGGCCGTCGGGATCGTGACTCTAACCCACAACACGCTGGATTACCAGCCTAGGTGCCTGGACCGTTCGGCCGGGCCAAGGCCTGGATACTATTTTGTTATTTGGTTTGTCACAGTGAAGTGAAAAAAACCCCCCACAGTGTTCCGTCACAGTTATTACTTATTACCAAGACTTTTCTGTTTATTGATGTCTTTGATTAACCCAATGAGACATGGAGCTTAAAGAGCATAGTTTAAGGAATTGTTTGGTTAATTTAAATAAAAAATATAGTAACTGGAAACTCCAATTCAGTGAAATAAGAGGTTTGTTATGGACCTATTTCATTAATAGATTCCTATCTATGGTATAACTATAAACAGCCCAAAATGCAGTAAAATCAAGATGCCTAATTCAAATAACATCAATTCCAACGGATCGATCCCATGAAGTAACATAATGCTATGCTTGGTCATTCAGCTTGCCTCTAGAAAGCAATTCCACGACCACTAGCAACATTCGTTATGGGGTTGTCTTAAAAACCCTGCCACAAGAAGTTATTATGTTGCCTTGCCATGGTGGGGAGGCATTTAAAACAATGCAATGACTGCCTAGGGAGCAATTATACCTAGGTCAGGCCTGATTTATGATCCGTTTCAATGACAAACTCACTTGTAGGCACACACTTTCATATATTGACATGCACAAGCACACTCTTTCCACATCTGAAAGTACGACATATGCCTTTTCTTTTCTCGAAGGCTATAGCGGACCTCGATCCCATCATAATTGCACAGCACACACTTTGAGGCATGTCTCCACTGAGGTAGTCGTAGGCCTACTAGTCGACAGACCTGTCACCCTCTGCACTTCTCAAATCAACTCTTGTGTCACACAGCTAACACATGATACCATCCGTTGATTGATCTGGAGAGAGGAAACAGGCTGACTTATCGTCTGTCTGAACTTCTGTTATTCAAGGGTCATTGCTCGTGGCCTTGAGGAGTCCAACTGTTTACTCTTACTCTCTGTATGTTATCACTCTCTCCTACACTATGGTATATGGTCTATAGTGACTCTAGTGAGTTGAATACGGTTTACGATTGGATAGAAACTAACAAATTAGCTTTAAATATATATGTAAAACTAAGAGCATTGTCTTTGGGTCACGGCCCAAATTAGTTACACCTAAACTTGACTTATCCATAGCTGGTGAGCCCATACAACAGGTGGACAACGCCAAATTGCTGGGCATCGTCCCAACTATCGTGGACTGAGTACATGTACAGTAAATACAATAGTCAGCAAAATGGGCAGAGGTATTGCAGTCACAAGAAAGTAACATCATGGGTCAAGTTTGTAAATCGTTAGTTTAGTGTTGTCACTTGGATTATTGTCCAACTGTATGGTCATCTACGTCTAAAATTAATCTAGCTAAATTACAGGTTGCACAAAATAGGGCAGCCAGACTTGTTCTGGGCTGTTCTATAAGAACTAGTATTGTAAATATGCACTCCAGCCTCTCATGGCTCACTAAATTTCCTCAAGTTTGGCCACATTTTTCTTTTGTGTTATTAAGTCAAAGATGACTTTGTTTTTGTTAGAACAAATATATTGTCACGATATAGGCTACACACCCACAATACAAGGCATGCTGTTAATGGGCATATCGCTGTAACTGTCACGGTGCGGGGCAGAGAGGTGTAGGACCCAAGCGCAGGACAAAGGCAGAGGATGAGGCAGACACAAGGCAGGTCTAGTGTATGGTGGTTTATTAACCAAAAACCAGAGGTACAGGAACAAACACAGGAACACGAGGAAACTAGGGAATAACTAGGAGCAAGAAAATAACACTAGGACTAGGAATATACAAGAAATCATGAGGAGCTAAACAACACTGACAACAATTTACGAACCACAAATAACTGAAAACACAAGGGCATACTTAAAGACATGGGATAACTAGACACAGGTGAACACCACTGACAATCAACACTGGGATAGGCTGGGGAACTAAGGGGACACAGGTGGAAACACTGGCAATCACAGGACTAGTGAGACAAGACAGGGACAGAACTACAGGGCAGACAGGAAGGCACAAAACAAGACTACAAAATAAAGGTTCACAGTGTAAGGCAAAGCTGCAACTAAGAATCAAGGAAAATACAACACTTCAAAATCACAGGAACACAACAGAAAGGTAAAACAATAACAAAAACCAAGAACAGGGTAACACGTAAGTTCGTAACACGTAACACGTCACAGACCGTGACAGTACCTAGTTCAAACACAAGCTCAATGAAGAAAACAGTAATTTATAGAGCTATAGATTTTTGGAACAAGTTAGCACTTGACATCCGTCTAACAAATAATAAATCAGCCTTTAAGAAAAAGGTAAAAAGTTATTTACTTGAATGACCAGTTGAAAGAACAACTTTAGGCTAAATACCTTTAAGTTATTCTATACCAGTGTTTGTTTTAATCTGTTTTATACGTAATTGAGAATTGATGTATGTTATTTAATTGTGTTTACTGATATTGATGAACTGAATTAATGCAATTCATGTTTTAGTTTTCTTTCTTTTTTTTCTTTTTTTTTAATGTATTTTGTAATATGTTGTGTGTGGACCCCAGGAAGACTAGCTGACTGCCATTGCATCAGGTAATGGGGATCCTTTTCAAATAAACATATAAACAAATAAACAGTCCATAACTTGTGGTACAAAACCGCTGAGACAAAGACTTCAGTAGATTCATTTTCACAACTAGAAAAAGTGCTCCTCGGAGCACAGGTCTCCGCCAGGTCACGTAGGTTAATGGGCCAGCAATGTTTGGAATGTGCCAATCAGGATGGAATATGAAAAATCGGACAGATCTGACAACTGACAATGAGCATGTGAATATTAAGTTAATATGTCAAGATATCACAGATGTCTCTAGGTAGGACATGAGGACACATCAGGCTACAGTGATTCTGACCACAGAAGCATGACCAATGCGTTTGGTCCATCTCTCCTTTCCAGGTGATGTTTGGATGACAAGAGCTTTTGTTTCCCCTGTGTCCCCTGACATAATTTATATCACATTATTTATGCAGTACCCATATATTGTGGAATGCAATTTTCCTTAGCAGTTTGCATCTGCTCTAACTTGCTAAATCTGTAATTTAATTAACAGGGTGCTACGATGAAGGCACAGCTGATTCTTAAAAGGTAATGGGAGCCGACACTCTGATTGGTTTGATGTCCAAAACACGCTAATTCAGAGCGCTTAGCACTGTGCGCCCAGATACGGTGTCATTATAAAGGTCTATCTATCTAATCTGTCTACTAGCATGTCATGCACACTCCTTGTGTTTTAGATTGTGTGCCTAGATCGTCTGATCGCTCCTATGCCACCAAAATGTGGAACGCCCTACCAACAGTCATTAAGACATGCAAATCCCTTGACTCCTTCAAAACCGCTCTCAAAGGGCACCTACGGACGGCTGCAATTCGAAACTGGCCCCCGTAAAATCTGAATCCTTTTTCCCTCCTTTATGATTTCCTTTTCTGTTCCTTGGCTATATATAGGTGTCTATTTGTACGTCTCTAAATGTTTTGATGAATTGAACAAGGTGGACCCTCTTGTAAACAAGTGTAATGCTTTATTGGGTCGTCCACTTACAGTTAACAGTCTTTGTATTGAGTTTGTGCTTGAAATGTACTGTAATTCTGCAAACTGTTAATAAATATTTCAATCAATCAATAGGGCCCTTAGTTTTTATTTACAGACATCACTGCTTTTACCAAGTGTATCTGTCATCCACTAGCTATCCAGTTTGTGCAATCAATGTGCTGTTTTCATACAGCACACTGGAGTTGGTATAGCCATTGGGTAAGATTCATTACAATTCAAGCAAGCCCTTTACTGTGACTTGGGTAGTTAATGTGTCCAACAGGGGACATGTTGTCTCAGATCATTATAAAGAAGATGATCATATTATTATCATGGCAAAAAATGTTCTCCTGGCAACAGTTTATGACATCAGCAATGTCATGCATGCCTGGAGTGTGATTAATACTTGATAATGGTTCAAATACACTAATAAAGTGTACTTTTCATTGGGGTTTCCAAAGCACCGACAACTATATGTCTGATCATGTTCCATATCCTCTGCAGCCTTTGTGATATAACAGCAATGCCTAAACTCTAAAAGAGAGGCTTCTATGTTCCCTGCGAAAACTGCCAAAGGGCATAAACTTCTACTCTGTATAGTGATAGATTCTTTAGTTATGTTGGAAAGAAACAGACCTGGCTTTGGATCTTTAAGAGTAAGGTGACATTGAAGACTTAATGGGCATGTGATTCATTGACTTGGGTTTCATTCTAGGCTTTCTTTTTTGTGTAGGCTACTCAATACTGTACAATATAGCTTTAGGATAAAATGTATGTCACATTGCTCTTTGTCATGCATGTTCATTATAGCACTCATGGTTCTCAAAGTGGGGTCCGGAGACCCCCAGGGGTCCTTGCGGGGGTTCGAGGTGGTCCCTTGCAAGATTAGTTAGTATTATACAGCGGCATCATACTTTTACAGGGGTCTCTGGTAGTAGTAGGCACAAACTCTTTTCAGTTTGAGGGTCCTTGACATGAAAATGGCAACTTCAATGTAATGCATTTTTCTTGGTATTTTGATTCCCATCAGTTTTAATAGCATTGCTACAAAAGTGGGCGATCATTTATTTCACATCTATTTTGCACCTTGAGAAGTGCAATATCAAAAATATAGCTGCAAGCAGTGATAAGACAGTGTTAGGTTAAGTCTGTCAACGCAGCCAACCATGCCCCTAAAGATAAAAACGGAACTATTCCTTTAACAACATACAACTCCCTTGTTGAAATTGTTAATTTACTGTACATGCATAAAGAGTTACAGTAAATCCATTTTAAAGAATATTGTACCCACAAATACAACAGTGAGCCATTGTTAGGAGAGCTACTAGTGCAGAAGCTCCTAACAGTCGTTCATCCCAGAGATGAGTCAGTTGTTTGTGGCATGTGCCATGTGACTGTCATTTGCAGCTTGTGGCTAAGGTGATTGCTTGTGGAATGAAAGAAGATGAGAGACGTAAGATCAGACTGCTTTGCAGAACTGCCAGCAGGGTTTTTGGTCAATTCTGGGGGAGGGGCTGTATTTTTGTGAGGCATAAAATAAACTAACCAGTAACTCTCCAAAAAGCAATATCCACTCTACCTTAATTAAGTGGCCTTATTGAAATGCAAAACCACACTCCCTCAGTTCCTCACGAAAAATCTGGAGTGATTAAAAGGAAAATACATTATATGCACCATTACGCTACCTAAATCGCATGTTTAAACACTGCCAGGATTTTACAACATTATATAATTATTAGGCATTATTGGTGTCATCATGAAATATTGCATGAGGCTACTGAAGCTAGGTAGATTAATTATGTGAAATATAACCTGTAAGACAGGCTGAGGCTTGCCTCTCTCAGTATTCCACTCGTATTACAATCCATCGATTGCCTCCGTGAAATCATTTCACTGGTTTGTGTTTGGACTAGTAAACTGTCAGAACTGTGGGAGGAAAATAAGACCATAAGTGTGAATCCTAATGACTTTGACTTACAGTGTTTGAGCCTCACTAAGTTCAGGATATTGGGCGTGCATCCTCATATTAAACATTTTCAGATGTTGCCTTACAATATACTATGCATGGCGCATGCAAGTATAATATCCAGATTATTTGCCCAAAGAGATGTTGCTGGGATCATTAAAAACGTCTTTGACTTAAAAGTGCAGTAGCTAGCAATTAGTTTGCATGAACCATCCATATAATGACCTTGAGAAACTAGACGTCAAAGAAGAAAATCTGGATAATTCGAATGTGCCCAAAAAGGCCCTTCTCTGACTATAGTACTAAGATAAGATTGGATCTCCGGGTCCAGGGCCCCTATGCACAATGAAATATAATACCAAAGCAGTATTTCACAGGGATAGAAATATGTAACCACATCTATCATACGAAATGGAGAGGGCATGACTATAATCACTATCTTGTTCCTGGGTCTCTGTCCTGGGGTTTTATTTCATAGGCTTGGATCTCGGTCATTCTTTATAGCTTGTCAGATAATCATCAGCTCAGTGGAGGTTAAGAAGTACTCCACAGGGAAATTTCCATATGCCATTTGTTGTTTCCTAATCAGAGACATATATTTCCATGGGAATGGAAAAATGGGACAATACTGCTTTGAGCTTCTAATACCGGAAAGCACTTATAACAGAAATAATTAACAGAAACACAAATCAGAGAGAGAGAGAGAGAGAGAGAGAGAGAGAGAGAGAGAGAGAGAGAGAGAGAGAGAGAGAGAGAGAAGAGAGAAAGAAAGAATTAAGTACATGGCCATTTAGGTTCAATTCAGCTTTTCAGTGATACACACACACACATAGATTTTATATATATATATATATATATATATATCAGTTACTGATTTAGTCAGTCAATCTGAATCACTGAAAAGCTGCATTTAACCTAAATGGCCATGTTCTTTATTTTTTTGTTCTTTCTTACTTGTTAGCTAATTTGCCAATTTGTTTGCTAATCTGCCGAGCACGGCCCAGGCCGTAGCGTAACGGTCTGGGAACCGGACTGGTAATCCAGTCGCAGTGTGCCGCGGGTTCGACTCCCGGACCCGACACGGCCTTTACTGCATGTCATCCCCCCATCTCTCTCCCGTTTCCTGTCAGCCTACTGTCTGTCCCTTCAAAAATCAATAAAAGGCGTAAGCCACAAAAAAATATCTTAAAAAAAGATCTGCCGAGCACATAATTAACACCAGGTCTGTACAGGGGGCATAATTGTGTAGCAATTCTCTGTTCTCCTGTCTGCTTCTGTCTGCTGGTAGGAACGGTGTGAGGAGCTCTCCATTACCTGTGTCTAGTCCATCACTGCAGTGCACCTGTGTGACCCTAAACACACACCCAGTGCTGTCACTCTAAAGCCCGCCACCAAGTGTCCAAAATCAGACCTGTGTGTGTCAGATCAATGTGTGTGTGTGTGTGTGTGTGTGCGTGCGTGCGAGAGAGAGAGAGAGAGACGCTGCACAACAGTGTCATCCAGTGGTATTGGTGAGGTGTTTCAGCTTTCTGTGCTCGGACAGAGACAGCATAGGCAGCGTAGACATAGGGACACACATTGCTGTCTATAGGAGTGGCTAGCACCACTCAAAAATAATACTGAAAATAGTCTAATAATAATGTCACCATCCTAATTGCTGTTATACAAGCACTATAACAAGTTGCAAGGTTGCCTCTAATAAAACAAACTGTGCTTTGAGGTTATCAATGATTGTCACGTTATCACGGGGGAATGTAATTTAAATACAGCTTTGGTTCAAAAAGTAATAAATATCTACATTCATATTCTATTATGCAAGAATCTTTTCAGCTTTTCAAACTGTCCTTGCTAATCAATGACATTCATGAACCAATCGATCTAAAATGAAAGCCCGCACCTCAAGGCTTCATAATTGAAACTCATAATTCAGTGAGCTAGAAAATCTGAAGAACTGGATTACTGTTCCTTTGCTTCGATGGTGTGAGAATGGTGCATTGGCAAAGCTGTCACAATAATAGGTTCCCAACTAATTCACTACTTCCATCTTAGACTTACTCCTAGAGGCTTTGGGTGTGTCCAACTCCTTAAGTTCAGGTGAGAGGGGGGGCTTGGAGCACCATCTACATCAGACTCTGGCCCAAGGCGTAAAGATGGGGTTCCTGTAAGACAGAAACATTAGGGTTGGGACATTTTACATGACGATATACAGTAGACACCCACCTATTACAAAAACCAAAACAAATACTGTACATTTCAAAATAGTAGCCCTACTAGCCACCCAGTTCCTTTTAGACGGATGAGGTCCAAATAAACACCCCGGTCCGACGTTTTGGGTCTGTGCAAACGCCGTGTCCGCCTGGTTTGTTTCATGTGGCCGGGGTCCAAATCAAATTTGCGTATTAAACGCCCGGGCTACTATTTGGAAATATACTGTGTCAACATTCCAGTCTTTGATAAGATAAATTATATTGTGTTGATCAGTTCAAATAGTGCTGTGGTACTAAGCTAACAGACACAGATGTTATCCCAGAATACTGCACCTGCGGTAACTTGATCTTGCTGGAGACATGTCCTGGTCTAGCCCGTTTCGAACCTCATCCTCTGCTATTAGCTCAGAGAAGAGGTTCTGTGTCAGGATATCCCTGCATAGGTCGAAATGGGTAGAGCCCTTCCAACTACAGCTAAAATGGCTTAAGTAGCTTATTTAGTCATCCTGTGGCCTGTCAACCCCTATCCACATGCACAGTACTGCTTCTATAAGAATGCATTGGGAAAACATGGCACTGGCTGACTTCATAAACTATAGCGGTTAATTGTTTCACCCCGCTCCAAAGGTTTTATACTTTCCAATAAAAAAAACTATCATCTGTACTATAGCTCTCAAGAAATACCTTTACTTTTTGGATACAATACCGCAAAAAGGGTTCTCTACACTGCAGTTGGACGGGTTCTACCCATTTATACCTATGAATGGGTATCCTGACACAGAACTTCTTCTCTGAGCTAATAGCAGAGGGTGAGGTTCCAAACAGGGCTAGGCCTGGGCTAGCCCATGCTCTGATTGGTCGCAAGGGGGGCACCAGGAGTTTTGGTGACAGCTGCTGAATGTGGTTTTGACTTGTAATCCTTGGCTGGGTTATTCCACGCCATGACTCTCTGCCACCTGCAGGGCAGCCCCGCCCCCCATCTTCTGAGCCATATCTATCAGCTGTCAGTGAAGTGAACCCTAACCCTGAACAGCCAGAATCAAGATTATGAACTTACTTCCAGCAGGCTGGATGAAACAAGGGAGTCAAAGGACTGTCAACAACAACATTATACATTATATATATATATATATACACACATTATACTCATCTGCTGGACACGTGACTTTACATGTGAAGGATCTGACAAACATGTAACCCCCTCCGTGGGTAGATACGTCACAAGGCGTTCTTTTTGTTGTACAGACATTTATTTGACTGCTAAATGCCGTGAGAACTCATTGGCCGCATCCACTTTGGGGGGAAAAACGGGGGAAATCTTGTCAGTATCAGTACAATTGACTCTGTGGCAGCAGCAATGCACTTTAGCTGTTGCACGCTGAAGCTCTCTCTCTGAATGAACTGGCTCAGTGGCTCTGCCCTGCTCTGCTAATTACCAGTGATCGAAAACACCCTTGCTCAATCAGCAGATCAGGCTTCAACTGCTCAGAGGTTAAAGTGACTTAGTCAATCAATCAACATAAATCTCACCTCAATATACATTGAAATAAAGTAGAAACACATGTAAACATGAAATTGACATTAAACAAAAAACATTATGAACTTTTTAACTTATGTAGTTATTTATAAATGAACTTTTAATTCTGAAGGGAGCTTTTAATCTTGATGACAGCTACACTCCCACCGAAATCACCTGGATTTCTTTAATGAACTTTCACATTTTTAATCATCTTTTTAATGTAGAGTGTCATGTAGTGTGTTATGAGCACTAGTGTATGGAGTGCATGAGAGGTAGAGGTTGCTTAGTCGGCTTCAAGCAGGGTAACCGTCTTATGGATAGGCCTCTCCAAGTAGGCTGGCTTGGTGAGTCTCTTTCCTTGGCCATCCAGTGCTGAACTTCCAATCAGCAATTGTAGCTTCCTCACACATCCATCTTCACCAGGGTGCACGTCCGTGACCTTGGCTAGTTTCCACTCATTTCGTGGTGCAGTGTCGTCTTTCATAATCACTATATCGTTGATCTTTGCATTTCTGCGGGTCTTATCCATGCTTATCTTCTTCTTGGGTTGAAGACTCTGGATTTCATCAGAGAAGGTTGCTCTCTGGACAATACCTATGATGGTAAGTTCAGCATCCTTTCTCTCTTCGAGACTTGTGGCTTCATTGGTTCTTGACGTCACACCTTTAGGCTCCTTGACACGACGCATGAGTCTTGAAATGGCTTTGACTAAACTTGTCCAGCTGGAGAACTTCAGGAAACGATCAGGCAGTGAAACGTCTGTTGCCAAGGTCTTATGTACGATGGTCTTACGAACTTCTGGGTCTTCAACTGCTATGTCTCCCACCTTAACATCTCTGCTGGGAAGCTCGTCACACCAGAGGAAATCTGGACCAGTAAACCAGTTGGAAGCAATGAGGTCCTTTGCCTTGAGGCCTCTTGACACGTGGTCTGCTGGATTTTCTTTTTCAGCTTCTTCACTCATGAAGGCAATGCAGTCTTTATGGTACTGCTTGTCTTTCTCGAATCTCCTTTTCAGACACTTGAGGCGGTGATTTGCACACACTCTATTGTCTGGTAGACTCGGACTGTCTTCCTTAAACGGCAACGGCATTTCACAGTGACCGTTTGCCTTGATCTTGATTCCATCCTCCATCGTTGCGATGAAGCGTAGATCCTCTTGGGAGAAATGAGCATCCTCTGCCGTTCTCTCATTGAAGTCTGATTCAAGCACCCGTATCACGTCTGGTGGAGTGACTACTTCTCTGACTTGTGTGCGGCAGATGTATCGGACTTCACTTGTTTGATTAGCATGTGCGTGAAGATTTGGTGTCACTTCTTTGACAACAATCCTGTGGCTGCTTCCAATTACCTCGCCATAGTCGACACAGGGATTGACACAGCCGACTATACTCCAGCCGAGGTCTGTTCTTTGGGCAAATGGCTCATTGTCTTTGCCTGACACCACTTCTCTGGGTAACAGGGCATGGGAACAATTATAGCCAATAAGCAGACCAATGTCGCAATCGATTAATGGTGCGATCTCTTCAGCAAGGTACTCCAGGTGAGACCATGCTCTGGCAGTCTTGGGTGTAGGAATATGACTGAGATTGGCAGGAATGAACTCTCTTGAATAGGTGACTGGGAGAGGGATTTTCTTAGAAGAGTAAAACCCCCTGACTTGTAGCCCAGTTAACTTCTGACTTGGAATGATTGTGTTCTTGGATGACAATGTAGACAGTTTTAGCTGCACCGGAACCTTCTGTGTGTCCAGAGTGTCAGCTTTCTCTTGCAAGATGAAGGTGGTATCACTTTGGTTGTCCAGAAGTGCATATACAAGAACTTCATTCTCTGGTCTACTTGTAGTGGATAACCACACTGGAACAACTGTGGAAGTGCAAGCGTTGCTCATATCCTGCACTACACGGAGTGATGTTGCTTCACTTGCTGTTTCATCTGTATTGTCCTTTGACCTTTCTTGGTCCTTTGAGTGCTTCTCACTCTCCTTTTGTTCGTCATCCTTCTGATATTTCCTTCCGTCATCTTTGGTACGATCTTCATGTAAACAGGTAGGGTGCTTCCTTTTACATGTGTCACAGACACTCTTGTTGTCACAATTTTTAGACTGGTGACCTGATTTCATGCATCCAAAGCACAATCTGTTGGTCTGCACAAACTTGACTCGTTCTGCGACTGGCTTGGCCATGAACTTTCGACATGTGTGAATGCCATGGTTTGACTTCTCACAAAAGACACACCCATCAGCATCTGGTTTCTCTTCAGATGTGCTTGTAGTTGCTAGTACCTTTGCACCAATACTTCGTGTCTTGGTGTCTTGGTGTTTTGGTGGTGTCCTTGACTTCTCGACATCACTCAACTTCAGAGCATAAAGAGAGGTCAATGGATTACAGGCTATCTTGGCTTCCTTTGTGACAAACTTAACAAATTTCCCGAAGCTAGGGAATTCCTGCCACTCTTCCAGATTCTCAACGACCTTTCTGTTCCAACTGGCTGTCAGCCAATCAGGAAGCTTGGTAAGTATTCGTTGGTTTTCAGCGCAATCATTTAAGACTTCTAGGCCTTTAATCTGTGACATCGCTGATTGACAGCCTTGCAGGAAGTCTGCGAACTCTCTCAGTTCCACGCTGTCTCTGGGTCCTATCTTCGGCCACGCGGTAAGTTTATCTCTGAAGGCTTTGGCTATCACAAATGAGCTTCCATATCTCTCTTCAAGTATGTCCCATGCTGAATGATAGGCTGCTTCTGTGCCTAACAGGAAATAACCTTCTATGGCTTTCTTTGCCGGTCCGCCGACGTACTTGCGAAGATAGTATACTTTTTCATTTACTGGAATGTTCTTTCTGCCTATCAACGTTTGAAATGACATCTTCCAGTCTTTGTACCTTAGTGGGTCTCCACTGAAAACTGACGGCTCTGGTACAGGGAGTCGGCTTGCATTGATGGACTCGGCAATTGCTCTGGCAATTGCTGTAGCGCTATTCTCTTGCTGGGCACTAGCAACAGGTTGGCTCGTGACTGCTTGTGTCATCTGCTGGGTATAAGTAGCAGGCTGGCCCCTTGTGGTTGCTTGAGTTATCATAGCCGATTGTGCATGTGAGACATGTTGTGGTGATGCCACATATTGCACTGGCAGACGCTTTGACTTAAGTGTGGGTTTCAGTTTCATAGATTTGCTGTCTTCAAGCAACTCTGATATCTCGTCATCTGAGCCCACTTCTTGTTCATACACTTGTAGTCGTGCCTTTGCAGCATTAATCTTCTTGACTACATCTAAGCGCTCTAACTGCCTGCGCTTCTCTTCTAAAGCACTTTGCCTTGCAGCATTTTCCGCTTCTTGCTGTGCAAACCTTTGCCTGTTCTCAGCTTCAATGGTTGCAAGCCTTTGTCTGTTCTCAGCTTCAAGGATTTCAAGCTGTTGATTCGCATTGTCCATTACATCTAGGACTTCTAAAGTGGCTTGAGTTGCAGCTAGCTCTGCTGCAGCTTCTTGTTTCCTTGCAGCGGACAGGTTTGAGTGCCTTGATCTTGTGGTTGGTCTACTTGCAGACGCTGAAATCTGGCTGGCACTGAAAGTGAACTTAGAGCTACACTCACTCAAGTCATCTTGCTCTCTGTCTTTGCGATTAGAAGCACGCGTCAGGATCTTCTCTGACACCGCTACACAAGTGTCGACACGACGGCGGGTCTGGCTTTCAGGGGTAATGTGTCGGCGTAAGTCATCATAAGCTTGAGTTACATCTTTCTCAGCACAGCTGATCTTGGTGGTAATGCTTTCCAATATGTCATTGGATAGAGCTCCACTGAATGCTTTCTTAGCCTCCTTGGCAACAGATTTCCATTTTTCATAGGAAGTTGTGAAGTGATGCTGAATATTTCTTATTCTGTCATCTTCGAGGTTTTGACCCTTTTCAGTAAGCTTTCGGGTTCTCCGGCTTCTTCGCGGTTTATCTGCATCATCTTCACTCTCTTCTAACACATTGTCGGCCCCTTCTAGTACCTCAATTCCCTTTTGTGTGTTAGTGTCTAAAGGTGCATTATCAGTGCTGGTAGACTGGTGCACTAACGCATCAACTGTAATGGTAACATTTAAATCTTTCTCACTGGCTTCGTGCTCAGACATATTTAGAATTGTTTAAATTGACTGTAAGCTTTCTTATTTAGTAGCTTTTTAAAGCTTAAACAACAAAAAACAACAGTTAAATAAATTAACCTAAATAATACTACGGTTTTGGAATGTAACACTTGCAATTAACTTGGATTTTAGTTTGACATAATTGTTTTTAGAAAAACCTTAAAATGTATCAAACACCCTTAATGAACTTGTTTCACTTGCAAAGAATTACCATAAGTATTTTTAACCAAGTATATATTTTAGAATGACTTAAGTATCGTAAATTATTTCACAATACACATGGACTTTAAATTAAATTACCCAATGAAATGGATAACACTTCTTTTAACACTAGTAACTTATATCACTCTTGGTTGCAATATAGTCACTTCAATCCTTTAGGAGTAAACCACTTAAGACGAAATCAGAATATGTATAACACCAATATATTTTCACCCTTAGACTTTAAGTGTCATTTACACTTGAAACTTGCTTAATAGTAAATTACTGTAGTGAAATCAACAACAACTTGAACATAGAAAGACATGTGCAAAATACCAGAAATGTCCCTTTAAGCAATAATAGAGTCCCTTTAAAGCAGTGAGTAGGTTACTCCACTCAACATTTAACTTATTTTAAATGTGTTACTTCTTGTTGGCTTAACCATCCAAAGCTCCCGAACTCCACTTGCTGGGATCCCAATGTAGTCACAGTCTTATCTGCTCGATGCTGGAAGTCACTGCAGGTGAACCATGGAAACTTGCTTGCAGCACGGTCGACGGTAGGCACAGACAGGCCCCTTCACCTCGTGTCGAGCAGGCTGAGTTCTCACTGTAACCCCCTCCGTGGGTAGATACGTCACAAGGCGTTCTTTTTGTTGTACAGACATTTATTTGACTGCTAAATGCCGTGAGAACTCATTGGCCGCATCCACTTTGGGGGGAAAAACGGGGGAAATCTTGTCAGTATCAGTACAATTGACTCTGTGGCAGCAGCAATGCACTTTAGCTGTTGCACGCTGAAGCTCTCTCTCTGAATGAACTGGCTCAGTGGCTCTGCCCTGCTCTGCTAATTACCAGTGATCGAAAACACCCTTGCTCAATCAGCAGATCAGGCTTCAACTGCTCAGAGGTTAAAGTGACTTAGTCAATCAATCAACATAAATCTCACCTCAATATACATTGAAATAAAGTAGAAACACATGTAAACATGAAATTGACATTAAACAAAAAACATTATGAACTTTTTAACTTATGTAGTTATTTATAAATGAACTTTTAATTCTGAAGGGAGCTTTTAATCTTGATGACAGCTACAAAACATTTGGATCAACAGTACCTCTGGATCAAACTCCACATTGCTACTACAGAGTCTCTGAGAATGTTGACTTTGCTCTCCATCTCCTGATACTGTTCCAGGGCTCCTTTCTTGTCCCTGTGGTTGTAACCCCTTCGATAGCATTTATGTTGGCTTAGATAGCATTTGACACAGACTTATAGCATGTTATGTAGACAGCACTATAATTGTATTGTATATAGTCATAGCACGCCATAGTACATATGTATAGCATAGTAGTGAATATGTATAGTTTATTATGTATAGTGTATGTATAGTTGAGTATGTATAGTCATATAGATATTCCGCTGTTACCTTCTTAGCTTACGCATGTTTCATGATAAATGCTTTTATGTGATGTATTCCCATGCTTTTGTTCTGCCTAAATGTAAGTCGCTCTGGATTAAGAGCGTCTGCTAAATGCCTAAATTGTAAATTGTAAATTGTAAATTGTAGAGCAGGATGTCAAAGTTCAGGTTGACCAGTGACCTGTAAGACAGATCAGCCAGAGAATCAATAATTCATTGTAACCTCTGACGTTTTTATTTATGCAGCTTGCTAGTGGGTGAAGTTGCACCAGAAACCTGGTTAAGCTGTGACTTAATATTATAATATTTGGTTTCGAAAAGGCTAAAATAGTACACGGTCATATAATGCGTTCTAGTATAAATGTAAATTAAAGACAAAAGAAAATGTCACATACTGTAAGTTAGTCAAATCGGTCATTTGGCTAAAGAGTTTATTGTTATCATTTTAAATACATAATTAATGTGTTCAGATAGCTATGTTCAATTACTCTGGATACGTCAGTACCTGGCTGCTAGCAACATGTACGGCTGATGGCTGCACTGAGGAAGTGCAAGAATCTTATTGTCAAATGCACCTTGGGCTAAAAACGACCATAGCCGTCATCACAAAATGTGATGGTTATCACAAATGGGCAAGTTTCTATGGCTGTTTTTAGCCATCATTGTCATCCCCTCTGGAATGAACCTGCCTGTATGTACCAACATACAATGGGCTATTTTTCTACGCCACTATTATGAAGTATAATGTATAATAAAGTATAATCATGTCAATTCGTTGATTATAAGAAATACAAGTTAATAATAATAAAAAATAAAAATAACCCTTTATTTGTTATTGTTTCTAAATATCGGTTTTGATATATTTTCAGTTCATTTCGGTTCAGGTTCAGCCATACGAGAGCTATAGGCCTACAACAAATAATGCTGAAGTGTGGTGTCTCTCTGGCATAGTACTGTCTGCTATGATTGAAGATGGTTGAAGGTTTATCATGGGACCACTTCCATGGGGTCCTAGATGAATGAAGTGAACACTATTACTCACAGCTACATATTTCTTCTTCCAGAAAGACGGTCTCTCTGGCACAGCGCAGGCTGCCAAACAGTACTTGTTCATGGCCACAACAAAATCTCCATGGGTCTGCATCATACTGGCGTATTGGAGAGAGACTGGAGCAAGGATGTCACTTTGAAACTTAACAGATCACATCACTGACTGTGCTGCATTGTTATGGCATGGCTCAAGACTAGCCGTCTGTAGGGGTGTTCTGTCATTTTTCTGTGTGTGTGTGTGTGTTCGGAGCTAATCTCACAAACCACTGGACCGATCAGCGTCACATTGCTTGTGCACATTGCCAGTAGGCAACAGAATTACATGTACTACTTTAATTTTTATAATGGAAGACATTGTTCAGACTAAAACCTCAGACGTCATAGTTGACTAATGTCACAGGCTGCCCACATGAAGTCCCAGATCCACATGGAGCCACACCATTTCCATGTGGATCTCCACATTCATTTTTGGAGTGGTGCTATATATAGCCACTCCTATGAGCAGCTATGTGTGTCTGTCCCTGTGTCCGAGTGCTGTCCGTATGTCTGTCCCTGCGTCCGAGTACAGAAATAGCGTTGGTTGACCACCAACTGTTGCGCAGCCGAACACACACACACACACACACACACACACACGACATTTAGCAGACACTCTTAATCCAGAGCGATTTAAGCAAGAACAAAAAACATGGTAATACATCAAAACATAAAAAAGTCAGCTTAAGAACCCAACAATGGAATATCTAAGTAAACTATGTGTGTACACTATAGATTTCTATATCTACATAAAGTGCTATTTAAATTACATAAGTTGAGCCTGTGCATACGCCTGAAGGAGGTCGAGGCCAGGGCAAGTACTACGGCAAGTGCTGTGGGCTAAGATGGAGTCTGAAGAGGTGTGTTTTCACACCACTCAGTTCCGACAGTCTGATTCTTTATTTACGCTGCATTTCCTACAAGCATAATGGCAGCTTATTGGTTGTTCAAGAACCCACTAACCGTGTAGTTGTTTGGATCATAGGTGAGAGCAGGTGCTGATGTGGCTTTTTATGAACACATTTGTCATGATGCAGAGAGAGTTGAACCTATATGCAGAGTCACAGCAAACAAGGGCAGATTTCAAAAGTATTTAATGAAGAAAATGAGGCAAAATCTTACACTGAAGTTGAACTCCGGAAAATCAAGGCAGAAATCATACACTGGAGCAGAACGCAGGAATCAGGAATACATCTCATACTTCAGTAGAATCAGGAAACGTCGGAATGACAAGAAGTCAACACAGGAAAGATCATGCATCGGCAACAACAAACTACGAACTGACAAAGGTGGTTTGCAATGAGTCCAGTTATATAGGGGGCAGGCTGATTGTAGAAGTGTTCACAGGTGGAGACAGGTGAGTAAATGGCACTGCAGTGTGGAATGGAAAGTGGGAGTGGTCAGGGCTGACATGGTAAGAAATGAGTAAAGAGTTGTCTTTCTGTGAAGTTTATTACGTGTACATGTGATGCTGTGTGACCAAGTGCACAAAAGCAGAGATCCAGACAGCATAAATGGTAATACACAAGTTATATAGGTATTCTAGTTTCCCACCCATCTGGTCAGAGAAAGAGAGAGACAGGGAAAGAGAGAGAGAGAGAGAGAGAGAGAGAGAGAGAGAGAGAGACAGGAGGGGGGCGGGGACGGACAGACGGACGGACGGACAGACAGACAGGAGGGCAGAGAAGGAGGAGGCGGGAGGGGGTGCAGTGGGCGAAACTCCTTATTCCAGCCTGTCAAAGTGGGCAGGGGTGATGTGGGTTCGGGGGGTGAGGTCAAATAAGAGCCTGACCAGTTTGTTTTGGGAGGTCTGGAGCCTTGTTTTAAGGGCCTTTGAGGTGCTGTGGTACATCTTTTCGTGTGATCTGCCCTGCTGAGATTACTATTTGATCCCAAGAGAATGGATTCAGTTTTTCCCAGGTTTAAGGATAGTTTGTTATCAGCGAGCCAGGTGCAGATTCTACCGAATTCAGAGCTGAGGGTCTTTTCAACCTGCAGTTTGTTGATACTAACCAGAGCCTGGAGTCTCCTGGCTCCACAGGTCAAAATGACTCTAGAGGCCCTGTTCACACTAGTGAGTTGTACAAAGTGAAGCAAAGTTCTACAAATTATGTGCAACTAAATATAAGATATGTGAAATGGAAATTGCCTCAACAGTGCTCAAAGGCTTTTTGCTATTTCCCAAGCTGAAAGAGAAACAGAGTAGCCTACAAGTAAATAATTAATTCCTGTTCTAATGCTTATGTCTACATCAACTGTTTTCAGAAACATCACTATTATATGGCTAATGCTTGTACGACACTTACAAGTACGGTACAGTATGTAACAGTATGTTTCACGCATCCCTTTTCACTACCAATCCAATGTGACAAAAAATTATGATAATTAACAAACCTGTAAAAACAGCCAACCCAGAGTAGTCAGCACTTTTTTCTTTTCTGGGGAGAACCTGAATAGAGCATACGATATAGCACAAGAATTTGACTAACTATGCATGTCATTACACCAAACACAATTCAGGGGCTGATTATTCAGTTGGGCTTTAATTTAGCTGTGGAGTTTTAATTATCTGTTGTTGAGGAGACGAACATGGCTCAGAGTAAAATACTGGTGTAGACAAATGGATGAAGAGTAAAAGAGGGAGAAACAGACAAAGGTGTAAGACGCTCAGGGGTTTGGGTACTTGATTCATTCATTTAAACCCAACACCCTTGTGTACAGTAGATTCCTTTATTTACAGCACTGCAGTATGGATGTCACCAGAACTTTAGGATCAATAAAGGTTTTTTCTTACTCAATATGGAACTAGAACCATTACAAATCTTAACTGTTGAATTGAACTCATAATTTTATGATTTCCAATCATATCATATTCATTATTCACGCTCTACTTACTCCACGGCACGCTTATACACTTCAATAGCTTTGTCAGTATTCCCGGCAAGGAAAGGAAAGTACATTTTTAAATGCTCCAGTATTTCAATTTTTTGTACTTGTACTTTTACTTCTACTTTTACTTAAGTAATGTGTGAGTACTGTACTTTTCCTGGCACGTAAATGTGGCCTTGACACTTTTCTTGTGATAAGCTCTCGTATAAATAATAAACGTGTCTAGGCATTGTGTTCTATATTCATCACGTGGGGGTCAATTTCCCTCCCGCATTTAGAATGCTAGATGCCAGGAGCCTTGTTGATTTTCTCAGATAAATTGTACACGACCTAATAGAGGATTGATTTCTTTCGCTCAGCCAGTCTCTCATTGAGCCTCGTAGCTTCATGATAGACCTCAATTGCCGTGCCCTGTGCTTTCCCAGCAGAAAACTAGGGGGAAGAAAGTTAGACAATAAGTCAGCTTATGATGCGGCAATCATGAAGCTCATAGCCAGCTCATAGAAAGCTGAATATTTGTCAACTCCACTCATCTTATGCATCAGTGACAAACACAATCATTGAATGGGGTCATTTAAATTGCAACATTAACTAAACTAAAAGCTATCAGTGGCTTTCATTGTTTTTATTCATGTGTGCCGGGCCTTGTTACAGCATATGATTAAAGACGGTCTGTGTGGACAGCACTCACAGTGATCTTGCCACTTGTTTAAGGTTGTCAGCACTGCTGGGATTGAGGGCACAGCTCTGGAACAGCTCCAGGCTCTTGCTGGATCTTCCCCTCCAGGCTCCAAGATTAGCGCCGTGCAGGCAACACAAAGGAGAAAATGAAGGGCTTTTCATCTGTACAAGAAGGAGTTAAACCAACACATTAAAACTGAGGCACAGCGGGGGTCTGGAGAGCATATTTTGGAGGGGCAATGATGCATTAGAGAGCTTGCATGCTGAAGGCGTGGTTTTGGTGTAAGACAGCTCTATGTGGTGCATTTTGTTAAATATGAGAGCTGCAGCCCCAGTTTAGAAGAACACAGTTGGTGTACCTTGAACATATAGGCCTATGGGGTATTCACACATCCCATATGGGTCTCTTGCAGTTACAGAAGCTCTGTAACTGGGTGAAACATTAGGGAAACATTACAGTGTTTAGTCATGTTGTAATTTGTATTATCGGAAACAATACTCTCTCAATGGCCTTATAATTGCTGGCTTCTCTGAACTGAAATATAGTATCCTGCATGCTCTTAGGGTGACGTTGCCCTTCTAAAGCGCAGTCTCTTTACACTGTCTATAGGTTGTGTGAAGATATTCCCAACATATTCTCCTTGTTGCCGAGGTAACAGTGAGGTCTATACAACAGGTATTGAAAGGTGTCTCAGCAAGGAGCAGAATAAAGGCTGCTTTAGAAGGGCAGAGTAACCCCAAGAATGATGACACAACTCTAAGTCTCGCTGCTAGCAGGATATTATATTTCAATTTCACTTCAGAAGTTATAATCCTAAATTGAGTTATCTTGCACCTACTACCTTTCTCTGAAGTGACAAAAAAGACCTAAATCTATTTGAGATGAAGCAGGTTTGAGCCTGCAACCGATATTGCACAAGATTGCTGATTAACTCTTGGCCTACAAAATACAAATACAGCATGATTTACACTAAAGCTTGTTTTGTGTTTTTATGTGCCAGCCCTTAGACCAGGCCTCCATGTTTCACAGTCAGTACCAGAGCTGGAGCCATGTTCCAAAGCCCTGACAAAAATCCTCTCCATCGCTGAGTAGAAAGATGCATGGTTCTCTCCATCGCTGAGTAGAAAGATGCATGGTTCTCTCCATCGCTGAGTAGAAAGATGCATGGTTCTCTCCATCGCTGAGTAGAAAGATGCATGGTTCTCTCCATCGCTGAGTAGAAAGATGCATGGTTCTCGCAAATATTTGCTGTATCGAGATTCGGAATGGCCCCTATTTGAAGTGACTTAATCCGCTTTCCTCCTGCTGAGACGGCAATAATATTCTTGTCTCTGCGTTTCAGCTGTGGCTCTGTGGCACTCCAAAGTCCACAGACTCCACACATACAAAGCGTTTCAGCTGTGGCTCTGTGGCACTCCAAAGTCCACAGACTCCACACATACAAAGCAGGGCAGATTTGTCGAAAAGTCAGGGATA
Source organism: Protomyctophum parallelum (assembly GCF_964188405.1). Taxonomy (NCBI): domain Eukaryota; kingdom Metazoa; phylum Chordata; class Actinopteri; order Myctophiformes; family Myctophidae; genus Protomyctophum; species Protomyctophum parallelum. The sequence goes on from NC_139699.1 coordinate 30,609,581, forward strand.
CATATTCTAGCGACAATAAAAGAGGGATAGAAAAGCAGCCAGGAAGCACAGCATGGGATCTCACAAATATAGCCTGTGAAGAAATTACATCCAAAACATGGTGGATTCATTGTTGGTTATTATGATCTGGCTAATTCTGAGACACATTCTCCCCTTTCCTTTCCATACAAATAGCTGTAAGAAAGTGGAAAAGAGGAGAGGTATGTAGAGGAGATATACTGTACAGTATGTATCTACGTATATGTACTGTATACATGACATAATTTATATAGTTACATAGATGAGAGGTATGCTTGTCAAAACACACGTGGAGAATATGGTGGAAAAGTTTGATTAAATTAGATTATCTTTTTTCAGTAAATCCCACATAAAAGCACAATAAAATGAAGTGAACATAAAGGCACTTACTTATTGTAATATAAACGTAATAAACACTGAAAAGAGTATAACAGCATTTGTTTTGCTCAATTTCTTTTTTTTTATAATTTTTATCCCACGATTTTGTAACCCCTGTGTCAATTATCTAATGTGATCCTGGGCTCTACACACCCTCCGCCAACCTACTCCCCATATATGGGGGACAAGGTGAGAGCAACGGACTTGAACTCATGCTTCCTTCATGCCTGAGTGTCCAAGTTGCTCCTTTACATCTGACAGGGGGGAGTTTCCCTGGTTGGACGTAGCGCGTGGAAGGAACACGTTATTCCAACCAGTTCCTTTCCCCTCCATCAGGCGCCCCGGCTGGCCAGGGGGAGGCAGTTTAGAGACCAGGATTACTGCATGTTTTTTGTGAGGGTACCTACCCTAGGGGACACGGGGAGAACATGCAAACTCCACACAGAAAGGCCCTTTCACCAACCCCGCCTCGGGTATGGGCACTGATGACTGGCCTACCAGCATGAGCACTTAAAGGGACACTTCACCCTTTTTGCAAAAAGATATATGTTAATGATGTTTAGAAGCTTTAGAACACTTTCCTGGAGATCTTTATGTGTGTAATATGTGGTTTTAGATATTTTAGATTGTAGCAGTGAGCCTGTTGTCTCTGATGTCATGGACACTGGGCTCACTTCCTTCCTGGACTACATGTTGGAGGAGCAGTGCACCAAAGAATTATGGGAATTGTAGTCCAGGAAGGTAGTGAGACCAGTGTCCATGACATCAGAGACAACAGGCTCACTGCTACAATCTAAAATAACTAAAACCACATATTACACACATAAATACCCCCAGGAAAGTGATCTAAAGCTTCTAATCGTCATTAACATATATTTTTTTGCAAAAAGGGTGAAGTGTCCCTTTAAGCCTCTCCAGCTGATCCAAAATGCAGCAGCTCGCTTGGTCTTCAACCAGCCAAAATTCTCACATGTCTCCCCCCTGCTCCGCTCCCTCCACTGGCTCCCGGTCGCTGCCCGCACAGAATACAAAACTCTGATGCTGGCATTCAAAGCAACCAAAGGTATGGCTCCCCCATATCTTGCAAGTATGATTGAACCCTACAAACCCTCCCGCGCACTCAGATCAGCCAACGCAGGGAAACTGGAAGTACCCTCACTAAAAACGCCGGGACAACGCTCCACACGTCCCAAACTCTTCTCCCTTCTGGCTCCAAAACTGTGGAATGCACTTCCCATTGCAGTCAGAACTGCAGCATCACTCCCAATCTTCCGCCGTAGCCTGAAAACCCACCTTTTCAGACTCCATCATGGCCCATAGCACTTACCCTAACCCCTTAGATAGCATTTCTGTTGGCTTAGATAGCATTTGACACAGACTTATAGCATGTTATGTAGACAGCACTATAATTGTATTGTATATAGTCATAGCACGCCATAGTACATATGTATAGCATAGTAGTAAATATGTATAGTTTATATGTATAGTGTATGTGTTATGGGCGGGCTGTTTTTCTGTTGTGTTTCTGTTTTTTTCCTTTTCCCTATATGGTCTGCGGTCTGGCATGGGCATGTGACTGGCTACCTGGGCTGTGACGTGGTATCTACCTCCTGTGGAACTACACACCTCTTCATCAAGCCCAGCTGTTATAAGACCTGGCTCTTCACTCCAGCCCTTGCCAGTTTATTCAGTTACTATCGGTAAAGTCACGGTGCCTCTGAGTTCTACGTTTTTTCCTTGCGATCAAATATTTTTCTAACTCCTCGTCTCCTTGTGCCCCCAGTGTTCTACGCCGCCTGCCTGCCTGCCTGCCGACCAGCTCAACATAGCCCTATACAGCCCCATGCCTATTTTGTTTTTTCCTGTTTTTGTGAATAAATACCTGAGTTTGCCTTCATCTGGTTCTGAGTTCTGCTTTTGGGTCCTATCTTACTAAACCCTAACAGAATAAACTGGCCACTATGGACTCAGCTGACCCAGAACCAGATTTACGGAAAATTCTTGAGAACCAAGGAAGGCTATTGGGACAACACCAACAAGCTTTGCAAGAACTTTCTAACAACAATCAACTCATGATAAATCAGATTGGCCAATTATCCGCTGGCATGAACCTGTTAACTTCTCAACTCAATCCTGCAGAACCAGCTCCGGCTGCTCCGCCCAACCCACAGCAACCTGCTGACAGAGATTCATATGCTCCGGACCCAGAGCCATTCTCCGGTGATGTGGATAAGTGTCGTGGTTTTTTTCTCCAATGCTCCATGGTGTTTATGCAAAGACCACTTACCTTTCCTACGGATCGATCTAAGGTACATTATGTAATGGGGCTATTGAGAGGAAGGGCTTTGGCTTGGGCAGAGGCAGCAAATTCTAATCAACCTTTGACTATGCTCACAATCAATGATTTTGTGTCAAAAATGAAGGGAGTTTTTGATCATCCGGATCACAGTGGTGATGCTGCTAAACGTCTGCTATATATTCATCAAGGTTCCAAGAGTGTGGCAGACTTCTCTGTGGACTTCCGAATCCTAGCTGCTGATGCGGGGTGGTGTGACCAGTCTCTTCGTGGGGTTTTTATTAATGCTCTCAGTGAACAGATGAAGGATGAGCTTGCTTCTCGTGATGATTCCACTGACTTTGAATCCCTTGTTTCTCTTGCCATTAAGCTGGATAACAGGCTGCGTGAGCGACGCAGAGAGAAAGGGAGCCGTCCTCGTCCTCCGCTTTCCTCTCTCCCTTCACCACCTGTTGTGAAATCTCACCCCTCGCGGCAATCAGATGAAGAGGAGCCCATGGAGATGGGTCGAGCCCACTTATCCCCTGATGAACGCTCTCGTCGGTTCCGGGCGGGTGAGTGCCTGTACTGTGGTCAATTAGGTCACCTGCGCGCTGCCTGCCCCACCCGACCAAAAGACCGGGCTCGTCAGTAGAGGTGGGGGTACTGGTGAGCCATGCAGATTGTTCAACCCTATCCAAAACCAGAATGCAGATTCAAGCTACTTTATGTGTTAATCAGGTCCCTTTGCCACTTTTTGCTCTTGTAGACTCGGGTGCAGATGACAGTTTTTTGGATAGTCATTTTGCCGACCAGGCTAAGATCCCTCTTATTCAGTTGGAAAGACCACTTACTGCTAATGCTTTGGATGGGAGATTGTTGGCCCGTGTAACCCATCAAACTGTACCTGTGTCTTTGGTCCTATCTGGCAATCACAGGGAGTTAATTCAGTTCAAGATAATTATCTCTCCTCAAAAACCCCTTGTGCTGGGCTCTCCTTGGCTAAGACTACATAACCCTCACATTGACTGGTCTGCTGGAAAGATTATTAGCTGGAGTCAGTTTTGTCACTCTTCCTGCCTGCGATCTGCTCTGCCCCCAGCTGAGGTCACTGTTGCCTCTCGTCCTGAAACTGTTGATTTGTCCTCCATTCCTGCTAATTATAATGACCTGGGACAGGTTTTTAGCAAGGATCTGGCTCTCTCTCTACCGCCTCATCGTCCTTATGATTGTGAAATTAATCTGCTCTCTGGTGCCCCTATGCCGTCTAGTAGACTTTACAATCTGTCACGTCCTGAGCGGGAGGCCATGGAAAAATACATTAAAGACTCTTTAGCTGCAGGAATTATTCGCCCATCTTCCTCTCCTGTGGGAGCGGGGTTTTTTTTTGTGGCCAAAAAGGAAGGTACTTTGCGCCCTTGTATTGACTATAGAGGGCTTAATAACATCACAGTGAAAAACAAGTATCCTCTGCCTTTAATGAACTCTGCTTTTGATTTTCTCCATGGAGCAACTGTGTTCACTAAATTGGATCTCAGGAACGCCTATCATCTGGTCAGAATTAAAGAAGGAGATGAGTGGAAGACGGCCTTTAACACGGCATTGGGTCATTTTGAATACCTGGTAATGCCTTTTGGACTCACCAATGCTCCTGGGGTTTTTCAAGCCTTGGTAAACGATGTGTTAAGGGACTTCCTGAATCGTTTTGTGTTTGTGTTTCTTGATGATATTCTTATTTTTTCCAAGAACATGTCTGACCACGCTTCCCATGTCCGCCAGGTTCTCCAAAGGCTGTTGGAGAATAAACTCTACGTGAAAGCCGAGAAGTGCGAGTTCCACGTCGATACGGTCAGTTTTTTGGGCTTCATTGTGGAGAAAGGACAGATGAGAGCGGATCCAGGGAAGGTCAAAGCAGTTGCAGAGTGGCCTACACCCACTACCCGTAAGCTACTTCAACGATTTTTGGGGTTTGCAAATTTTTACCGCCGCTTTGTGAAGAACTATAGCAAAGTCGTGGCGCCTCTTAATAAGCTCACCTCCACACTTGTCCCATTTCGTTGGACCCCAGAAGCAGAGCAGGCTTTTTATGAGCTCAAACATCTGTTCACCACTGCTCCTATTCTAGTTCATCCTGATCCCTCCCTGCAGTTTATTGTGGAGGTCGATGCATCTGATATAGGGGTGGGGGCAGTACTCTCTCAGCGGTCCAGCCAGGATCAGAAGGTGCACCCTTGTGCTTTTTTTTCTCATACCCTTGACTCCTCCGAGCGTAACTATGATGTTGGTAACAAGGAGCTGCTAGCAGTGAAATTGGCATTGGAGGAGTGGAGGCATTGGTTAGAAGGAGCTGAGCACCCATTTATTGTGTGGACTGACCATAAGAACTTGGCCTATATTCAGTCAGCCAAACGTCTAAATTCTCGCCAAGCTCGTTGGGCCTTGTTTTTTGGAAGGTTTGACTTCACCATTACCTATCGTCCTGGGTCTAAGAATGTCAAGCCTGATGCTCTGTCCCGCCAGCACGCTCCTGAGGAGCAGCCTCCCAGTCCAGACACCATCGTCTCCCCTTCCTCAGTGGTGGCAGCTGTTTCCTGGGAGATTGAATCTGCAGTAAGGGAGGCTCAGCGAGCACAGCCGGATCCGGGTAATGGCCCACCTAACCGCCTGTTTGTTCCCGATTCAGCTCGTTCTCAGGTCCTTCAATGGACACACAACTCCAAACTTGCGTGTCATCCGGGAAGGAACCGCACTGTGTCACTCCTCAGGCGTCACTTTTGGTGGCCTTCCATGGAGGCAGATACCCGGGCATTCGTCTCCGCCTGCTCCATTTGTGCCAGGGGGAAGGCTTCTCATCGTCCACCTGCTGGTCTGTTGCATCCATTACCTGTTCCCAGTCGTCCCTGGTCCCATATAGCAGTTGACTTCGTCACTGGGTTGCCCACCTCCCAAGGTAACACTGTCATTCTCACCATTGTTGACCGTTTTTCTAAGGCAGTTCATTTTGTGGCCCTTCCAAATCTCCCTACAGCCTATGAAACTGCTGATCTATTGGTGAACAACGTTTTCCGCCTTCATGGTATTCCATTGGACATTGTTTCAGACAGGGGTCCTCAATTTGTATCTCATGTTTGGAAATCATTCTGTAAAGCATTGGGTGCAACTGTGAGTTTATCGTCTGGTTTCCATCCCCAGTCCAACGGCCAAACGGAGAGGGCTAACCAGGATCTGGAGGCTGCCCTACGGTGTGTTGCGGCTGCCAACCCTGCTTCGTGGAGTACACATCTGGCTTGGGTGGAGTATTCACATAATTCTCTAACCAGTGCTGCCACAGGACTGTCTCCCTTTGAGGCCTCTTTAGGCTATCAGCCACCGTTGTTTCCCTCCCAGGAAGAGGAATTGGCTGTTCCCTCCGTCCAATTGAACCTTCGCAGATGTCGTAGGGTTTGGAAAGATGCACGCGCTGCTCTACTACGCTCTGCTGAGAACAATCGTCGGGTCGCTGACCTCCATCGGGTAGAGGCTCCCAAATACAAACCAGGTCAGAGTGTTTGGCTTTCTTCCAAGGATGTCCCACTCAGAGTAGAATCTAAGAAATTGGCCCCACGCTATATTGGGCCTTTTGTGGTGGAACGTGTCATCAATCCATCTGCTGTCAGATTGAAGCTGCCAAGCTCTATGAGGATTCATCCTACTTTTCATGTGTCTCAACTTAAACCAGTATCCTCCAGTCCTCTCTGCCCTCCTTCCAAGCCCCCTCCGCCCGCCCGGATCATAGATGACCACCCTGCATATACTGTCCAGCGGCTGTTGGATGTTCGTCGCCGTGGCCGGGGTTATCAATATCTGATAGACTGGGAAGGATACGGTCCGGAGGAGAGGTCCTGGGTTCGTCGGTCCTTCATCCTGGACCCTCAGCTGGTCAGAGACTTTCACCTAGCCCATCCTGAGAAGCCTGGTGGGTCGCCAGGAGGCTCCCGTTGAGGGGGGGTGCTGTTATGGGCGGGCTGTTTTTCTGTTGTGTTTCTGTTTTTTTCCTTTTCCCTATATGGTCTGCGGTCTGGCATGGGCATGTGACTGGCTACCTGGGCTGTGACGTGGTATCTACCTCCTGTGGAACTACACACCTCTTCATCAAGCCCAGCTGTTATAAGACCTGGCTCTTCACTCCAGCCCTTGCCAGTTTATTCAGTTACTATCGGTAAAGTCACGGTGCCTCTGAGTTCTACGTTTTTTCCTTGCGATCAAATATTTTTCTAACTCCTCGTCTCCTTGTGCCCCCAGTGTTCTACGCCGCCTGCCTGCCTGCCTGCCGACCAGCTCAACATAGCCCTATACAGCCCCATGCCTATTTTGTTTTTTCCTGTTTTTGTGAATAAATACCTGAGTTTGCCTTCATCTGGTTCTGAGTTCTGCTTTTGGGTCCTATCTTACTAAACCCTAACAGTATGTATAGTTTCATTATATAGATATTCCACTGTTACTTTCTTAGCTTACGCATGTTTCATGATAAATGCTTTCATGTGATGTATTCCCATGTTTTTGTTCTTGCTTAAATGTAAATCGCTCTGGATTAAGAGCGTCTGCTAAATGCCTAAATTGTAATTGTATGACGTGGAGGAGGAAACACGCCGCCAGCACACACAGCGTCCCGAGCGGGAATCGAACCCAGGACCTTCTAGCTGTGAGTCGACAGCAATACCAACTGTGCCACCGTGCCCCTGTTAAATAGCTTTTTATTCTGATAATCATCGCATAGACTATAGAGCAGTGGTTCCCAAAGTGGGGTCCGGACCGGGGAGAGAGTTCCAGGGGGTCCCCAGCTAAATGATAATTAAAAACCCATTTGTACACTCTCAGAGTTAAAATGTCTTTGATTTTACAATATACTTTGGGGTCCCAGAGATAAGTGCCATTAAATGAGGGACCGTAGCCTAATTCAAGTCAACCTGGGGGCCCTTGAAATGAAAATGGTTGAAAATCACTGCTAGTGACGTAAAAACCTTCTCTTATGGGGGTCCTTGGCATATATTTTCAAATGGGGGCTGCAGGCTAATGAGTATCTTTTTGGGGGTCCTTGACATGAAAAAGTTTGGGAACCACTATAGAGCATAGCATACATGGGCAGCTGGGGGCCCAGGGGCCACATGCAGCACATGCACATGCTATGAATTTTGATGTCGGGATACCAATTTTATTCAAACAGGAGGGAACAATATAAAAACGAAGCAGACAGATAGTCTCTCCTGATTGGCTGAAAGTTTTACAATATTATTGAGTGCTTTTAAAAAACATCATGCCAAATATATCCGTTAATTTGGTTGTTTCTTGAGCTGAGTTTTAAAATATTAGTATTAGTAGTTATTAAAAAACATTACAGACTTCACTCATCACTAAACCTGACAGCACAAATATATGAATAACTGCAAAAAGACACAAATGTACTGACAGAAATGTTCATAGCTGTCCACAGGTTAGGACAAAGGCTTAGGGCGCCCTCTGCAGGATCACTGAGACAAACCCCATCCCACTGAAAAAGATGATTGAGGTAACAGTAACAGGGTGGTATGAAGACTGGTAGCCAACTGCGCCACCTGGGGAGTTGCGCCCTAGGAAGCGAGCATGGAAATGGTGCTGGGTTTGCGTAAGGACGCGCTGTGATTGGCTATAGTGCACTTGTGCAAGGATGCGCTGTGATTGGTGTGTGTGTGATTGGTGTGTGTGTGTGTGTGTGTGTGTGTGTGTGTGTGTGTGTGTGTGTGTGTGTGTGTGTGTGTGTGTGTGTGTGTGTGTGTGTGTGTGTGTGTGTGTGTGTGTGTGTGTGTGTGTGTGGTCACTGTGGTGTACGTGTGTGAGAGACGCAACTTGGCCTGTTGTAGCGCCACCATGAGGCTGATTTGAAAACTGTCAAGTGGCATTTCTTCCTCAGCCTATAGTGGGAATAGGCATGCACGGCTTGGAAAGCCGTGGATATGCACGGCTTGGTATACGGCTTCTCAGAATGATTGATTGATTGATTGAAATATTTATTAACAGTTTGTAGAATTTACAGTACATTTTAAGCACAAACTCAATACAAAGACTGTTAACTGTGAGTGGACGACCCAATTAAGCATTACACTTGTTTACAACAGGGTCCACATTGTTCAATTCATCAAAACATTTAGAGACATACAATTAGACACTTCTATGTAGCTAAAGAACAGAACAGGAATTCATCATATAGGAAGCAAAAAGGGAAAAGATACATATACAGTGAGGGGAAATGGGGCGGGCGCGGGGGGGGGATTCAGATTTTACAGAGGCCAGTTTCGAATTGCAGCCATCCGTAGGTGCCCTTTGAGAGCGGTTTTGAAGGAGTCAAGGGATTCACATGTCTTAATGACTGTTGGTAGGGCGTTCCACATTTTGGTGGCATAGGAGCGAAAAGAATTTAGTCCCTTGTTTGTGCCGAATCTGGGTTGTACATGGTTTGTTGCACTCCCTCTGGTGTTGTGGGTGTGGACTTCGTTTACATTAAGGAAGTATTTAGAGAGGTACATGGGTATCTTGGTGGTGTATCGAATCTTGTGGACCAGACCCATTGCAAGATGCTGTACTCTGTTGTCGACCCTAAGCCATCCCAGCCTGTCAAAGGGGGCAGGGGTGAGGTGGGTTCGGGGGGTGAGGCCAAGTAGGAGCCTGACCAGTTTGTTTTGGGAGGTCTGGAGCCTTGTTTTAAGGGCCTTTGAGGTGCTGTGGTACCAAGAGGTGGATGCATAGTCAAAGAAACCTTGTACGAGGGCTCCTGTTAAGGTCTTCAAGGTGTTTTTGCTGACCAGTGAGGAGATCCTGTAAAGGAATCTTGTTCTTTGATTGACTTTTTTGATTACGTTGGTGGCCATTTTATCACCGGAAAGATTGGCCTCCAGGATGGAACCTAGGTATAGGTAATTTGATCTTTTCGTGTGATAATATTGTCACCCACTCTAACCAAGAAGCCATCTGCCTTGCTGAGATTACTATTTGATCCGAAGAGGATGGATTCAGTTTTTCCCAGGTGTAAGGATAGTTTGTTATCAGCGAGCCAGGTGCAGATTCTACCGAGTTCAGAGCTGAGGGTCTTTTCAACCTGCAGTTTGTTCCTGTCCGAGACCAGCAGTGCTGAGTCATCTGCGAACAGGAACAAGTTGCAGTCACAAGCTGAAGTCATGTCGTTAACATATATTAGGAACAGTAAAGGCCCTAGTATGCTTCCTTGTGGGACGCCACAGCTCACTGGGAGGGGAGGGGACAGTGTTCCGTTCACCTCCACCATCTGTTCTCTCCCCTCCAGGTAGGATTGCATCCAGCTCACTGATGTGCTATCAAAACCAATAGCTTTAAGCTTGTTAACCAGTATGGAGTGGTTCACAGTGTCAAAAGCCTTTTGGAGGTCCAGCATGACCATGCCGCAGTATTTTCCAGCGTCCACCTCGTGTTTGATGTGGTCGCTCAAATAGAGGAGGCATGTGTCAGTGGAGTGGGATGTTCTGAAACCAGATTGGAACTCGTACAGCAATTTCTTAGTGGCAAGATACTTTTCAACCTGTTCATAGACTATTTCTTCCATCACTTTAGAGATGGAGCTTAGAATAGAAATAGGGCGGTAGTTGCCGGGTTCTAATTTACTCCCTTTTTTGTACAAGGGGGTTACTTTGGCCAGTTTAAAATCTTGGGGGACCTGTCCCTGTTTGATGGAGAGGTTAACTATGTGGGTGATGACTGGAGCTATGGAAAAGGCTGAGTCTCTGAGAAATTTGGAGGGGATATTGTCATGGCCAGCCTTGTGGGGTTGGAGGGCACTCCGTTTTTTAAGTACCTCCTCGGTTGTTACCATTGCCATTTTGAAATCATCTTTACAAACACCAAGGTTTTTGTAGAAGGCTTTGATGTGCTCTACACCAAAACGCCCAGAGTGGGAGGGCAGTTTGCTAACCAGCTTTGTTGCAATGTTTGTAAAGAAGATGTTCAGGTGGTTGGCTACATCAAGCTTGTCAGTGATGAGGGTGTTATTCGATTTGATGTTTATGTTAGTAAACCTGGTTTTTAGTTTCTGACCACAGCCTAGTTGGTTGTTTAGTAACTTCCAGAGCTCCCGAGGATTGTTTTTGATTTCCTCTGCTTTATCATTGATAAAGTTACATTTGGCAGATTTGGTCAATGCATTTCTTTCATGTGGATTCCAAGGGATTCGATTTCCCAAAAGTTGCGTAACTGATCTGACAGTGCCTGTTCCTCTCCGAGCTGATGTGCATCACTTCAATGTCCACAACTTCAGTTATGATATTTAGCGTGGTGACTTCTCCTTGCACCAGCCATCCAAATACACTTTCCAGTGCAACTAGTCCTTCATTCAGTCGCTCCATTTTTCCTGTGACCATTTTCCAATATTGGTCTCCGCCAATTAGGACTCCTAATTCCACTGCATCCATCCCTATGATGGGTACATCTGCTGGGCATTCCTTTTGCTTTAAGTTCCAAGTCCCTCCTTATCTTTCCGTTTGGCGCTTTAATCACAGAAGAGCTCAACTTGGGTGTTTCCAATAAATGGACATCAATGCTTTGATTGTTCTTAATATTTCTCAAAGAGCCTTCACTTTCCTGCAGGTAATTCTCTAGGGTATTTTGGAACCAAACACATACATATTCAACGTTTCTTTACCTATAACTGGCAGGTTAAGTGCTCTGGAAATATCCTCTTTAATGAAACTGCGGGTGCTACCCCCATCTAATAGGCACCTGGCTACTTGGCTTTGCGTTGGTGCATCTATCCAAATGGTAGCTGTCTGCAGTAATACTGTAGTTGCTTGCTACACAACTAACTGCATCTGCAACACTGTGGTCAGCCTGTCTGTCGTTGCCGTGGTCGGCGCGTCTATGCGCTGCATATTGACTGGCTGTTTGATTGTAAAGTGTTTTGTGGTGTCTGCGCCCGCACTCTTCACAGTGAATGCCCTGCGTTCTACAATTACGCGCGACATGCCTGCGGCCTGCCTACCAGTCCAGACATACAAAACACCTGCCTTGTTTCCTCAGTGTTTCTCTTCTTAGTTCAACAGTCAGTTCAGTACAGTTCTTGGATTTGTGATTACCATTACAGAATATGCATTTTGAATCATCTCTGAAACTCGCAGCATGGAATGCAGCTGTCGAGGCAGCGCCGCCGCTGTAGGTTTTCATTTTTTTCCGTTCTTTCCTCCCAGTTGCGCTCTGAGCGCTCTCTTGATTCTCTCTCTGGGGGGTCATGCGTTCCTTGCGTAAGATTGGCCGCGTTCTCTCACGGCTCTCCACTTCTTTTTGTACAAATTACATTAGGTTTTTTACACTGAACGTATTGTTCTTTCCATCACCATCCTCATCACCGCCAGTTTGACGAGTGAACCCTAATGTGATTTCCTCCGGTATCATTTTCATGAGAATTGGGCACAATACGTTTCCATACATACAACCCATACATCCCATTGAATCTAGGCTTCTTACTTTTATCTCAATGTCATCATACAGTTTGCGTAATGCAATCACATCTGTGGCCCTTGTCCCTACATTAGACTTTTTGTGTTCTCAGTTCTCTTACGTTGTCAAAATGGAGCTTGAGCAAACAGTGCTTTTGCTTAAAGTTCTACATGGTTCTTATAAAGGGAGGGGCTTTTACAGTAATATCACTTCCTACAACAGTAAGGAACAATCCTGGTCTTATGCTGCCATCTACAGGGTGCATGTACAACAACATGCAGAATTGAGGTAAACTGATAGTTTTGACGAGCAGCACAAACAGGGCCCTATACTATAGGATGTTGGTTCCCCTCCCCTGTACAGGTATAGTATAGGGCATAGCAGCAGAAGTGCATGGTCTTCTGGTTCCCCGTGGGGGAGGTCAAAAGGGTGCTGAGTGTAGCAGAGTGGCTCACAGCCTCAGCCCGATGATGTAAAAGTCTATTGATATCCATATGATGAATTCCTGTTCTGTTCTTTAGCTACATAGAAATGTCTATTTGTATGTCTCTAAATGTTTGTATGTCTTTAAATGTTTTGATGAATTGAACAATGTGGACCCTGTTGTAAACAAGTGTAATGCTTAATTGGGTCGTCCACTCACAGTTGACAGTCTTTGTATTGAGTTTGTGCTTAAAATGTACTGTAAATTCTACAAACTGTTAATAAATATTTCAATCAATCAATCAATATTCCTCTCCCACTCCCCCGAGCCATATAGGGAATTCCCTTTGGATTAATGGTTAAAATGTTGGCTTTCCCGGGCCTTACTGATCAAAGTGGCAGATGTGTTCCGCATGAGTCAAGGCACATGTGTAATCAAACAAGTTCCATGGCTTTTGGCCGAATGAGGCATGAGTTAATTATGCCTGTTCAAAGTATTTTTCTTTTTTTAATGATTGCTATAGCGCCCCCCTTTGGCCAATTGGAGTAAGACTGGTTTCAGCTATTTGGCATGACCCTCTACCATAGAGTAAAATTTCATAAACATGTGACGCTGCATGTATATGTATGTATTAGGGGCAGAAGAAGATTTTTCATAAATTAATCATCAATCATTAACTATGTTTTTATCCCTTAGCTTTACTTATTTTTCCTAATAAAGATGTTTTAATTTGTTGCTACCTCTGCCCCCATGTAAAGCGACTTTGGGTACATAAGTTTGATTTGTTATTATTATTATTATTATAAAACTGCAAAAACCTTATTCTTTCAGTTAAAACATTTTACTCCCAATTTATTGTCGATATATATATCCAAAGAAGAAGAAAAAAAGAAGAAAGAAAACAGACAAATACAATAAGGGACCAAGAAGTCCATTCGGGCATGGTCCCTTAAAAGGGCCTGTGTAGGCCTCACTGTAGGATGCCAGCTATCCCACCAGCTAAACATCTCCCAACAAACTCCACAGAGAAGGCGTTGTCTTTACAGTATAGTCTACTGGTCAATTTGTGAAACTGTAACAATACAGAAAGCATGTGTCAAACAAACAGAGCTAATCTACAGAGTACAAATCACTTATCACTTAAGCTGATTTATAATACATCTGAACAAATGCAAACAACATTAAACAACATAAAATAACCTGCTATCATGATAGAATCAACAATTGAATTACTCACAGACATGTCACATTGCTTTTAGCCCAAGAGAAGAAAACTAGGGGTTACGTATGTAACCAAAGTTCTATAACAGCGAGCAAGACTGCTCACTATGGGAGATTGCGCCCCCTGGCGTAAACACAGAAGCATTCAAATAAACTCACAGACTTTTAGGCTGGGACTTTAGACGTGATGACGTTGACAACCCCGCCCGCCGGGTGCACCTTATAACCGTGCCTCAACGTCTACGTCTCTATTCGATAACAATTGTTCTCTTCTCAAGCAATCAAGAAGGGAATCTTGGTGAGCAGTCTTGCTCTCTGTTATAGAACTTTGGTTACATACGTAACCCCTAGTTCTAGTAATCAGCATCGCAAGACTGCTCACTATGGGAGACTTCATTAACTCCCTTATTGTCATCACGAAGTCTGGACCCCTAGGGCCCGTACCTTTATCTGTGAGCAAAGGACCACAGTACGTCCCTCAACAGGACTACTGCACCCCAACAGGAAGGCCAATCAGACCTAAGTCTGCCATATGTGCCTAAGAGGGGCCGACAGAACAACCGTCTTCACGCCCTGGAGAAGACCAACGTCCCCCGCGGGGAACTAAGTCTCACCACTAACTGTAACTGGAGGCCACGCCCAGGACCGCATGCGCCACTGGCGCTGCTGTCACATCCAGTCTATAGAAGGTGGCAAAGGTGGAAGACGACGCCCAACTTGCAGCGGAACAAACATCCTGAACAGAGACCCCCCTACAGAGGGCCCAGGATGATGCCATACCTCTCGTGGAATGTGCCTTCAACTCTACGGGAGGCACCATATCCCTACCAGAGTAGGCCCGCTCTATAGCCTCCACGATCCACTGGGAAAGCCTAACCTTTGAGATAGGCAGTCCCACAGTCTTGGGATCCCAGGAGACAAACAGTTGTGTAGTCTTCCTCGTCGCCTCAGTCCTGTCCAAATACAACCTCAATGCCCTCACCGGACAGAGGTTATGCCTCCTCCTATCCTCCTCAGAGGCAAAGGGGGGCGGACAGAACGCCGCCAAGTCCATCGGAACCGGGGTAGCTAGGCGGTTCTTAGGTAAAAATGCTGGATTGGTCTTCATGACCACCCTTGCATCCCCATTGAACCTCATGCATTCCGCACTTGTGGACAAAGCATGGATATCACTGACCCTTTTAGCGGTCACCAAAGCTAATAATAACGCTGTCTTCAGCGACAATAGCTTCATACTCAACCCCTCCAAGGGCTCAAACGGTGGCCGGGACAGAGAGTCCAAAACCAAAGCAAGGTCCCACGAGGGGACCAGAGACTTGGTCACCGGATGAAGGTGGCTAGCCCCCTTCATGAACTGGCGCACCAGCGGGAGCTGGAGCCCACCGTCTTGTCCTCAAACCCGATGTGGCAGGCTGAGATAGCAGCCAGATACACCTTGACAGTACTAAAGGCTCTGCCTTTGTCCAAGAGGTCCTGGAGGAACGACAGAACGACCCTTACCGGTGCTTGAAATGGCACAACTTGAGCTGGTGAACACCAGTCTTCAAACAACCGCCACCTCATATCATAAGCATCCCTGGTCGACTGTGCCCTCGCACACTGAATAGTGTTGATGACGCTCTGGGGAAGACCCTCCGCGCCAAGATTCAACCTCTCACGGGCCAAGCCCAGAGGTCTAGATCTTCCGGCCGTGGGTGGAATATCTCCCCTCCCGCCTGGGTCAATAGGTCCCTGCGCAACGGAAGCTGCCAGGGCCGACCGTGCAAGAGAGGGACTATGTCCGACCTCCAAGAGCCCCACCCTGGGGCCACTAAGATCACTGACAGGTGCTGTGTCCTCACCCTCTCCAGCGTGGGAAGGATGAGAGACAACGGGGGAAACGCGTAAAGTGGGCCCTGGGGCCAACGGTGCCCAAGGCATCCAAACCTAGCGGAGCCGTCCCTGCTATGGAGAAGAACAGAGGACACTTGCTGTTCTCTTCCGACGCAAACAGATCCACTCGTGGCTCGCCGAACCTCTCCCACATCTGCCTGGCCACTGTTTTGTGCAGTGACCAAGCCGCATAGAGGTATCGGCCCCTGGACAACAGATCCGCCCCCGTATGGACCTGGGGCTCTGGTGCTGCGTCCACGGCAGTTACACTTGCATGTCGGCCGACAGCCACGGGCCCCTTCGAGAGCCCGGGCTGCTGGCCCATTCACTTGAGTTTCAAGTGACGATTCAAAAGACCGGTTTTCAGTAGAGAACACCGCTTTATTGAGAAAAGTGGCGTTTGTCCATCGCTGGAGCGCATCTCCTCGAGCATGGACGCGAAGAGTGTCGAAGTGGAGACTTTCTGTTTCAATGGAGTGCGTCCCACTTTAGGGGACAGTTCCAGCCACCTGGCCCTCTCGAGGACCAGAAGTCTCGCCATGGTTCTGCCCACCATCTCCGCCTGGGCCTGAGTGAGACGGAGGAGCTCAAGGTGCAGGCGCCTCAACTCAGCCATGTGGTCGGGGGTAGGCTCGTCTCCCGCTTCCAACAGGACATGAGACGCTGACCCTTGCAAAAGGGTCGTGGCGTTCAGTGCTCTGGCCGCAGTCGAGGCGCACTTGTAGGCAGCCTTATTAATTTTGGAGTCGTCCTTGTCCGCAGGCAAGGAGAAGTCCGGGTCCTCGTGGAAGACATTGGGGTTGACACCCATGAGCCAGCCGGCAAAGGACTTGTCCATTGGAGGCATGGCCTCGAGGCCCGCCTGCCGTTGTCCTGCGCAGTCCAGCAGCTTCATGCCTCCGCCCAGGGAGGTGGAAGCTGAGTAAGGCTGTCCCCAGGACATCATGAGGGATTTCAGGAACCCGTCATCGAGGGGGATCTCAGCCTTGGTCTGGGACTTCGCTGGGTTGCCCTGAATCCTCTTGCGAAACTGTTCGCATAGGGTGTCCTTAGCCACCGGAGGTTCAAGACTGGCCGGCCAGACCAGACCACAGCGGATCGTGGCCTTCTTGAACAGATCGACTATGTCAGTGTTGTCATAGTGGAGCTGCGGTTCAGCTGGAGCAGCTGGAGCCGTTGGAGCAGCAGCGGTGTCGGCCGGTGCAACTTCAGCAGCATCTGGTGCTGCAATGGGGGCGGCGACGGCGGCCGCTTGAGCGGCCTTGACGACTGGAGGCGGCTCTGCCACCTCGGCGTCGCTCTCGTTGCTGCTCCCTTCATCATCCTCCTCCTCGTCAGAGGTGTAGTCCTGAGATGAGGACTCCCCGGAGTCCATCTCAGCGTCGTCAGACATCTTATAATGCTAAGATGCACGTGGAAGCAATAAACAAGGCAAGAGGGGCCGAGTTAGTAGGCAGCCACGTTTAAGTGGAAGCTAGGACAGAGCTATCACTAGCTGCTGCGAAGGACCGTCACTTCTTTCTTGTAAAGCCAAGAAATACGTGAACAAACAAGCTACAAACAAGGCTCGCTGGTTTATAGAACTCGGTTACGTACGTAACCTCCAATTCTAATAAACAGTCCTACAAGGCTGCGTGCCTGTAGGCGCCGAGTCGGTAGGTCGTCACGTTAAAATGAGGGCTAGGACAGAGCTTGCTACTGTGAGAGACCGTCACTTTATATGGAGACTTAAACAGGGCTGTTGCCAGCCATTGTATAAGACGCCACGTGCGTGTGGGAGCTGAGAATAGAGCTATTGTTAGCCTCTATCAGAGACGTCACACAAAGTGGAGGCTAAACAGAAATATTACTATATCCTGCTTAGGTTACCACTCCGTCGCGGGCTTGAAAAGCCGCGAGACGTGCGTGTGTCGGCTAGAGCGTGCTATTAATAGCCACCGCTAACGCCGCTGCACGTGTGGAGGCTAACAAAGGGTTGCACCGTTCCTAGCCCTTCACACGTTCACATGTTCGAGAGCCACGCCGTCGCGGGCTTGTGAAAGCCGCGGGACGTATGTGTGGAAGCTGAGAGAAGAGCTAATGATAGCCTTATCAGACCGTCACACAGCGTGGAAGCTAAACAGAATAATACTATATGCTGCTCAAGTTGCCGCCGCGGGCTTGGAAAAGCCGCGAGACGTGTGTGTGTGGCTAGAGCGGGCTATTAATAGCCACCACTAACGCCGCCACACGTGTGGAAGCCAAGGAAGGGTTGTGTACCGTTTCTGGCCCTTCACACGTTCGAGACCCTTAGGTCAGCGAAGGTTTGTGTGGAAGCAAAAAACTGGCTGTTGCCAGCCACGTTTACAGACCGTCACACAGGTAATAAAGAAACCAGCTAGGGCCGTGAGCCACTAACGGACTAAATTACCCCCAAGTTAGTGTTAACTCAGTCAATAGAAAGCGGACTTACCAACTTTCTTCTTCTCGAAGCCTCTGGGAAAAGCAGTTTCCGCGGTACCGAGAAGGCTTCTCGTCCTTGTGGAAATAAATCAGATACTAATCCGTGAGGGAGACTTCGTTGCGCTGTGTGTTCACACATGAGAAGAAACAAACGAATGGAGACGTAGACGTTGAGGCACGGTTATAAGGTGCACCCGGCGGGCGGGGTTGTCAACGTCATCACGTCTAAAGTCCCAGCCTAAAAGTCTGTGAGTTTATTTGAATGCTTCTGTGTTTACACCAGGGGGCGCAATCTCCCATAGTGAGCAGTCTTGCGATGCTGATTACTAGAACAGCAGTACACTGGAGCTGAAGACATTTGACTGACTGACTGACTGACTGACTGAGCACAGCTGAAATATATGTTGTATCTAATTGCAAGCACAAGGCAAACATGAAAATAAGAAACCCTGGGGTACCACAGGGTGGTGCTATTTCACATAATAGTTAAACATGACCACTACACTGTGGGGGAAGAACAGGGCCACTTCGCCCCTTTTGCAACCAGATTTTAATGATGTTTAGAACACAAAAAACACTTTCCTGTGGTTATTGTCTCCACCAGGCCGAAGGCATGGGGGGAGAGTATGTTTTGCACTCCGTCCGTCCGTCCGTGTGTCCGTCCGTGTGTCCGTCCGTCCGTCCGTGTGTGTGTCCGTGAGCAGCTAATCTCCGGCACCGTTAACCCGGTCGATGCCAAATTTTGCACACACACTCCCTGGATGCCAACGATGAACCTTTGCCCCAAAATTTCCAGAACGGCCTGTTATAGCGCCACCAGGAGGCCGCTTTGTGCAAAACAAGTTTTTGCACAGTACACCTACAGATTTTGTCCAAACATCGCGCAAATTGGTACACAGTCTCTCTAGAGCCATTCAACGAAACAGGTCTTTCAGATTTCTAAGACTCCATCCTGATTGGTTAAGATTGGCACATTCCCACTAGGCCGAGGAAGAAATGCCACATGAACAATTTCAACTCAGCCTCAAGGTGGCGCTATAACTGGCCGAAAAGTGTTTTTACCTCTAACTGCACGGATCTGTGGATAACTTTGTATGCCAACTCCCTAGAGGCCAAGGAAGAACCTTTGCCTGGAATTTTTTACTTTTGTTGCCCTTTTATCCAACCACCAGATGAAGGCAAGCTGCAATGTGTGTGTTTTTTAGATATTTTAGTATTTTTTAGCATTGGTCTCACTTCCTTCCTGGACTACATGTTGTCTCAGTAAGACAGTCCCCCCCTCTCCACAAGGAGGAGCAGTGCACCAAAGCATTATGGTCAGGAATTCAGCAATCCAGTCAAACCCTATAGTCAAACAAACAGACTACATTATTTTTCTGACCATTATAGGGTGCAAATTTCAAATTGTGCTACTGTTATATATTACAAATACTATTAACATTGAGTGACTGCAGTTTATAAGGGTCTCTAAGTGAAAGGCTTTTGCGTACAGGTGAGTTTTCAGCTGTGACTTAAATCTCACAGGCAGCCAGTGAAGGGAGGCGAGAAAATGCAGTTTGTTCAACAAGCTTCTTAGGAGACAGACTTAGGGTTTAAGGAGTTCACAGTAAATCCTTTTTCCACAAATAGGCCTAATTACATGTACGTCAACAACAGCTTAAGTAGCCTATGTGTGTAGACTACAAGCGCCACACACGTTGTGCATGTGTCTGCATGGGCATGGGGACGGGAGAGGCGTCTCATTTCAGCACCCTGGACAGCGACCAGCAGGCTGCCTGAAGCCATAACAATCTGAGCTTGGAGAAATACTTCAAAGCCTCTACATTTTGTCAGGCTATAGACCTACCTACAGACACACATGGAACTGGATTTTAATAATGGTTAAATCCTAAAAACAATTGTCCATTTAAACTGGTTTGTTTGGGGAAAAGGTAGGCAAAGTTTACATACAAATTGTTGTTAAATCGAAAAATCCCAGAAAATAGTGACAACTCCAGTCCAGTCTGCTAATTTAGTTGGTTTAAGTGGTTACATGTTACTGTATTGTTTTTATTGATGCGTTTATGTATGTGTGGCAATGGCAGTAGCCCGGCGATGATATAAAAGTCTAATATCTCCACGAGCCATATAGGGAATTCCTTTTGGCTATAGTGGATAATATGCTTTCCATGTGGGAGAGGGAAACCTGGGTTCGAATCCTGGGCGTTACATTGGTGCCATGACCTGGATCAGGTTTCCCCGTGGGGAGGTCAAAAGGGTGCTGAGTGTAGCAGAGTGGCTCACAGCCTCAGCCCGATGATGTAAAAGTCTATTCCTCTCCCACTCAAAGGGAATTCCCTTTGGATTAGTGGTTAAAATGTTGGCTTTCCACACGGGAGATCCCGGGCCCATGTGTATGTTTATGTTATGTATGCTTCCCCCTCCCCTCTGTTTTGTTTTTGAGAGGTGCCTAACCGTGTGTATGTCTGCATGTTTGTTTGTTCTTTGCAGAAACGGACAGACCGTCTGATCTACTTTTCGTCACTGTCAGGAATAGGCCTAAAACGTTCTGCGGTGCTGCTACATGGGGAAGGCATTGCGTTAGTCGATTTTTGTTATTGCCATTCTACGAAGGAATCCCACGTGTTTCTTCTTAAACCATGAATTCTTTCAACACTACCTCTAACTTCACGGGTAAAGGCTACGGCTTCCCGCCGCCGAGAGAAGAGCCGATCTACAAACAGTACAAGCCGGTGTCCAGGGACCTGATCTCTGTGCCCAAGCCCGTGTTGTACATGCTGATGGCCGTGGCGGTCATCGTGGGGGTGGCCTACGCTATCGTCGGACACCTCATCAAAGACCTGGCCCTGGACATAGCAGGTAGACTATGATGATTGATATGACGCCCAGTGGTGAAAAAAGTATCGTACTCCATTTTGTTTTTGAGTGGTGCAACCACTCCTATAGACATCTATGTGTGTGGCTGTGTATGTCCCTGTGTCCCTGGCTGTGTCCGAGCACGAAAATAGCATTATAGCGTTTGTTCACCACCAAGTGTCACTGTTGCACAGCCTAACACACAGACACAGACACACACAGGCCAGTACAGTACAGTACAGTACAGTACAGTACAGTACAGTACAGTACAGTACAGTACAGTACAGTACAGTACAGTACAGTACAGTACAGTACAGTACAGTACAGTACAGTACAGTAAAAGCATCAATTCTACAATGTAGAATGTAGACTGTAGAATGTAGTCTGTCTGTTTAATACAAGAAAAAATCCGGAATAAAAAAATGACTTAGTAAAATATAGCCTATATTTGGTATAAAAAAGTTTTTTTTTTTTTTTAAGTAGCCTACTCATTACTTGAATGTCCCGTTTCACAAGGTATCATTGTAGAGAAGAATTAGCACATCTACTGGATGGCAGGTACAGGACCAAACATTGGATATGGCAATATAAAAAATATAAGTGTGCACACTGTAACTTTGTAAAGCTCCCAGTCAAAGCTTTATTATAGATTGACCTTTTCGACAGAGTCTTCGTCAGATTCTGTTGAACACTGTGTCCAAATGTTATGCTATAGGTACATTTGTTTACCTGGTATTATCCAGTTTCTAGTTCAACATACAGATTGTTTTTGTGACTGTGATCATCACCACACTGTCTCTCTGCCATGTATGTGTTTTAAGAGTGCTAAATGTTGTCTACATTGTACATTGTAGGTAGCCTATAGGCTATATGGACCTTTTACTTTCTTTTTTTTAACTTAAGTCATACTGTAAAATCACACCCGTGTGCAACTCTGTGTGGGGTCCCCGGAAGTTCCAGACCTACAAGAACGTACTGTACTGTACTGTACTGTACTGTACTGTACTGTACTGTACTGTACTGTACTGTACTGTACTGTACTGTACTGTACTGTACTGTACTGTACTGTACTGTACTGTACGTGTGTGTGTGTGTGTGTGTGTGTGTGTGTGTGTGTGTGTGTGTGTGTGTGTGTGTGTGTGCGTGCGTGCGTGTGTGTGTGTGTGTTAGGCTGCGCAACAGTAACACTTGGTTGTGCTAACAAACCAAACGCAATTTTCGTGCTCAGACACAGACAGCCAGCCAGCCAGAGACACACTATAGCTGTCTATAGGAGTAGTTGCACCACTCAACAATACTTTGTTAAAGCTGTAAATCTCCTCTTCTATCCCGGATTTGAACAAGGTTTCTACCTGCTTGCTCAGGGGATAAATTTAATCTTGAAGAATGTGTGTCAAATCCACTGACTGACACAATCTATTCTAAATGTCTCAATAGAAGAGCAGGGAGACAAAATACAACCACCCACACCAAGTATTGTATTAACATTCTCTACCATCCAGATTGTTTAAGTTATATTGTATTAAAGGTATATTCAGTGATTTCACTCAAAAACCCTTTGACCCAGCCTTTCGTCCAATCAGGATAGAGAGTAAAAAATGAAACCTAAGGTTTTTTTACCCCCAGGGGTTAACTGGGGACAGGGAGGAACTCCTTATATGGCCAGCACACTCTATAGTAGGGAGGATTATCACAACAAAACAAAAAAATAAGTGATATTTGAATTAAGTGAAATCACTGAATATACCTTTAACATACTCTACTCTACTTTACTCTACTCTACTCTATGATTCCTATAGGGGTTCCAAATGGG
The DNA here is from genome assembly GCF_964188405.1 of Protomyctophum parallelum. NCBI lineage: Eukaryota > Metazoa > Chordata > Actinopteri > Myctophiformes > Myctophidae > Protomyctophum > Protomyctophum parallelum. Next base: position 30,632,351 of record NC_139699.1, read on the forward strand.
CCCTTACAGTACATTTTAACAGCGGGAGACCAACGGCGAGCATCACTTGAATTTCATTGGCTATCACCCAATCGCCCACTATCGCCAGGCGACGTCGCCCAAAAGATGAATAATGTTTATCTTTTCGGCTGACGTTCCTCCACCCACTTTTCGACCATCGCCTGTTCGCCTGCTATCGCCAGTAGTCGCCGGGTCCCATTGACAAATAAAGCACTTCCGGAAAATTAGTCTGGCTGTAACTATAAGAATGTACACATGGAACCAAATAGACCGGCCCCTTTTCTTTCATTTGTACACTCTCAGAGTTATGGTGGTCCTTGAAAATATAACTTTTGAGAACGTAATCAAAAAAGTCCACCAAAGAACAAGATTCCTTTAGTTTACAGGATCTCCTCACTGGTCGACAAAAACACCTTGAAGACCCTAACAGGAGCCCTCATACAAGGTTTCTTTGACTATGCATGCACCTCTTGGTACCACAGCACCTCAAAGGCCCTTAAAACAAGGCTCCAGGGCCTGGACCATGGCTTAATGGTCCAGGCAGCTTGGCTGGTAATCCAGTCTGGCAGTGTCCCGCGGGTTCGACTCCCGAACCCGACGGCCTTTACTGCATGTCCCCATCTTTCTCCCCATTTCCTGTCAGCCTACTGTCTGTCCCTCCATAAAAGAAATAAAGGCGAAAGCCACAAAAAAAAAACATTAAAAACAAGGCTCCAGACTTCCCAAAACAAACTGTTCAGGCTACTACTCACTCCCCAAACCCAACTCACCCCTGCCCACTTTGACAGGCTGGAATGGCTTAGGGTTGACGACAGAGTACAGCATCTTGCAATTGGTCTGGTCCACAAGATTCGATACACCACCAAGATACCCATGTACCTGTCTAAATACTTCCTTAATGTAAACGAAGTCCACACCCACAACACCAGAGGGAGACCAACAAACCATTATGTGCAACCCAGATTTGGCACAAACAAGGGACTAAATTCATTTCGCTCCTATGCCACCAAAATGTGGAACACCCAACGGTCATTAAGACATGTGAATCCCTTGACTCCTTCAAAACCGCTCTCAAAGGGCACCTATAGATTGCTGCAATTCGAAACTGGCCCCCGTAGAATCTGAATCCCCCACCACCCCTTTTCCCCTCACTGAATATGTTTTCTTTTCCCTTTTTACCTCCTTTATGATGATGATTTCCTGTTTTTTGGCTATATAGAAGTGTATATTTGTATGTCTCTAAATGTTATGATGAATTGAAGGTTCAAGTTTTATTGGTCGTCCACTCACAGTTAACAGTTTTTTGTATTGAGTTGTGCTTGAAATGTTCTGTAATTCTGCAAACTGTTAATAAATACTTCAATCAATCAATCAATCAATCAATCAATCAATCAATCAATCAAATTGTATAGGCCTAGAGGTGAATGGAACCGATTCCCGGTTCCTCAATGTTGGATCCTGGTTCCTGCGGTTCCGAATCCCAACCCCTATAGTCTTGACATGGAAAAATATTGAAAACTAAAATCTCTTGCAGACTGCGTGCTTGGCCCAGTGGACGACGGTGACAAGGACAAGAACCCGGGTCCGACCGGGCCCCGACACCCCCCGCCCACCATGCAGGCCAACGCCTTCCACGTGTGGGACCAGGATAACATGGTCGTCCCCCTCCCCGCCTCCCCAGACGAGTACTCCGGCGGCGAAAGCCCCCTAGCCATGGCCGTGCACGCCGCCATTCCGTACTTCCACTCCATACCGTCCATCCCACAGCGCGCCTTGTATTATCACTCGTACCCGCAGAGCCCCACCAAGCATCCACTCAGCCCTACTAAGCATCCGCGCAGCCCCTTCAAAGACAGCCCATCACGCGCCGGGGAGTTCAATTTCTGATTCCTATGGTATATGAGGAGGGGACTTTGGGTTTAGGGGCCGTATTTGTTGAGGCTGAAATGTACCTGAGTTAAGAAACAGACCACAAAACACACATCTACAGTACAGCCAAAACATAACCACAAGACATAATATTGTATAGGACTTCATAATATATGAGAACTGTTGGTGTTATATGATGATCATAATGTTTGTCATATGGAGATATAAATCACATCATCACTAAAAAATGTATGTGAACTGCACATAAGAGAAAAAGAGAGAAGGATCCGGGCACACAAAGTTAAAAAATGAGGAACACCTTTATTAAATTAAAAAGGCAATTGTCAACATGTTTCGACCTACAAGGTCTTCATCTTGCCCTGATGAAGACCATGTAGGTCGAAACATGTTTTGCTATCTCTGTTGAGCACCTGGTTAGTTTTTTCTCTATCAAACAGTATAGTGTTGGGTCACCACAAGCGACCAGAACAGTTTTCAATGCACATTGACATATAGTCCAAGTCTATGAGGAATGACGGTCTAACATCTCCCATAGGCATAGCCCATAGGTCTTCAGTGTGAATTCGTATATATATTAATCTGTGTATAAATATTAATCTGAAAATGGAAAATGTATTAGTTTTTTCAGGTGCTTAGATGATGTGACATGTAGAAGTCATATTAATGTGATGAAAGGTCCATGGCACCGGTTGATCGACACCTGAAACCTTTTATTTATTTGTTACATTTTATTTTATATTTACATTTATTTTATAAATGCCAAATATATAATCTTGCTCTGATAATGATGTAGGCCTACTGTGCATGTTCAATCAAATCAAGTATGTCATTCTTTTATATTTTGTAAAGAAATAACGTACCATTTTACCTTGAGGTGCCGACAATGTTTAACATGTATCCTGATTTAAAAAAAACGCTTTCTACTGTCTACATACACAGCTCAACTGTAGCATCTGCATCCCAGAGCCATCTAATAGAAGTGAACGCAGGTTGCGTAACTCTGTCTGACTGTCTATATCTAAGGCTCTGCCGCATCCCTGCTGTCAGATTAGACGGCAAGCACAAACACAACAGTGCCCTCTGTTGGATATCTTATGATACGACGTCTCGACTCTCGAGCTCGCTGGGCTGGCCGGCTCAAGGGCTCAGTCTCGTCGAGTCCACACAATTTACTACAAACATGAAATTAAACAATTTGTAGTAAGTAAGTAGCCTATAATAAACCATTTGAAAGGTTTCTAAGCTCGTCGACAGAAAAGCGTGTCTAAATGGCAGCGTGCCATACAGCGACGTAGAGTCTGTGGGGGCCACGGGGCCATGGCCCCCATGAAGAATCCTAGGGCCCCTTTCGGCCCCCATGAAGATTTTCGTGGACATTTTACATTTACATTACATATTTTCTGGGAATTCCGAACATTTTGGACCTCTCCGCCGGCAATCTGAGAATCCCATCGTCAAATATTCGGGAAAACAGCGCCTCCCCTGTTGTTCCTCAGGCAACAGTCTGTCTTGAGAGACACCGGCCGTCCAAGAGGTGTTAAAAAGTGCTAATCGGGTTTCTTTTGTAGTTGTTCTTGAGGCGTGACATAAAGGGCGCGTTCGGAAATACCACACCGGAGCACACTCGCCTATTAGTTTGCATTGCACAGTGGGCTCAGTGCGCTATTTCCGAACGCGCCCAATAACACTGATCAATAATTCACCAAAGAGACCTAACCACAGACTAGTGAGACTACACACTGACTCGAGAAAAGACCCATATCGTCCAAAATAGGCTGATCAGTCGCTGTCTGTGTATAGGCTAATTCATTGGTAAAAGTATGCTAAAGAACTCATTTTTAGACCATTTGGGAAATAAATAAATAAATAAATCCGCGGCGGCGGCCTCGCTTCGCTCGGCCGCGACAGTCCCCCCCCAACGCAATTCTGTAGCCTACCCAAAGGTAAAACGCACCCGCCGCCAGCTATGATCTCTCTCTCTCTCTCCGTATCTCTCTATATCTCCCTCTCTCTCTCTCTCTCTCTCTCTCTCTCTCTCTCTCTCTCTCTCTCTCTCTCTCTCTCTCTCATAATAAAAATAATATAGTCCTGAAAGTCCTCACCTTGGCTTGGACATTGGCCTATAGAAGCTGCTTTAAAAGTACCAGCGAAAACAACTTATTTTTTTCCGCGCTGCGGCGGGGGGGGGGGTGCGGGGAGGCGGGGCTGCGGGGGGGGGGGGACGGGACGGGCCCCCATGAGGATTGATCAAACTCTTCGGCTCTGGTGCCATACAGAGCCGAAGAGTTTGATCAATCCTCAAGCCCCCCCCCCCCCCCCCCCCCCGCAGCGCGGAAAAAAATAAGTTGTTTTCGTTTTCGCGACTATTTTGGACGATATGGGTCTTTTCTCGAGTCAGTGTGTAGTCTCACTAGTCTGTGTAGGGTTAGGTCTCTTTGGTGAATTCTTGATCAATGTTATTATGTCACGCCTCAAGAACAACTACAAAAGAAACCCGATTAGCACTTTTTAACACCTCTTGGACGGCCGGTGTCTCTCAAGACAGACTGTTGCCTGAGGAACAACAGGGGAGGCGCTGTTTTCCCGAATATTTGACGATGGGATTCTCAGATTGCCGGCGGAGATTCGGAATTCCCAGAAAATATGTAATGTAAATGTAAAATGTCCACGAAAATCTTCATGGGGGCCTAAAGGGGCCCTGGGAATCTTCATGGGGGCTGTGGCCCCGTGGCCCCCACAGACTTGGTTGGTGCCATAAGTGTAATAAAAAAAACAAAAAACAAGCTATTCCCTCGCAAATAAGTCTACAATTGTTCCTTTGTTAGTAAATATCCTCTAATGCCCGCTCCGAGTCCATAGCATGGAACGTAGGGGGCTAAGGGCTTTTATTTAATTATCGTGATATTTTCTACGGTGTATATTTTCTGAAACTTAGCCTATTCAAGTCACATATTGAGTTGCTGCTGTCAAGAGTTGCCAAGCCCTCCCCTCTCGGTGTGGGTTCAGCTCATATCGCAGGCAGCATCTATCTGGACCGCGGCGCTCTCAGGTATTATACCGTATAGTGCTGCGGGAGCCTGCTGGGGGATACATACAAGCGCTGCCTGCTACTGGGAGCGAATGGAGGAATAAGCTGCATCGGCATGGCGGACAGAGAGAAGAGAAAACCCAGCCCTCCCCGCGGTCGTCGTAGCGTCCAGGTTGACTCGCCGGCAAGTTTCAGGTAGGAGGCTGTTTCAAATCCGTCATAAATAGGAGATGGCTGGCTGCAGGCTGCGCGAGATTCTTTTTTTGTTGCGTTATCCGTGGTCAGAGATTTCTGTCTGTGAATGAATGAGAGATCAGATACTGCTGCTCTGCAGATGGGAACGAAGGTGCTGATGGTGGTGCTTGTTGATATAGCAGCAGCTTGACTAGGGCCTTTTTCCCCCTGTCGTTTGCAACCGTGGCTACTGCAGCGGCACGGGAAGATTTGCTCAGTGAGCCCAAAGCATGAAATCGTAATTTGTTGATCCGTCGTCGCCATGCACATGTTATTTAAGGGCGTGTCTGGCTCCCTGTTTGTTGTCACCGCATTTATAAACGCCTTTTGCAAAGCAGAGACAAGCAGTGACTTGAAGAACACAACACTGAAAAACAATAAATATAATTATCGCTCTACCAAACGTTGTCTTTGAGAAATAATACGACATATTATAAATGATTCATTATAGGGATTTTAGTAAGCTTTTTGCTACTATATAGGCCTAATATAATCCCAAGAGTGCATTTTGATCAGTTCTATCTAATGCTGTAAAATTCCTTCTTACTCAAAGTCAATGTAGCCTGAACACAGACAGAAACAGTACTATAGGCCGATGTAAAAAAGAAAGAAAGGAAAAAAAAACTCTTAAAGTTAGCCTACATGCAACTCTCACTCAATGTGTTTAATAGACTGGTGGGTGCTGCATGCTGGTGTGATTGCATCGCAGGCTCGCAGCTGCAAAACATTTTCCTTTAACTTATTTATTTACACCACTTAAATTCTACTGTAGTAACTGTACATGCAGGGAATGACACACACACACACACACACACACGACACACACACACACACACACACACACCTCTACACCAAATGTTCATACTTCTCTTTGCCCTTTATTCCTCTGAGATCATACCCCTGCTGATCTCCCCAGCCACTGGCCCAGGACCAGGGCAGCCATATGCCGTGTTGTTTTTGAGCGGCCTCCTATACACAGGTCTTTACTTGCGCAAGCAGAGCGCGCAAGTAATATTTTCGCCCGGTCTCCTTCGTCGTGACAGCTGTTCCGCCATTCGAGGCTTACGCAGAAAAACATCAAATCTGTGCCTGTGTTGCTGGACCAATGATGACGAAATGACCATATTCCTTACGTCATCATTTAGAGCTAGTCATACACATACACACCACGTACTCTGGTCCCAGCAGATCAGGCACAATTTGCTATTTTATTTTTTACTGATTATGTATATAGTATACGTATGACTAGCTCTAAATTATGATGTAAGAAATATGGTCATTTCGTCATCATTGGTCCAGCAACACAGGCACAGATTTGATGTTTTTCTGCGTAAGCCTCAAATGGCGGAACAGCTGTCACGGTTTTTGGCGCAAAGTAACCACAGTATACCGCTAATCAACTTACAACTACACACTTTATACAGTATAGAGTATAGAGTATATGTATACATATATAGTATATGCCTATATACTATATATATACTATATATATTTCTTACGTCATCATTTAGAGCTAGTCATACGTATACTATATACATAATCAGTAAAAAATTAAATAGCAAATTGTGCCTGATCTGCTGGGACCAGAGTACGTGGTGTGTATGTGTATGACTAGCTCTTAATAATGACGTAAGAAATATGGTCATTTGTGGTCATTTGGTCCAGCAACACAGGCACAGATTTGATGTTTTTCTGCGTAAGCCTCAAATGGCGGAACAGCTGTCACGGTTTTTGGCGCAAAGTAACCACAGTATACCGCTAATCAACTTACAACTACACACTTATATATATTTATATTTCTTACGTCATCATTTAGAGCTAGTCATACGTATACTATATACATAATCAGTAAAAAATAAAATAGCAAATTGTGCCTGATCTGCTGGGACCAGAGTACGTGGTGTGTATAGTTACATCTAAACATTAATCATTTCAAACGTTCCTTCACAGAGATACTGAGATTTGACAATTTACAGCGGTCGAAAGGACTTGCGCGCTCTGCTTGCGCACTAGTTGGCCATTTATGGCCTACTAGTGTGCAACAAGCAAGTATGCACTCGACAGAGTGCATTTCTAGTTAGTTCAATGTTTGTTTTATAAACGCCATTGACAATGAAGTGAAAATGTATGTCATAATGTGTCATTTACATCATATTGTCTCTTTATTGTTAATGGCGTTTAATGTTTGTGTTTACACCGTTGGTTTTACATCACCATTAGGTGATTAAGTGACCTAATCAACATGAGTTAGACTTTAATATATTAGCGCCCCTCACTTCACACGGGTGTGATTTTTTACTCAGGTCTGACTAGAGCCTTAAACACAGCAGCACAGACAAATCATTGTACTTCTTTGCTTTGTAGCACTACCATGGTGTGCTGCAAGAAGGCAAACAGATAACTAGAGGATGCATTACTAATTAAGAAACTGCCAGTCACCAGATGGTGTTATCAAACTACCAAGGAAAACTGGCAGAAAAAGACTGCATCAACTGTTAAGGAAGACTCCTTAGGGCAGACTAAAGTCAATAGATTTTTTTCTTTTTTTGAGGGACGCCTATGCACAGCGTTGTCTGTTTGTGTGAACACAAACATTTGCTGATGATTGGCTGATCACCCCATAGCGATGATTTGATTGGATAAAAGTGATGGCAGAAAAGTGAAGAAGCCAAAAGTGATTGGCCGGAATGACATTATTATTATTATTATTATTTTTTTTAATGCTCATAATGTGCTCTGTGCTCAAAGTGAGGTTAGAATTAGCAAACGTTTTGGTCCTGGGACTTTCATCAGGCCTACTATCAAACTACCAAACAGAAAATCCTAAAGAGTATGACTTTAATTTGGCGTAATGTCGATTTAGGCATAATTCCCTGGTTTGCTTCCAGATGATGGTAGAGAATACAGTGGGAAGGTGGAGGTGGGGACTGTGAGAGTGTGAGTTCAGAGAGGGTACTCGGTTCACTGAAGATAGCTCAACCATTGGCATCAGGGAAGGTATTATCAGCCAAGAATATACCAACATGCTTCACTGCACTGCCACCAGAGGGCATAGCTTCTCCAGCATATGTTTTTTGTTGCGTGTGTAGTACAGTGTGGTGTGTGTGTGGCATGTGCAAATATTGTGTACACATACTGTGTGTGTGTGTGTGTGTGTGTGTTTGTGTGTGTGTATGTGTGTGTGTGTGTGTGTGCGCGCGTGCGCATGTGTACGCATCACATGCGTGTGTGCCTGATAGAGTGGTGGATTCCAATGGTGGAGCTGCATGGTCCCCTCCACAATGCATCATACTGTAGATCTATTAGTTTTGAATCGATGACAAATGTGCCTGTGACATGTAAACTGAGCTCCCTCTGAGGATTAGAGCAAGCTCTGGTTTGAGCTCTCGCTTCACTCTTTTTCTTTCTCTTGTTCTCTGACGGTCCCACTCACTCATTCTCACTCACTCTTCCTCCTCCACGGTCCACCATCTCATATCATCATAATTTTTCGACCGTGGTCGAGATCATGGATTTCACAATGTCATGCCAGACTTCCCGGTCCTTCATTGCCATCCCCAGTTTCTACTTACTGATGCATGTGTCCCTAGCGATGACATCAGGGAACGACAGTTTTCTACCTCTGGTCTGCTTTGAGAGGCAGGACTCCAGAGAAGAAGGGAAGATATAACCTCATTGTCAGCTCTGTAGCAGTGGCCGGCCAAACTGTGTTCTTCTGGATCGGACTAGTGAAGAAACACGGGGAAGGTTGCCGTATATTATCATATCATAATATGCATCATATACTTGCACCTTCTCCCTGCCTCCGAGAGAGAAGGCAAGGACAGTCAATCGATCGGGTTCACTTTAATGCTCCTCGCTCAGTCAGCAACATTTTGAAGTGACGGCAGTTACTTATGACGTGTCACACAGCTGCATCGCTGCATTACTCCACACAGTCAGGAGGTTGTCATGTGAAGGAGGAGAATTTGTATTACACAGCATTCCGCCAAAAGAACTTGCTCTCGATTCCTCCAAAAACAAATTAACATTTGGAAGGCGAACGACAGAGGAGTCCAGGGGGCATACATTTTAGTATGCGCTACACTGGGCGCTACACTTCCTCTGCCAACCTGGGGGGGCAGCGGACTGACCTCATGTCCCCTTCTATGCATGAGGGGTCCAAGCTACCCAACCCAAATATAGACACAGGGGAGCCCAATTATTTTCCCCCCAGAAGTTCCAGACCCACAGGAACGTGCCCAGGGGGTCAGCCCGGTTCCGGCGAGCCGCCCCGCGTCCGGAATGGTTGAGAAATGACAGTTACCGTGTGGGGGTCCCTCTACTGTACTGTCGCTGTACTGTACTGTAACACCCCAAATCATCATATATACAGTTAATGAGTGTGTGTGTGTTTGTGTAAATAATCAGTCTTATTGTTGGTGTTGTCAACACAGATGTGGTGACTGTTGACAACTTTTAGGACACGCTGAGTAGACTGCACATGTTGAAGTGAGAAATAGAGGACACACCACATGTAAAAAACAGATTAAGAAAAAAGGCGGATGAGGTAGGTGTATTTTGCTGCGGAAGAAAAGCTTGTACAGTAGCTTACAGTATATCTATGTGTATTATTATTGTATTTAATCCTCAATTCACCCTCAGATAGAGAGAGGGCCAGAGATAAAATGAGCAGATGCACATAAGGGTATGGAAATGGAACTGAATTAGAGTTTCACAGCCAGGGAATGGCCAGTAATTGCTGTGATTCCATTTCTGTTGAATATTGACTGTCTGCTAGTTTCTGCTGATGCAAGGAAATTCATGCAATTCCCCTCCCCCATTCTCACTCACGCACGCAAGCACGCACGCGCACACACACACACACACACACACACACACACACACACACACACACACACACACACACACACACACACACACACACACACACACACACACACACACACACACACACACACACACACACACACACACACTCTTTCTCCCACACATTTTTACACATAGAATAAAGAAGGGTTGAGTGTCTTTTGTGTGCGGTTCCTGGAAGGAAATAGTCAAACAGACTCATTTAGGTTTTCACCTTCTTATTAGATACACTTCCAATTGGACTTAACAACTGTTAGAACAGCAAGCTTCTATAGCACCATTTAAATGATACTACTGAGTATCATGGCAAACACCTCCCACCCCCTCCACCTGGATATAGTGGTGCATCTGAGCGGGAGAGGAAACAATAAATTCACCTACCCCTAGTGGAACCGTATGAGAGTTGTGTCGGTAGCTATGATGATTTACAACGGGACACATTGCTCTGCCAAGCCAAGTGTCAAATTACTTGCAATAAAATATATACCAAGGACCTCTAATGACACTGAGTGCACTGTGGACAGCTGTCCCTTTTCTTTGCATTGTACTGCTTGTACTGCTGGTACGGTTTGACAGCAAACCTTTTTTGTTGTGAGAGTACTGTAATCATTTACAAAAATCTTAAAAGGTGAATGCAGGAGATACAAGGTTTCTGCCTGACAGCAACGATATTATTAAATATTGCCAGTTTACAGCCCGAGAGAGCTTTTTTGTCCATACGTTGTCCACTGGAACAAGGCTGCAACCGGCGAGCGGAGCAGAAACCGATAGGTCACCACATTCGGCGGGACACTCAGGTACTTTTAACACCTAAAGTCCTCTAAAAAGCGGATCAAGAACCTGTGCTCAAACAGGCCGTTCAGAGAGCATTTCTAGGAAAAATGGTACTTGGCACTTCATTATAATTTAGGCATCATTGCCATAGTCACTTGAGGAAGTGGCAGAATGAGGTGTGTTAATCTTCCGGGAAAGTGGCAAATTGCCTAAACTGTAATCCTGGGCACTACTCTCCCTCTGCCAACCTGGGGAGAGCCCCGAACTGAGCTCATGCTTCCTTCAATCTCGTTATTCCAACCAGTTCCTTTCCCCTCCATCAGGCGCCCCGGCTGACCTGTGGGAGGGGGGACCAGGAGAACTCCACACAGAAAGGCCCTTTCGCCAACCCCACCTAGGGTATGGGTTACGCAGAGAACCCGGACAGAATTGAACCCAGGAACTTCTAGCTGTGAGTCAACAGCGCTACCAACTGCACTACCGTACATGCCCCTCCAGATTATTTTCTAAATGAACATTTTCTGTAGAGTTCATTCAGCCTCCCTTCCCCTTAATCCTCAGTCGTACAATGGTGTCTTGTAAACACTCTACTCTAGAGTGTTATCAAGCTACCTTAAAACAGTCTGGGGTGCACAGTTGTGAGTAGGCATGAAAAGATGAAAAGGAACCCAGAAGTTTCTGTCTTCAGGTCGTTCTATTGGCTTAACATGCACAGCCGTAGCAGAGCACATACTGTTGCATCCTTTATTAAACAGGCTGCATGCTGTACGGTATGTGTGCTGAGATGGACCTCCCAGTTGCATCTCATGTGGACTACAGTTGCAGATACAGTATGTAGCTAAAAATAGGCCACACACACACACACACACACACACACACACACACACACACACACACACACACACACACACACACACACACACACACACACACACACAGGGAAGTGGGAGAATGCAAGAAGAGAATGTGATCTCTGGATCTGGATGCATGCAGCATTTATCTCAACTAAACTAAACCTCAAATGTCATGCAAATGAAGCCCATTAAACTGAGAGAGAGAGAGAGAGAGAGAGAGAGGGGGGCTGTCGTGTGGGTGTGGGTGTGTGTGCTCGTGCGTCAGGGGAAAAGATGAGAGGGGTAATTCTAGCGTGATTGATCAACCTTGTGAATAATTGAGCAGCTCTGTGTTTTTGGAGAGAGAGAGAGAGAGATGGAGACAGACACAGAGAGAGAGTCAGAAGAGGAGTGTCCTCCCTGTATATGCTGATGTTTCTGCTCCTGTTTGGGCTCGTGGACACCGCAATCTTCCCACGCCAGCACTTTCCTGCAGTGCCATATAGTAAACCTGACGCGTGCGCACAGCAGTGTAAACACTGTGGAGATCAGAGGAAGACAGTAGATTATATAAGGCGGTACTGTGGGTATAGGTCGCAACTCGCTCCTACGCGGCTCCTACCGCTGCTTCTTCCCTTCACTTGCTGTCTTGGCTGCAGCAGCGGGCGGCGAGCAGCGAGCAGGTGCTGCGTGTGCATCGGACAGACCTTTCCCATCCACCCCCGGCTGTTAGTCCTCCTCCTCCTCCTCCTCTCTTCCTGCCCCTCCTACCTCCCTCCCTCTGTTTCCCCTCTGTCTCTGCTCTCTCTCTCTCTCCTTCGTCTCTCTCCTCTGTGGATGCCCTCCACACTTACAGCATGGACTCAGGAGGGGAAGGAGAAGAGGGCTGGATGGAGGACCAGTGGGAGAAATGGTAGGGCATCCTTCTGTCACTCTTAGCATGCAGACACGTAGTGTGGTGTGCGTGTGTGTATGTGTGTGTGCTGTGTGGATGCTATCTGTCGCTCTCAACCGTAGCGTTGCCTTCATCTTGCAAGCCCGGGACAGGGTTGCCCTTGAAGCAAAGGGGGCGCATGGTGTGTGGGTTGGAAGGGGCGAGATAGGGGTGGTGATGTGTGCATGTGTGCGTGCGTGCATGTGTGCGTGCGTGCTTGCCTGTGTGTGCGCGCGCGCGCGCGCGCGTGTGTGTGTGTGTGTGTGTGTGTGAGTGCCTGTGCCAAGAAAAGAGAAAAGAGACTATATGAGCCGTAGAAAAGGGAGCTCATACGAGGACCATAGTGTTATTGTGTGTGTGTCATGAGTGGTCATGCTGTCCGTGAAGCTCTGTTTAGTTTGCATACGGTTGGTGAGGTGGGGGTGAGGAAGGGGGGGGGGGGGGGGGTCTGTCAGGTGACGCATTTTTTTGGACCGTCCTGTCCTTGCCACACTTGAGGATATACGGTGGGGGCCCATTTATGGATTGCTGGCTCTGTGCCACCTAGTGAACACAGTGGGTGCTAAAGTACTATCATAGGTGGAGTATAACATGCATGCACGCACGTGCACGTACACACACACACACACACACACACACACACACACACACACACACACACACACACACACACACACACACACACACACACACAATAACGTCAACAGATGGTTCTGTGTATACTTTAGAATAAACATGGGAGGATGGGAGTCTGTATTGTGTGAGACAGCAGTTACTTACTGTATCTGGGTGACTTGTAGTGTGACAGCATGGCTAGCAAAGGATTCATGATGCAATATAACATCTAAACACATTGCAGGTAAACAAATATAAATCCAGGCATTATTACTGATGTAACTTCATTTACACAGCAGAATCCTGAGTTTTAATTTAAATGAAAACGGTATCTTTTGATTATTAATTAATCTTTTTTTTTACTGTGCACTTTGACTGCACACTCTGGCTCTTTGTTTCTCAATTGCCATCACGTCTCACTGCCTGAACTTATCTCATCTCATGAAAGTGCTTCTATATTTGACCGTGTAGGCTGTTTGGTTATAAAAAAGACAAAGAGCAGTAAATAATGTCCTGTTGTTGGAGGCAGGGGGAAGACTAATGTGGTTTACAGAGTGCTGGTCTGATAGTGAGGTCAGACCGCCCTTCATCCAGGGAGAGATAGAGAGAGAGTCACAGGGACGGACGGACGGACGGACGGACGGACGGACGGACTGATGGACAGACTGATAGACTGATGGACAGACTGATGGACTGATGGACTGACTGATGGACAGACAGACAGACATGAGAAAGGGAAAGGGGTGAACAACGTTTGTCATGTGGAAAATCATTGTTGCGTGACCTGTGTGAACCCAATTGTAAATGGGGGTAGTTTTGTGTTTCTCCTTTAGATGAAATTGAATTTTCATTGATTTCTGAGGGGAGATTTGGTTGTAATAGGATACACGACACGTTACATCAACACAACAGAAGGAGTTGGGTTTAAGCAGTGTGTGTGGGTAAAATCTTAAACAACACAACAGACAAATCCCCAGATAAATAGATACACCTGCAGTTGTCCAGTGTTCCTCGGTGCCCAGTGTTCATTTAACTGTCGCAGCGAGTGGCAACTGTTTTAATACCCAGGGAGACAGTATAGGACGAGCGCTGGCGCTTTGGCATGGGGGGTCAGATCAACATATGGAATTAATTCTGTACTGGCCATAATGGAGCGTGTCTTGAGTGTACACGGGTTGATCAGGTCAGATCAACATATGGAATGTCAGAACAGGTCAGCTCCATATATGGAGATCTAAGGGTGGCAGTGTCTTGAGTGTACAGGGTTTGATAGGGCCAGGTAGTGCCTTAATTTTCAGGCCTGTTTTTGCCGGCTGCCTATTAACTTTGGGGCAGGCCCTTCTAGAGTTTGAATGGACAAAGGGAGGTATCAGTCAAAAGGGAGACATCGTAGGATGGGGAAGCATCAACATATGGAATTTCAGAACAGGTCATGGGTCTAAGGGTTTGAGGTCAGATGTAGAGTTGCTGGCCAATATTGATGGGCATTCCCATATATGGGCTTAATATTGATGACATCCCTGATGATGTCACGAGGCATGAAGGTCATGCCTGGGGTGACCAACCAAACAACTGACTGACTGACTGACTGATGGGAAATGCACGATTTCATAGTAAATGCAACCTGCAGTCGCAACAAGGAGGATTAACCACTTAAACCCCAGCGTCCGTATTGTAGGGAAAGCTTTTGCAGAACATTTCTGCAAAAGCTTTCCCCACAATACTAGAAAACAGAACAGGCAGTGGTTACTAAACATTTAATAAATTAATTTTTCCACGGACATTAGCGTGGAGTGAAATGTGCACAAATTCAATCTTTAATCTTTATGTTTCAATTTGTCTGCAATGCATTATAAACATATGTATTTTAAAAATGCATTAATTAAATTACATTTATTCACGTTACTTGAAGCACCCAATGACCACTTATAGTGATCATAATTATGATTATAATGCATTTTCACCTACAGCATGAGATTTATAATAAAAGTATGATCCTTACAGGAAATATGTCTTGTGAGTGTCCAGCAATTTTGAAATGACGTTGGAAGTCATAAAATGCTTTATTATAATAAGATCCCATGGGCCCTGTCTATAATACATTATAGACATGGGATCTCTATGGATCGTGTTCGACCACTGAAGCTTTCCAATCATGGGCTATGAGTGGATTGTCATCACCAAATGTGATTTATATTGGTATAGCCATGTAGCTGTATGTACTGTAGATGTGTGTGGATACTAGTAATGCTATAGCCATGTAGCAGTATGTAGAGGGATGCACAAGGCTGTGCAAGGGAAGCAAGGTCAGAGTGATGTCACCGTTAGATGTTACTATGACCAGACTGTGTTGCTCACGTTTCACTTGACAGTGAGTGACACAGACTGGGAATCCCTGTGACTGACCTGGACTTCAGATATCTGCTGACTGGCTGTGCTGAGTCACCCGTCTCCTGTCATGCTGTAATACAGTGTGGGCTGGGCAATGGAAATATATTGAACTTGGCATTTAGAACCAATAACCAACTTTCAGTCAGACAACTCACGAATAGATTAAACAATATTTATTGCAGAATGAGTAACAAGTGTGCATATGATATTTGACTTGGCGTTCGGCTCTGCTGGATTTCTCCCTGCTCGGCATGATTGAGCAACAACATGAAACATAAGAGCAGGGAGATAGATATACAATAACCCCCCCATGGGAGCATAGATAGCAGAGCCCACCGGTGGTGCTGGGGTGGTGGTGGGAGAAAACATCACATACAACCGGGAACCATGAGCAGAGGAAGGCAGGAAGAGCATGGAGTCTAGTGAGCTTAAGTAGCCTGCCCAATTAGTCAGCTGACTGCCGCATCGGCGAATGACGTGTGAGACTTGCACACACGTATACTCCCACATAGTAATGCAGCATGTTAACCCCTTGAGCATAGTATGGGCCTTTGAGCATGGCAAGAGCCTCCCTTGAGGTTGACTGACTGAACTGACTCTGCGAGCTGCGTTTGATTAATCTTGCTCATGTAGGTTAATTAATTAAAGAATCGAGAAGTAGGGATCCTTTTTCATACAATGAATGTTTTTACATTTCTTATGAATCAAGATATTTAACAGTTTGACTGCGGAAAACGATTTATCAGACTTTTAATCAACCCCCCTTCACTGCCGAGATTGTTGTATTACCTTTAGAGCATACGCTGAATTATTTGGGCTTTTAATCCGCGAAAATCCAGCAAAAAAAGCTCCCCTGGTTTGTTGTGATCCGATCGTACCATCCACCATCTTGGTGCACCCGGAAGACGCACACAAGACCCGTCTCCATGAGGCGTTGTACCCCATTCAGTTGCATTGGCCTCAATTTCCCAGAAGCCCTAGCAGCCCACAGCATGTGACGGTTTCCGGTTTATTTATCACAACAGATGCGCCTACTCTCTTTCTCCGCGGCGAAGAAGAATTTTCTTTTTTTTGTTTACATTACGGCGGATTAAACACATAAAACAAAACTCGCGTATGTCCGATATGGCAGCGACATTAACCTGGAGTAATCCATTCAAAGCACGGAAACTGATATGGTATATTATGTGAATGTTCCCGGCAGAAACTCGCGCTGCAAACATAGCAAAATGTGTGGAAGTGTGGATTAGCCCAAGGGGTCACCTGGTGTCATTCTGTTTAGTAGAGGAGGAGGAACTCCGAAAAAAACATATCGCAGATGACATCATCCTCCTGTTCGAGCAACTCTATACACTGACACGAAAACGCGTATTCTGGGCGGAGTCACCACCCCCAGGGTAAGTTGTGATTTGCTCTCGTTCACTGCAATGCAATTTGCGGCATTTCCAAAACAATATTGCGCAGAGTAGCGATTATCAAACGTATTTGCAATGCCATACGTTGAAAGATCTGTTGCCCGTGTACAAGGCACGTTAACTCTGCAAGTTATATATTATCGGCATAGATGTTTGTCCGTATGTGATTAAGGATTGGAAAAAGTTGCATTGGCAGCCATAGAAAATTCTGCCCAGGGTAAAAAACCGGATGTGACGTTTTTGGGCGTTCCTGTCTTGTTTCGTGTCAGTGTATACAAGTGAATGGGAGGGGATTTCCGGTGCCCTCTCTATTATTGTTTAAGGGGCTCTAGCCCTATATTCAGCTCTTAGTGTAGATTTTCGTCCTACACAAACATTAAATTCCCATTGACAATGGATGGAGAATTTTACGTCATAGTGTCTGAGCAAATCGGCTTTGTGACTATTTTTGAGTGGTGCAACCACTCTGTCTGTCTGTCTGTCTGTCTGTCTGTCTGTCTGTCTGTCTGTCTGTCTGTCTGTCTGTCTGTCTGTCAGACAGACAGTCTGTCTGTCCGTATGTTTAGGGTACCAACAGGGGGCGCTGTTGCAACACTCACTTCATACAGGTCTGATTTTGTCTTAAACAAACATTAAAGGTGTGATTTTTGAGGGGCTCGGCTCGTATATACAGCTTTTGTCCCCACAAAATGTCCGCAATACAAACATGAAATGCCATTGACAATGAAGGGAAAATTTACGTCATCTTGTCCTCACAAGTCTCATATTTGCCATCGACAATGAAAGGAGAAATTGGGTCAAATGTCCGCCAAATATGACATAAATTTGTGGCAACAGGCAACAGGCATTATGATTGGCCAGTATGAGATGATGCATGATGGTGTATGATGATAAGAGCGCCCCTCACTTCACACGGGTGTGATTTTTAACTCTATGACCCTATGAACCCAATACTACCTTAAAGGACCAGACCACTTCACCACTTTACAACCTACCTTCATATAATTGGTCCTCAGACTCTTCACTAATGTTCATGATAAAATGCCACATTTCTTTTCTACTCGGTCTGTGTCTGATAGGAGGGCTGTGGGCAGTTCAGAAACCCATCCAACAGTGACATCATCGATGGGGTATCCAAGCTAATAGAAACGGCTGGCTTTCTATTTCTGAAAGGCTGCAATACAATAATGGAAGCCATCGTTCTCACGATAATAAAAATCTAAATATATATCTTTTTAAATCTGATGTCACTGGTGGACGGGTTTCTGAACTGCCCACAGCCCTCCTATGAGACACAGACTGAGTAGAAAAATAAATTGTAGGGGCACGGTGGCACAGTCGGTAGTGCTGCTCACAGCTAGAAGGTCCTGGGTTCGATTCCCGCTCGGGACGCTGTGAGCGCTGGCGGCGCGTCCTCTCCTCCACGTCATCAGTGCCCATACCCGAGGCGGGGTTGGCGAAAGGGCCTTTCTGTGTGGAGTTTGCATGTTCTCCCCCTGCATGGTCTCTAAAACTACCTCCCCCTGGCCAGCCGGGGCACCTGATGGAGGGGAAAGGAACTGGTCGGAATAACGTGTCCCTTCCACGCGCTACGTCCGGCCGGGGAAATTCCCCTCTGTCAGGTGAAAAGAAGCAGCTTGGACTCCTCATGCATAGAAGGAGGCATGAGGTCAGTCCGCTGCCCCCCCAGGTTGGCAGAGGAAGTGTAGCGCCCAGGATTACATTAGATAATTGGCACTGGGTGAAAAGAAAACTGGGTTACAAAATCGTGGGATAAAAATTTAGAGAAAAATAAAAATAAAAGTATTAAGCCAACAATGTTATGAGCAAGCTTCAAAAACATTTGTCTTTAAAAAAAGGCATGTTACTTACTGTACATAAAAAAGGAACACACCCTAATATATATTATATAGTCGCTACAGCGAGAGCATAACCTCAGTCTGTTATGCTGTAAGCAGAAGGGTAAAAAGCAGCATAGCACATGGATTCTGAGATGTGCACACCATAGGCCAGTGGTTCCCAAACTTTTTCATGTCAAGGACCCCCAAATTGACACTAATTAGCCTGCGGACCCCCGTTTGAAAATATATGCCAGGGAATCTTTATGGCTCTAGCAGTGATTTTCAACCCGTTTAATTTCAAGGACCCCCAGTTTGACATGCATTAGTCTACGGACCCCCATTTAATCGCATTTCTATCTCTGGGACCCCTTTAACTCTGAGAGTGTACAAATGGAACCAGGTCCATTTGGTTCCATTTGTACACTCTGAGTTACAAACCCATAAGGGTCCATTTCGTTCCAAATTATCATTTAGCTGCATGGGTCCCCCCTGGAACTTTGACAGGAAATGACAGCGTGGTTGTTTCTGTTTGACACTGACAGACAGATGGAGCAGCAGCAGGTAGGAAACGGGTCGTAGTACTGCAGTATGAATCGGCCCGTAACGTATAACGGTGTGTGTGAGATATAAGAGAGAGAGAGAGAATAGAGTTATATACTATAATATAGCGAGAGAGAGAGAAACATAATGTTTTTTTTTTCACTGTTTTGTTTATTCAAGATTCAGGGTATACAGTAACTCAAACAAAATGACAGTATATGTGACACACCCATACGGAACATATCAAAGAAATAACATGTACATATATAACTGTTGTGAGCACCATACACAAAATATTGTGGCAGCATCAAATAAAATAAAATAAATAAATAAAAAGTTGCATAGTCCTATGCTAACATGGAAGCGACACTGATATAAACCACATAACCTGAACCAAGTTTTAAAACAAAAACAAGACAAGACAAGACAAGACAAGACAACATGGCATGGTCATTGGTCACCCTTTCAAAACACAATGGACGTGGCAGTGCATCCACACATGGCTCCTAATAATAAATATACTGAACAACCCAGCTACGTCGGGAATCTAGCATGCTCAAATCCAGGATTAAACTCATTCAATCTGGAATATCTTGAAACTGCAAGTAATTTACTAGTGCGAGGAAGGGGCCCCATGTGTCCTCAAATTTGGATACCGAGCCTCTCAGGGTACATCTAATTTTTTCTAATTTAATAAAGTGGAGTACATCTCTAATCCAGTGAAGATGGGTTGGGGGAGCAGAGGACTTCCATTTCATCAGAATTAGACGCCTAGCTAAGAGAGTGGTAAAGGCCACCAAGTGAGCTTTATATTTTGACAGGAACAGATCAGGGGGAGAGATTCCGAAAATAGCTGTCATTACATTTGGTTCAAATGGTACTCCAACACTACTCGACATAGTGTCAAAGATCTTAGTCCAATACCTACGTAAAGAAGGGCATGACCAAAACATATGTATATACGTGGCAGGGGCCGAATGACACCTATCACACAGGGGATCAATATCACCAAATATTTTGGATAACCTAACTTTAGTGAAATGCACACGATGGATGATTTTGCATTGGATTAGCCCATGCCTCGCACAAATGGAAGAAGAGTGGACAAGACGTAAAATATCTTCCCAAGAGAGAAACATAATGTTAGTCCATTATCTATTTTATCCCCTTTATTCTGACCTTGTTTTTTTTTTTTTTTTTTTTTAAGATATTTTTTTGCGGCTTACGCCTTTATTGATTTTTTAAGGGATAGAAAGTAGGCTGACAGGAAACGGGAGAGAGATGGGGGGATGACATGCGGTAAAGGCCGTGTCGGGTCCGGGAGTCAAACCCGCGGCACACCGCGACTGGATCACCAGTCCGGTGCCCAGACCGTTACGCTACGGCCTGGGCCTATTCTGACCTTGTTTATGGTGAGAAGCCTACTTGTTGTATTTCACACAACAAGTAGGCTTAATAAATCCCATTTTGGCGAACTGAAAGAGCTCTAGCACTGTGCACTAAACACTCAAACACCAATCTATACACTTGATGCAGATCTAATATGTAGGCCATCAAAATCAAAATGGTGTCGGTAGGCCAGTAGGGCTACTGTGATGTCAGCCTTGCATTCCCTATTGTTTTAAGAAAAATAAATTGTAGTATTTTATCATGAACATTAGTGAGGACCTATTTATTATACAGTATGAAGATAAGTTGAAAAGTGGTGAAGTGGTCCTTTAACCTTCTAATATCTTCGGTGCTTTACGCACAAACTATAAATCACCCTATAACCATATTGCACTGCAGCAGTGGGGTCACTCTGTCCTGTCCTGTCCCATGAGACTCGTGACACCTCTACCACTCGTTCAAACCATACAGTGTGTGTGTGTGTGTGTGTGTGTGTGTGTGTGTGTGTGTGTGTGTGTGTGTGTGTGTGTGTGTGTGTGTGTGTGTGTGTGTGTGTGTGTCTCTCTCTCTCTCTCTCTCTTGCCTCTTTGCCTCCAAAGTATGAAATGAGTGCCTCTCCTCTCCTGCCTTCCTTCCTGTAAGTGATGCTGAGAGGAGAGGGGACATTAGTTTGGATCATATTGATCTGATCCTCCACACATTTTTCCACGGCTCGGGCCTACCTGTGTGGTAATGAATTCGATTTGTAGGGGATATAAACGCTTACAGTTGTTGTTGTTGTTGTTGTTGTTGGTGTTCCGTAAAAGCATCTCAGGGACCTGAGACTTGTCAGATTTATTTGCACAGAAAATTTAAAGATTTCGTAAACTTGGTCTGTTCCACATTCAATGATAAAATACAGCAAAACCCACACACGCACGCAAAATAAAGTATGGAGCAGAATAGATTTCATCTCAGCTTTGTTGATTTTGAAGTTCTTATAAAGCTCTATAAGTCAACTCCTAGATAATTCCTAAGACATCATTTGATGTGTTGTCTGAGTTGACTGTGTTAAGGGCCTTTCAAACGGGGACCGAGGAACGCAGGCGTTGTTGCCTGGTCTCCTCCAGGTCTGTTGAAGAGGGGCGCAACAACGCAAGCGTAAAAAGAAAACTGAATCCAGGTCTGGTGAGTCGCCGGCGTGTGCACGCACACAACAAATTCACGGGACTTTCCACAGAATGTTTGTCTATTATCGCCCATTGTTTGCCTGCCTGTCATGAATAGGGATGCTAGGGTTCATGTCTAGATGGGTGTCTCATGGGGTGGGTGGAAGAGGGTGAGGCTGCTATCTGTGTGTGTATGTCTATATGTATCTCTATATTATCTGTATCTGTGTACTGTACTGTATGTTTCTATGTATTTTGTTCATGATTTATGGGTCGCCCTTTGGAAATGAGATGCTGCATCTCAAGGGGCTATAATACAAATCTGAAATAATTTCTGCTTCACTTCCACTAAATCTTAGACCTCTATCTGAGTCTCTGTTTCTCTGCATTCTTCCTCTTGCACCCATTTGGACTTTCCACTTCATCTCCTGTGTGTCCTCCAATAGCCCCTCCTATAGGCCTCATTATTATTGTGGTAAACAGATGCTTCCTCCCAGGCCATCTCCGTCGTCCGCGGCCCCTACACACGGGGCGGCTCTATAGCTGCAGTAGCTCATTTGGACGTTGGCAGTATGGAGGCAGAGACTGTGCCATTTTGTTCTATGAATGATATGATATGGTTCAAATTTTTAATCTTAAACTAGAGTCAGCTCTTGATATAGTGGCTCCTTTGAAAACAAAAAAGAAACATAACACCAGAGTAACACCCTGGATAAATGAGCTTTCACGCTCACTAAAGCAAGAATGTCGTAGAGCTGAGCGAGCTTGGAGAAAAAACAAACAAACCATCCACCTAGAGATTCTTAAAAAGTCAACAGTCGCCTATAACAAAGCCTTGCGTCTAGCAAGGCAGGCATATTTCTCTGGCATTATTAATGAGAACAAGAAAAATGCCAGAGTCCTATTCTCTACCATTGATCGACTTTTAAACCCCCCCCAGTCCTACAAGCAGTCATTCCCGGCCTCTAAAGCTAAGTGTAATGAGTTTGCATGCTTTTTTGACAACACATTTTTTAACATTAGAGCTGATATTATGAATGGTGCTGCTGCTAGCGCAAACCTTCAAACAGCAGCTAATGGTCCCAGGGTAGATCTCTCCAGGGGGAGCCTATTATCGTTCTGCGCAATTGAGGAAGACGAACTCCGCAAAACTATATCCCAGATGACATCATCCTCCTGTTCATTAGATACAATTCCCACCACCTTTCTCAAAGAAGTCTTAGACAGTGTGATTGGAGATATCCTAAAAATTGTAAACAGCTCTCTACAATCAGGCGTCTTCCCAGACTCACTGAAGACTGCTGTAGTTAAGCCCCTTCTCAAGAAACACAATCTTGATCCCTCTGTTTTGGGTAACTATCGACCCATTTCAAATCTACCCTTTCTGGGCAAGGTTTTAGAAAAATGCATCTTTCATCAATTGGATGTGTTTCTACAGAACAATAATGTGCACAACAAATTCCAATCTGGCTTTAGGAAAGGTCACAGCACAGAAACAGCACTTGTAAAAGTAATGAATGATCTTAGGGTGTCTGCTGACAAGAAACATGTATCCGTTCTCTTACTTCTAGATCTAACGGCTGCATTTGACACGATTGATCACTCAATTTTAATACAGCGTCTGGAGCACTGGATAGGCCTGTCTGGTACGGCCCTGTCCTGGTTTTCCTCCTACCTATCAAACAGAAGTTACTTTGTCAATCTAGCCGAGTTTGACTCAGACAAACACGACATCAGTTCTGGTATTCCACAGGGCTCGATTCTTGGCCCTCTGCTTTTCTCCTTGTACATACTGCCATTGGGCGAACTCATTGCCAATCACGGAGTCAATTTTCATTTCTATGCTGATGATACCCAATTATATCTATCTGTGGCTCCAGATGATCCCTGTGCTTTAGACCCGCTGCTTACCTGTCTGTCTAGCATCAAATGTTGGATGAGTGAGAACTTTCTCAAGCTAAATGAGGACAAGACAGAAGTTCTCATAATCGGTTCTAGTGAGCAGAAAGAATCAATATTAAGCAGACTTGGCAACCTGACTGTAGACAGTAACAGTACAGTAAAGAACCTGGGGGTTATTATTGATTCTGAATTGAATTTTAATTCACGCATTAATCATGTTACCAAGATTGCCTTTTTTCACCTTAGAAATATTGCACGAATCAGAGCCTATGTGTCCTTGGACGATGCAAAAACGCTAATCCACGCCTTTGTTTTTTCTCGGCTTGATTACTGCAATGCACTTTTTTCAGGACTGCCTAAGAAAACAACTGACAGATTACAACTTGTCCAAAATGCAGCAGCCAGAGTTTTAACTAGATCTAAGATGAGAGAACATATTACACCAGTTTTGGCATCACTGCACTGGCTTCCGGTTGTTTTTAGGATTGATTTTAAAATTATTTTACTTGTCTATAAAGCTCTCAATGGTCTCGCACCTTCCTACCTACATGACTGCCTGCCTAAATATGTCCCAAACCGCCCGCTAAGGTCTTCCACTGCTGGCCTGCTCGCTTTGCCTAAAAAAATGGCAACTAAAAAATACGGGGAAGCAGCTCTTTGCTTCTACGGGCCGTCGGCATGGAACAAGCTCCCACTGTACCTTCGTCAGGCAGCCTCTGTAGACATTTTTAAAGCTCAGCTCAAGACCCACTTCTACAACATTGCTTTTAAGTGATCTTATATTTTTTTGTTATTCATGTCCTCACTGTATTGCATTACTGCTTGTTTTTTAATGTCGTTGCCTTGCTTTTCTTTTATTCTCCATTGTTCTGTAAAGCACTTTGAGCTGCATTTGATGTCATGAAAGGTGCTATACAAATAAAGTTTTATTATTTTATTATTATTATTATCATTTTATTGATGTATTGATGTGCGGCAGCACAGATGATGCCGAGCCGGGAATCAAAAGCAGGATGTGTATAATAATACAACACGACGTAGCCTGAGTCCTGTGGCTGAGTCATCAAGACTCACCAGGCATTGTTGTTCAATTCTATTCAATTCAGAAGGGCTGTATTTGTAATAGTTTTACATTGCCAAAGCAAACATGAAACAAAACAAGAGTACATTTGCATGGCCCCATGTTGTTTTAAAATCCTCTCCTCTCCTCTCCTCTCCTCTCCTCTCCTCTCCTCTCCTCTCCTCTCCTCTCCTCTCCTCTCCTCTCCTCTCCTCTCCTCTCCTCTCCTCTCCTCTCCTCTCCTCTCCTCTCCTCTCCTCTCCTCTCCATCAGTAGCCAAGTGCTACTGATGGTTGTCATGATCATCTTCTCTAATTACATTTTTGAGCGGTGCCTCTGCTCCATTACGGAGCTAAGTCCGTCGGAATTGGGCCGCCCCCCTGGGCACGTTCCTGGGGGTCTGGATGTTGTGGGGACCCCCGGGGACCCCCACACGGTTCAGTTGCACCGCTCACTTAACACAGGTGTGATTCTTTTTTTTTTTTTTTTTTTTTTTTTTAAGATATTTTTTTGCGGCTTACGCCTTTTATTGATTTTTGAAGGGACAGACAGTAGGCTGACAGGAAACGGGAGAGAGATGGGGGGATGACATGCAGTAAAGGCCGTGTTGGGTCCGGGAGTCGAACCCGCGGCACACTGCGACTGGATTACCAGTCCGGTGCCCAGACCGTTACGCTACGGCCTGGGCCCACAGGTGTGATTCTTGCCTCTCTTTGTGCCTCCCATGTGTCTGTCAGCTCCCCCTCCCGCTCTCTCTCTCTGTCTCTCTGTGTGTCTCTCTCTCTGTCTCTCTCTCTGTCTCTCTCTCTCTCTGTCTCTGTCTCTCTCTCTCTCTCTGTCTCTCTGTCTCTCTTTCTTTCATACAGAACATTCTCTTTCTTATGTGCACTCTCGCTATGTCTCTTTTTTGTTTGTGTCTAGCTGTCTCTCACTTTCTCTCTCTCTTTCTCTCTCTCTCTCTCTCTCTCTCTCTCATTCTATTTCTGTCTCTGTCTGTTTCTGTTTCTGTCTTTGTGTGTGTCTCTATTAGCCACAGGATGCAGCAGGGTAAAGAGATAATTATGGCCAGGGAAAAAAATGAAAGTGTTGTTTTCTGGATGCTAATTGAATCCAGGGGAAGCCGTCTGGATGATATATTCAGAGTAATGAGCAGCAGTACTACACACCCAGCTTGTCCTGGCTCACTCCAACATGATTCTACACGTTGAAATGAGACGTTTTATTGCTCACTTAGCTGCAATATGTGCAGTGTTCTCTTTTTTGTGATCATTGCATACCTCTAATCCCTATAGAGCATTTATTTTAGTCCTTGTAACAGGTCACCGAAGGGATTCAAGATTTAGTTTTGATGTTGTGTAGTAGTGACAGTGGAGGCATGGTTTCTTTTCTGGCCCATGGATAATACACAAAAGATTGCACTTGAATTGCTTGTTTTCTCATTTCCTTGGAAGACGAGTGTGCTCAGCATTACATTGTAGATTGAATTACTATTTCATTGAAATACATGTTCTCTGTAGACCAAAGTACTATAAAAGTGCTTTTTACAGGTTTTTTTTTAACTGGGATGGATTGAGCTTTCATAGTCATGACACAGAGACAGGCCCTGCAGGTGTCCTCCAGCACTGTCATAGAGGCTTAAGTCAGAAGATATAGAGATAAGATAAACATGACAGTCCTTCTTCCCCAAGTCAGTCCTATATTGGTCCAGTGTTATAGTTTAAATTTAGAACCGGAACACCTATACGTTATTACCTTTCAATCCAGAAAACCCAAAGCTACTCCTCCTATGCCTAGCTTTGTGTGCTTGTGTGTACCCCATAGTAATGATTTGATTGGCTGAGCACGGAGTGTGATGTATGATTATAAGAGCGTGCCCCTCACTTATATGCATGCATGCACGCACGCACGCACGCACACATACACACACATATACATGCCTGACCATGTCTCTTCTCCTTTCTCTGTCTTCCTCCCTCTTGCTCCTCCTTCTTCCTGTCCTCCCCCATGCGAGCAGGCTGACCCATGACATCAGCCTGGATGAGTTTGAGGATGATGACCTGTCGGAGATCACAGAGATCACAGACGAGTGCGGGATGAGCCTCAACTGTAACGGCCTGGATATCAAGGTAGGGTGAAGTGTCACTGGAGCAAACGAAATACACAAATAAATACATAGACGAAATATACTTACGTTTTAGCCGCAGTAGTGAGGCGATCTAACATTTCAACAGCGGAAGAACAACGGCGAGCGACACTTCAATTTAATTGGCTATCGCCTAATCGCCCACTATCGCCGGGCGACGTCGCCCAAAAGATGATGAATATTTTCATCTTTTGGGGCCATCATTCCTCCGCCCACTTTTCGACCATCGCCTGTTCGCCTGTTATCGCCTCCATCGCCAGTAGTCACCGGGTCCCATTGACAAATAATGCACTTCCGGAAAATTCGTCTGGCTGTCGGCATTGTTAAAACGTACCGTGTGTGTGGCGGCTTTGTCTATGGACTTTGCTTTTTGCTTTTTTGCTTTTGTGCGTGCCCCCTGTGATGTCATGTTTGTGTGTGTGTGTGTGTGTGTGTGTGTGTGTGTGTGTCCAAAGGCACCCCTCACTTCACACAAGTGTGATTTGTATTTGTGATATGGTCAAGTATGGGACTACAGTTGTAGTTGTTCAGCCAGACTAGGGAGGGTATTTTTTTATCTGTATCCATAAAATGTTGCCTGGCCACAGTGTCCTATCATGGTTAGTGACTGGAGTGACTTGCTCAAGGTTACCTCAACAGTTGAAGAGTCCATATCCATATACATGGTCCCTCTACTTTTCTCAGTTTGTGTTGCTTTTTAACCTCCCCCAGAGGTTATCGTCACCAAGCAGTGGCCCCATGAAAAGTGGCCCCATGAAAACGGCCCTCTGTGCTCCGCCTCCGCCCTAAACAGGGCTAATCTAAAGCTAAAGCTATCTTGCAGTTTGTTGAGAGGGCCTCCTATATACAGGTTTAATGTTTGTTTTTAGTTCAATGTTTGTTTTAAAAACGACATTGACAATGAAGGGAAAATTTACATCATCTAGTCCCTAACACAAACATTAAATGCCATTAACAATAAAGATAATTTAATGTTTGTTTTACATCACCATTACATCACCTAATCAACATGAGTTTTAATGGTCCCTATTGTATGGGTCTTTGATTGATTTAATATTTTTTGAGTGGTGCTAGCACCTCCTATGTGCAGCTTGATGTACGATGATAAGAGTCACACGGGTGTGATTTTTAAAAGTATAAATGACTGATTATTCCCCTCCATCAGGCGCCCCGGCTGGCCAGGGGGAGGCAGTTTTGAGACAAGGATTTAAAAATTGCGTCCTTGGCTGTCCTCCTAGGCTAATTGGTCATCCCCAGGTGTTCAGATCAATTGCTCAACGCACTGAGGAGAAAAACGTGTTCAGACCGATGTGTCCTTGAGCAAGACACTGAACCCCTAACTGCTCCCGATGAGCAGGTTGATGCCTTGTATGGTTTCCTCCTCGGCATGTGAATGTGTGTGTGGATTGTAAAGCACTTTGAAGGGTCGGAAAGACTAGAAAGGCGATGCTATATGAATGCAATACATTTACCATCCATTCCATGGTCTCCATCCATGATTGTGTCTGTCTGCGCATCGCTAGTGGGGATTGTCTGACCAATCAGCAGTCGGCAGTGTTACGCGACACCGTTTGGCGTTGGTTTAGCCCCACTTGGCCCGCAAATATATGTCACCAAATATTGTCAGTGCAAATCAACAATGTTAAGAAAAACACTGCGACGCGCTTCTGTTTGTAAGTCATACGTTTCAAATTAAAATGACAAAAAATATGCCATGTGGTCAATCTACAGTATGGCCTATATTTGGAGAATCTATTTTCAGGCTTTCGAACATCCATCCATCCATCTTCAACCGCTTATCCATAGTCGGGTCGTGGGGGCAACAGCTCCACCAGAGAGCTCCAGACTTCCCTCTCCAGAGCAACATTAGTGACTTCCTCCTGGGGGATTCCGAGACGTTCCAAGGCCAGTGAGTCGATGTATTTCCTCCAACTGCGCCTTGGTCTGCCCCGGGGTCTCCTCCCAGTGTGACGTGCGTCGAGGACCTCCCTAGGGAGGTGCCCGAATGGCATCCTAACCAGATGCCCGAACCACCTCAGCTGACTCCTTTCCAGGCGAAGGAGCAGCGGTTCTACTCCGGTGTCTCTCTCGTGTGACTGAACTTCTCACCCTATCTCTAAGGAGATGCCAGCCACCCGTCGAAGAAAACTCATTTCGGCCGCTTGTATTCGTGACCTTATTCTTTCGGTCATGACCCACACTTCATGACCATAGGTGAGAGTAGGAACGAAGATTGCTCGGTAGACAGAGAGCTTTGCCTTCTGGCTCAACTCTCTTTTCGTCACATGTATTTTTTAAATATATTTTATGAATATGAAACATCTATTATTGGTACTCGTCCTCTACAGTACAGAGGACCTGGGACATATCCCAAAATAGATTTTTCTATATCTGTTCTCAGTAAGGGGTTAGACTCTCATCCTTGTTATGTTTTGTCCTTACATGTGTAGTATACTATACACCAGTGCTTCACAAACTTTTTAGCCCCTGTCCCAAGAGAGAAACTAGTGTAAAATAGCAGATCTCGATTTTCACTACTGCTTAAATGTTTGTTTTCCATTATTTTCTTTGATTTTATACACAGGTTTAATTGTTTGTCTTTATTTCAATGTTTGTTTTGTAAACGCCATTGACAATGAAGGGAAAATGTCATAATGGGCTTCATTACGTCATATTGTCTCTTTATAGATCGATAGCAGAGGCAGCAAACCGAACCCTGGTCACATTCAGAGATGTCTGCTCCATACAAACTAATCAAATGTGATTACTACTGCTGCATCCTGGGTAATAATAAATGACATAACAAAATAAATAACAATGTATTTGTACATTATAATGCCTTCTCAGAGGCAAGATCAAATGAGATAAAAACAAGAAAAATGTAACAGACAAATCTAAGTCTAAAATAACCTTTTAGATGAGTAGAATAGATTCACTGTGAAGATGAAGTTGAGGCTGTTTACTCTCACGTCCAGTGCAAGTGGATTTAAAGATATGTTCTTTCGCTTATCAAAGTAAGGGAGTAAGATATGCCATCAAGCCCAATTGCCCCCCGTTTAGCGGACTCTCTGACGCATAAAAAGTAAAAACACGAGCAGGTTAAAAATGGAAAGTGGAGCGTTGCTGGAGAGACGCACAGGAAGTAAAACACAGAGGTGTGCACTGCACAGCACAACACAACCAGAGAGAGAGAGAGAGAGAGAGAGAGAGAGAGAGAGAGAGAGAGAGAGAGAGAGAGAGAGAGAGAGAGAGAGAGAGAGAGAGAGAGAGAGAGAGAGAGAGAGAGATGAGAGAGAGAGAGAGAGAGAGAGAGAGAGGAGAGAGAGAGAGAGAGAGAGAGGAGAGAGAGAGAGAGAGAAGAGAGAGAGAGAGAGAGAGAGAGAGAGAGAAGAGAGAGAGAGAGAGAGAGAGAGAGAGAGAGAGAGGCAGAAACATCAGTGGAGGGGGTCAGTGAGTATACAGTATGACAAGATAATTAAATTATTGTCAGTTCTCTCTGGCTCTGTTCCCAAGTCCCAACAATTCCATTATCAGCTCCTCACCTCTACTCGGGTAGCCATGGCAACCTCACCCCTCCCCATCTAATAAGAGCCAAGACGCAGACATTTACAATTTTACAATTTACAATTTAGGCATTTAGCAGACGCTCTTAATCAGAGCGACTTACATTAAGCAAGAACAAAAGCATGGGAATACATCACATAAAAGCATTTATCATGAAACATGCGTAAACTAAGAAGTAACAGTGGAATATCTATATAATGAAACTATACATATATACTACTACTATGCTATACATATGTACTATGGCCGTGCTATGACTATATACAATGCAATTATAGTGCTGTCTACATAACATGCTATAAGTCTGTATCAAATGCTATCTTTTCTGTTACTATACTATACACATTACTCCGTGATGTGAACTGTGACCCTGTGAGGAGTAGAAATCGACTTTATATGTGAAATAATCATGTCACAGAGAGTTAGAGAAAGTCTAACCTCTCGATCTTCCCCATCCCTTTTACAATCTCTGCTCTCATTCTCATACTGCCTTACTATCCAGGGAGCTAAATTATAGCTCAGATTAGAGCATATGACAGCTTTTCTGCTGGGTGTGTTTGTGATGCTATCATGCTAGAGAGCATATGCTAATATGTTATGGCTGCTACTATAGTAAGAACAGTTCCCCCTATCAGCGATCATGCTGGCGTGTGCGTGTGTGTGTGTGTGTGTGTGTGGTGTGTGTGTGTGCGTGTGAGAGAGAGAGAGAGAGACAGAGAGAGAGAGAGAGAGAGAGAGAGAGAGATGCGTCATACAGTCTCCAATCACCAAATGAATGTGCACAGCAGACAAGGAGAGATTTCTTTAAAAAATCATAACTTCTGACACGAATGCACTAGAAACTTACTTTTTTTTACACGTTCATATCGCATTCTCGCCGAGATATATTTTCAAGTTAATAAAAAAGGAAAAAAAAAAAAAATATATATATATATATATATATTTTTTTTTTTTTTTTAATAAAAATAATATTCAAAAAACGAATGGTTCAAGCCCATTAATTAAGATTTGAGTGCCAACCCTAACGAGCGAACATTCGAACCTTGATGTTTTGGGACAGCCTTTGTGTGTGTGTGTGTGTGTGTGTGTGTGTGTGTGTGTGTGTGTGTGTGTGTTGTGTGTGTGTGTGTGTGTGTGTGTGTTGTGTGTGTGTGTGTGTGTGTACAGTATTTCATGATACATGATACATGATTTCTACCATGATTGTTGACTGTTTTGGCAAACACAAGCAATATTAATCCATTGTTAATGTATGGCCCAGAAGGGACATATATCCTTGAGCTTGCATATTGTCAATATGGCTGCAAACGTGAAAAGAAAAGAGACATTGTCTCTTTTCTTTTTCACGTTTCACGTTTCGGGTAGTCCACCATCTTGTAAATATGCACAATAAGGGTCCCCAGACACACCCAATAATAAAAAATAGGTATTCCATTGAGTCTCTCATCTGGTTCAGAAGTTAGAGCCAAACCTATTTTCTGGTGCTAATATTATGGCGGCCATATTGTGGCGGCCATATTGGATTTCATGGAAACTTGCAATACAAAAAATATCCCTCAGTTTAAAATGTTGCCCTATTCACCCCCCATTATAACTAATAGGGGCTAATATTGGGGCGGCCATATTGGATTTCCAGCAAAAGATTGTCCATATAGGTTGTGATCCTATGGGGTCATAGATATTATTTCTGGTGGACAACCTTTGAGGTCATGGCAAATGCAGTTTTCCTAAAAAAAGGGTGGTTTGCCCCCTGGGTACCATGCATCATTTTCATTTGACCAACAACAACAAACTGGTTCTAAATGTTCTCCTTTGACAAACAACATTGATTCTAAGGTTCTAATATGAGAAATAAGGTAAAATAAACATGGGGCGAGATATCCGTGCTTTGGGGTGAGATATCCACGCTGTGGGGCGAGATAACCACACTTTGGGGCGAGCTATTCATGGCTTTGGGGCAAGCCGTCTTCACTTTTCGAAATTCCAGGGCGACCGTTCTTCACTTTTCGTGGGGGTGAGTTGGAAAAGGGCGAGCGTACCTGTTCTGGTTTTCAGTGCGCAACACTGAAACAGGCTTATTCTCCATTTTACACCAGTTCCGACATTTATATTCAGAGCTGTAGCATTAATTACCTTGAGTTAATATAATATTTGATATACAAAAAATGATCACCATACAAGTTGATCATTATAGCCTAAATAACGCTATGTCAATGATTAATGAGATGAAAGTTTCATCTGGTGGTGACGAAGACACATGCCTTCTGAATGTTATGTGGCTATTGGAGAGCTCCAAGTTGCGCACGGATACTTGTTATTTTTTCCAGTGGTTCCTAAATGCTAGTTTCTTCGAATATATCTAATCTTCACAAGTTGTCGCGCTGTGATGCGTTTTATTATTATTAGAGAGAGAGAGAGAGAGAGAGAGATACGGAGGGAGAGAATTGCGTGCGTAAGGCACTCCGTATGCGCGCTGATGCAAGACGGAGTGTGTGTGTGTGTGTGTGTGTGTGAGAGAGAGAGAGAGAGACCGCCCCCCCCATATCGGTGTGTGTGAGAGAGAGAGAGTGTGTGTGTGTGTGTGAGAGAGAGAGAGAGAGCGGTCAGGTTACTTGAGCCGGCAGCAGTGCCCCACTGCCCCGGGTAGAGGCACTATGACGGCGGGGACAGAGGACTGGATGGCCCGGCCACGGGACGGGACTCGAGTGACGTGGCGATAAATCATCATAACGATATTGATTATTACAATGAAAAAGCATAAACACACAGTTCACTTGAACAACGCTGTGGTACATAAGATATTTGAAGACGGATATGCATTTTAGCCCGGTGCAGTGCTGCTATAGACAGGCAGTGAACCTGTGAACAGGGCTCTGCACAAGATTGAATTTGAGGCCATGTTAGCGGGGTTACAGAGAGCTGCATCCCAGCTCTCTGCCGGGGCATGGAACTCGTCACGTGAAATTGCGATTATGCAACAGTTTACCCTAAAACTTACACGTCAACTCAATGTCATTGTAACGAAGATTTTCCAGCGAAAATATATATTTTTTATGATACTTTCACCTAGTATGATGCAAAAAGTTACCTCAAAACTAGTAG
>NC_139699.1:30666222-30843722 GCF_964188405.1 Protomyctophum parallelum
TTGAGGGGCAGTGCTCAAGTGAAACAAAAGGGCACCTTATCTGGCGCGTGGAACCACCAGCTGCAGCGAGCTGCAACAAAACATTTCTCTAACACACACACACACACACACACACACACACACACACACAGCCGTATCCAGTACTTCACAGGTGGAGGGGTCCAATTGCCACCGGCCCACATGCACGGGCGCATGTTTGATTATTTCCGATTATAAAGTCGTTATTTTCGGGTCAAAAACGGGTCTGCACAGCAGAAATATCCTAACATACATTTTTGATGAGCCTGCTCTCTGGTCATTTTAACTTTTTTTTCAATATTGGCATATTGCCTATGGTAAATATCATAATAACATCAACACATCAATTTAACTTGAACAACCAATGTCAATATGAAGCATTCCCTGCTGAGTGAGAGAGAGAGTGAGAGGGAGACGCGTCTCTATCGCGCATTAAAGAGAGAGAGAGAGAGGGGGGGGGGGGGGGGGGTCGCATTAGCATCAAGCTAAGCGTACGTTCGTTCCATATAAATGATAGATCCTCATCGCTCATGGCCATGGGGCTGCAGTCTGCACTCTGCAGCGGTGCAGCCCCATGCGCCTAGTAGATCTATCTTTTCCCCTCACTTCCCCCTCCGAGTCAGCGCCCGCATGGTCCAAATTAAGTGCCTGGGTCGTTTTATTTATTGTTACCTGGCTGGCTGCTTGTGGTCACGACCGTGCAACTTTTGGACCGGGTCCGTCATTCGTGAGAATGTAAGAAGTCAGAAGCCCTTCCTGCGAAATTCTGCCCTGGCTTTCAACTTCATCTGTCCAGACTGTACGCACGTTCACGTTGAGTGACAGTGAGTGAAAGGAGGCAGAGGGAGCCTGGGAGGACACTATACCTCCCGTGTGGGTGTGTATGTGTGTGTGTGTGTGTGTGGACAGTCACCACACACATACAACATCATGACAAATGTATAAATAAATATATTATACGCTTTTAATCCAGAATTGATCGATGTCACCATGGGCCACATACTATACACAAATAAATTATACAAAAAAGAAAAAATAGTGTACAAAAAATTGACGTTCAAAAGGGCATGTTGGTCCAGAGAGGGCCACTAAGGGGTGCTCAAGCACCCCTTGGCGTCTACGTATGCACGCCCCTGTTGGAAGTACTCTGGGGTACGTAGTATTGTTTGGTGGAGAGTGACCTTTAACTCTATCTCTACCGCTAGCTGTTGCATAAACCCCAGTTCCAGGGGCCAGCATACACGTTCACTTACACCCCACACACAACACACACACACACACACACCACTACACACTCGCCACATACACTCTAGTATCATTGGAACAAACACAATGGGCCTGATTCTTCAACGTGTTTCCGCTGATATATTTGCCGTGACGCTGGCGGAAAGGCATTTACGTGGATTTCCCACATTAATTTGGAATTCATGGAAATGGCCGTGAACTTGACGCTGACTTTGGTTCGTCGGTAACTCCGCTAAATCCTCCGCCACCCTCTTAGGTGGCGGAGA
This sequence comes from Protomyctophum parallelum, assembly GCF_964188405.1. Classification (NCBI taxonomy): domain Eukaryota; kingdom Metazoa; phylum Chordata; class Actinopteri; order Myctophiformes; family Myctophidae; genus Protomyctophum; species Protomyctophum parallelum. Next base: position 30,667,752 of record NC_139699.1, read on the forward strand.
GAACTTTGCGGAAGCATACACTTGCATATAGATTTATTCAGAAGGCCTTTAGTCTTCATGCTGAATCAATAAATAGTCCCCAAATCTCAGATAAAATATGTAGGCATGTGCCCCCAACATATTGGTCGATCAGCACATAAAAAAACGATATATATATATATATATATATAAAAGCCGAGTGCACTTGTATGCCTATAATGCATGCATTCTAGAGGCAAGTTAGCCTATAGAGTCCCATAAGGAAACTGCCCCTGCAAGCCCCGACACCTTTTATTTTATTTATTAGGATATTTCTATAGCATGCATGCGCGATTGCGCTGCTCACTGGACAGCCTTCTCTAGGCTACTATCGCAGTGCAACGCGTTGTGAGCTTGTAGATCGGCTCTCGCGGACTGCATGTTAAAAAACAAACTCACAATTATAATAAGAACATAGGCCTACACTTATCTGCATTTTGCACTGTACGAATCTAACGTTGTTTCGGTGTGTGTGTGTGTGTGTGTGTGTGTGTGTGTGGGGGGGGGGGGGCAGACAGCAGCGTGCTGCCGATCCGATTCACATTGGAAAATTAATAGGGCTAATTAGCCCTATATAAAAAATAGAAGACCACATTTATAGCCTAATGAATGCAGCGTGTTTGAAAGTCGGCCAGTCATATCAGTTTTAAACCAGCTCACCTCCACTCGTGAACATGACGGACAGACAGACAGAATTTATAATAATGTATATTGATATTGATCACATGGATGCCACACACAGAATAGTTTAACTCACTGGATAAACTCACTGGATTATAATTTCTTCAGACAAGAGGATCCCAGGCCTACGAGGTAGGCCTATAATATATTTACTTATGAATGTATGGGGCTATGGGCTACTGTTCTTTATCGCGCAACAGTGTCGAGGGCCCATGCAGCCCCCCTCCCTCTCTCGCTCTCTCTGAAAAGACGACTTTTGCATTGACAATTGACATATCCGATATTTTAAATATCGGATATGTTTTACCTCTGCATAGGTGTGAGAGAGCACCCGCCTTGGTCCCGAACTTAATTAAATAAATTATAATTATATTGCTTCAGCGGAGCACGCACCGTTGCAAGCTTCGATAGCAGTGACCGCGGCTGTGATCTCAGACAAACTGCTGTCTGCTGAGTCATGCTTGAAGCCTTTTATGGTATGAAATTGGGCGTGGATCAATGCAGATGAGGTTGTCGGGTGCTTTTCCGATCACTTTGCACCCGCTGCATTCAGTATGACATACACCTGCGATACACCTGCGCACCTGTGGTACACACCACTCTCTGAATAACACGTCATCTCAACGTAGCTTGATCGGACGGATAAATACGATATCTGTTTCCGCCACCGTTACACTCTGGCGCATTTCGTTTTTGAAGAATCAGGACCATAGTCTTTACCTTTCGTCAGAAGCTTTTACATGGCGGCAGTGTCGCGGTACAAAGGCACAAATTAAATCCGAAATGTGGATGCCAGAAAATCCACAAAGGACAGCGATTCTGGTGTCCGATTTATGGAGGGTTACAAATCCTCCTTTCCACTGGTTTGCACGGTGAATATATTTGCAATCCCATAGTTGGAACGGTGGGACGTTGCTATAGGAACTGGACTAATGTTAAAGTCTTCCGTATGAATCAACATACTATTATATAGACGCCTAGACGGAGTATACGTTGGGGTATGTATATATACGGACTTGGGATATGACGCCACCTAGCGTCGACGTACGTATACGGACTTGGGGAAAAAAGAGTTAACATTCAATTCCCTTTTTTCTTTTTTTTAACTTTTGAGCTGCCCTACAGAAAACATAAAACAAAGCATACCAAGTGTACAGAGCAGTGGACTGAGGTTGAGGACGAGGCCACAATTAGCACAAACTCAATGCCAGCTCAATGCCATCATAGATTACAATAATCACAAAAGAACGGCAAATTGTGTTTAAATAATCAGTTTAAATAAGATAAGATAAATCTTCAGTGTAGTAATAGGTGTTGTTGTCTCCACCAGGCCGAAGGCATGTGGGGAGAGTATGTTTTGCACTCCGTCCGTCCGTGTGTCCGTCCGTCCGTCCGTCCGTGTGTCCGTGAGCAGCTAATCTCCACCACCGTTAACCCGGTCGATGCCAAATTTTGCACACACACTCCCTGGATGCCAACGATGAACCTCTGCCCCAAACTTTCCAGAACGGCCTGTTATAGCGCCACCAGGAGGCCGCTTTGTGCAAAACAAGTTTTTGCACAGTACACCTACAGATTTTGTCCAAACATCACGCAAATTGGTACACAGTCTCTCTAGAGCCATTCAACGAAACCGGTCTTTCAGATTTCTCACACTCCATCCTGATTGGTTAAGATTGGCTTCCAAAGTTCACAGGAGTGCTCAGTTTCAAACAAAATGCTGCAAATCATCAACACATCGCGTGATTTCCGTGACATTGTGCACCCACATTCCCACTAGGCCGAGGACGAAATGCCACATGAACAATTTCAATTCAGACTCAAGGTGGCGCTATAACTGCCCGAAAAGTGTTTTTACCTCTAACTGCACGGATCTGTGGATAACTTTGTATGCCAACTCCCTAGAGGCCAAGGAAAAACCTTTGCCTGGAATTTTTCACATCTGCTCTTTATAGCGCCACCAGGAGGCCGACATATGTAAAACACATTTTCTATTATTACTCCTTCAGATTTTATCCAAATTTCACGCAAATCGGTATACACTATCTCCATAGTCATGTGATCAACACGGAGCGCCACCATTTCCCATCTTCCATCCTGATTGGCTAAGATTGGCTTCCAAAGCTCACACGATTCGTCCATTTCGAAAAAAGGCCACAAATCACAAACACAGTGTGCAATTTCCGTTAAATTATACACACACATTTTCACTAGGCCGAGGACGACATGCCACAATTTCTTCCTCAAAATCAGCCTCACGGTGGCGCTATAACAGGCCAATTCCTGTTTTTAGCTATAACTGCATCGATCTGTATACTTGTATGTATGCACACATGGAAAAACATTGTACCTGCATCCCTCCAACACGAACCTCCGGCCCAAATCTTCCTCAACAGCCTGTTATAGCGCCACCATGAGGCCACAACCTGACCTGCCCTGGTGGAGACCTGTGCCGATTGGCACTTTGTCTAGTTAATGTTCTTTTCTCCCTGTAAGCAGACTCAGAGTCTGTATTTATGTCTGAGACCTGTTGGTTGTTATTGGTTGTTATGTTCCTCCCCCGGTGGTCGTTCTGATTGGTCGAGGTTACCGAGCATCAGAGATCGTCAGGCAGTGTCTCCTCTGTCGCTAAGACTCTCATGTCTCCTAGCAACAGAGGCCAGGGCTCTTAAAGGAACCAAACGTAATTAAGGTCATGAAACAAGCAGTTCACAGTCACATCCTCACTGTTACGGGTCTGTGGGTTGGCAGTAATGCATTCACACCAGGCGAAGAGAGAAAAAAACGCACTCACACACACATGCACACTCAAACATGCGATTGCTTACACACACACACACACACACACACACACACACACACACACACACACACACACACACACACACACACACACACACACACACACACACTCACTCTCTCTCTCTCTCTCTCTCTCTCTCTCCATGAGCATGGAATATGCATTCCATCCAGTACAAGCATTTTGTTCTTCTTCTTTTTTTTCTCCAGCCATTCAGACAATTACTCCATTAATCCATATATTCAATGTCATAAATCACCTACATTCAATGATGTAGTTTGAATGGAGTGAGATTTTGTGAGAGTGAATGAGAGAAAAGATGAAAGTATCCTCTGACTGGAGAGAGACAGAGAAAGAGAGCCACACAGTGACAGAGTTTATGGCTATTTATAGGCAGGAGGGAGGGATGGATGGAGAGAGGGAGAAAGATAGATGGATGGATGGGTGGGCGACAAGCCATATTGAAAACAATATATTTATTGAGGCTACTCCTCCATTCCTCTAAAAGCACATTTTTCTCATTCATTAATTCTTTCTGCATTGCAACATATCTTTCGTAGGGTTAGGGTCAAATGCAGAATTACATTAAAATGGTTTCATTCTCAAAAATGTCCTTGCTACAGAATACCAAACCAACCATCTTTCATTCCCAGTATAGCCTTGATAGTCCAGGTCCTAGCATATCCCTGCATCCCTCTTTTCCTGTTCCAATTCTGTCTTGTAGTCAGTAGTCTAATCTATATTCTAGAGAGCTCTGTCCCTATAGAGAAAGTGAGGAGAGCAGACTAGAGGAGAGCCATTCCTAGCTGTTAGTGGAATGTGATTGCTGTGTCCTGTCCAGCATACAAATCTTCTCCTAGTCTCCAGATTAGGCATTTGATCACCTCCCTGTTCCCATTCATTCTCACTCAATGTAGCATACTCCGAATATAGAAAACCGTGTCAGAGAGAGAGAGAGATTCTGATCTGGTTGATTTTTCTTTATACTGTAGCTGAGCAGAAATAATACTATTTATAAGGCATTTATACTGGGCCACTGATTTGTGACAAGTGCACATGCACAGTCACACAAACAACACATACCTTATACTTCTATTCTGTCATTATCCAAATTAGCATTGCTTTTTGGATTTATTTTTGCTTTGAGGCGACTATATGATTGAAAAGTAGGATCATTGATTAAAGAAATTTCCGTTTGTTTAGACTCTGTACAACCTAACATCATAAATAAAGCACATCGTCTTCCTTCTGACACTGACAAGACTAGAGGGAATACTGTTCTTATTCTGGATACAGCCAGATGTTCTCCCCCTCCCACCACCTGGATTTATACACAATTAAGCCTTCTGAAGTGCTGCTGTACAGTACCTTCACTTCCTGTTAGAGGCTTAGGTTTAGCTTATACTCTAACTGTACATCCACACATCATCATCCCACCAATTAATATATCAATTCCATATCAGAGTGTAGAGATTATTGCACCACCTCCTTTTTTGTGTAGAAACAAAAACTCGGTTTGGCTCCTCCCCTTTCTTAGTCCACTTCCTCCCATGTGCTTTTGTGTTTATTCCTAGTAACAACAGCACTACATGTTCAGGACAGTGGTGTTGACAGAGTATGACACTACATGTTCAGGACAGTGGTGTTGACAGAGTATGACACTACATGTTCAGGACAGTGGTGTTGACAGAGTATGACACTACATGTTCAGGACAGTGGTGTTGACAGAGTATGACACTACATGTTCAGGACAGTGGTGTTGACAGAGTATGACACTACATGTTCAGGACAGTGGTGTTGACAGAGTATGACACTACATGTTCAGGACAGTGGTGTTGACAGAGTATGCTGTTAAGAACTCACTACATGTTCAGGACAGTGGTGTTGACAGAGTATGCTGTTAAGAATTCTACACAATCTGCATACAAGAGAACTGACATTTTTGTCTTATGACAAAGTATTGGCTCTTAATGTGAGTATGTGTTTTCTTGATTAGTGTTTAATTTCAGGCAGCAGACATGTCTACTTTGAACGTTGATTACTCAACCCATAATGTTGGTGCTGTGTGCTGTGCACACTACGAGCTGCACTGGGCTCATACAGTCTATTTCAGCCATGCTTGCATGATTGATTTCAGGATTATACAGGTTTCATGATGATGTAGTTTCCACTGAGTGTTGGATTAGGGTGATTGCTATATATGTAGCAGTACCAGGAAACATGATGTGTGTGTGAGACCAAGAGTGAGAGAGGAAGAATGAAAAGCACTTTGAAACACAATTTAAGTTTGATTTACTATTGTTAGTTATTATTTGTCGTGTGTGTGTGTGTGTGTGTGTGTGTGTGTGTGTGTGTGTGTGTGTGTGTGTGTGTGTGTGTGTGTGTGTGTGTGTGTGTGTGTGTGTGTGTGGTGGTCTTAGTCTGTTAATTTTGACAGCCAATTCTACTTTTGGACACACCATTTAGTTGTAATATGAAATATATCAGGATGAAATGATCATTAGACTCGACCTCTCTCCCAGACTCCCTCCCAGAGTTAGGAGTTTGAATGAATGTAAAATTATGTGCAGGATGTAATTTATATATGTGAGAGGACTTAATTTAATTTACTAAACCTTTTTTAAATATGTAATGTTCATTTAATGAAAAGAACTCAAATGCCAGTGTGCCAGTGATCACGCTCCCATGCCAATGTTGGCGCCAGTGGTTGCCTTCCCCTGATTTACTGCATTAACTTGAGCTGGGTTAAACGATATAGCTTGAGCACCAGTGGCGCTATCATTGGTGTTTAAGAGTAAAGGTATGTGTGATTCATTCTCCGCCTGGGATACTGACCGCCTATGACTGTAATGTAGGTTAATGACGTCACATTCAGTACACAGAATGATGCCATTTTCCTGCCCCCTCTCTCTTTCTCTGCCAAGCTCTCATCCACAATCTGTTCCTTTTACCCACTCTCCCTCTCTCTGTCTCTGTCTCTGTCACTCTCTCATTGATGCTCCAAGCGGTTCAGCGTCAGCAGCTATAGCGTTATAGGGGCTGATTTGTCTGTATTTCTCTCTCTCTTTCTCTCTGGCACTCGCTCACTCCCGCCCCTCTCACGACTTACTCGCTCATCCTCCAATCTGCCGCAGGGCCAGGTGAGGAGAGGGACCAATAGCCTATCTGGGAGGGCGGAGCTAGGTGCAGTCGGACAGTTCCAGGCTGAGATGCTGCATTTGGACCTCATCGACGGAGACGACAGTTACCACGACGACAAGGAGTCCTGCAAGGCGTTGGCAGTCGTACCAGCGCCGGGGACCAAAGATCCTACGGCGCCCGTCACCATGGATACCTACCGACCCAAGAGACCCACAACCCTTAACCTCATCTCCATTGTGCCACGCACTCAGGTGAGCCCTCGTATATGCTTCTACCGCCCTGTCTGTCTCCCCCCTCTGACCCCTGGCACATTCGTTGACACTAACACCCTCCCTATAGCTGAGGCTGTTAATGGAGGGAAATGAGAGGAGTGACGGGACCGATCTGTGTCGTTTGTTCGAAACAATGTTTCTGCCAGAGGAATATATGAAAACTATAGTATATCACCACAAATATTCCTCTGTGTGTGTGTGTGTGTGTGTGTGTGTGTGTGTGTGTGTGTGTGTGTGTGTGTGTGTGTGTGTGTGTGTGTGTGTGTGTGTGTGTGTGTGTGTGTGTGTGTGTGTGTGTGTGTGTGTGTGTGTGTGTGTGTGTGTGTGTGTATTGCAGTGCAGTGCAGTGCAGTGTGCACACGTGTTTGTCTGCTTGAACAATATCTGGTATTGTAAGTCGGAAAGAAAGGGAGACGGAGAGCTGTTGTTCTGTGCCCGTCTCCGTTAGCTCGTGACTCGTGTGTGTGTATGTGTGTGTGTGGTTCTGTGCATACAGACACTGTATGTGGGTTTGTTGTTCACCTGACAGAGGTCTTAGTCAAGGTGCATGCACTCTGAGCATTGCTGTCATTGATTGTCTCGGATGGATTACCCTGTCTCTGTGAGCATCAGTCCGTGTGTGTGCGTGCGTGCGTGCGTGTGTGCGTGCCTGCCTGCCTGCCTGCCTGCCTGCATACACATGCGTGTGTGTCATCATGACTATGTGGATACAAAGAAAATAATTGCTCTGTATCACCCCTAAGATATGTTACGCAACCTCTGGTGAGGAGTTCCTGTCACGGTAGAGTGAACAAAGTGATTTTGACACAAAGAGATGAAACGCCACAATCTTAAACAAAAATAACAATCCTATTTTTATATCAATCGTATTGTTATTTCTGGTGCTCAGGAAAGAGTGTCAGAAATAGGTCAATTGTTACACTGCATTAAATTAACACTCTGGATCTTGATGTGTAGTACGAGAGAGAGAGAGAGAGAGAGAGAGAGAGAGAGAGAGGCTATTGAAAAAAGGAAGCGCCAGCACACAGCATATGTCCTTTTCACATGTTTTATTACCTCTGACGAGACAACGGGCGCGTTTCGGCCAGGTGGGATTTCAAACTACCAACCTCTCGAAAAATTGTTTAACATAATTATACAGGGTCCCCAGGGTTAAATATTCTGGAAATTCATTGGTCAAAATATAAAAAATATAAAATAAAACATTTTAATTGGCACAATTGTGTGGCGGGCCGTAGTAGCAACTTCACCATGTGTATCCAATCCAAATGATAATTCGTAGGTTATTGTTGATGTTACATTCATAGAGAGATTTCCTCGAAATAACTTTCAGTGAATGGTGCTGAGTCTGCTGACATGAGGATTATGCTTTACATAATGGCCTTTAGCAGTGGGACGCTACGCTAGTAGATCACAGGGTCAGCTGAGCACCACAGGGTCAGCTGAGCACATCTCTGAGATGGTGAAAATGGAATGGGTTTGCATACATTTGTTGCATTGTCATTTGATTGTTCAGTTAATATATGTGCACAAGAGTGTAACAAAACCCAACTAATATGTGGTACACCCTGGTGGCTCAATCAGTTATTGTCACCAACCCCTGGGTCTCCTCTCACTCACTGATGGGTAAAATCCAGAGTTAAAGATGGAGTGCCGTGATTTTTTTCCACCCTAAAACATGATCATCAGTTCTTATTGTTATATAAGGAGGTATATATCTTTCAAAAAAGTGTACAGTATTTGTTAAAATGTTGTTTTTATGTGGGCACGCCCACCAGTTCATTAAGTATGCCTGGTTTGCCTGGTGGGTGGTGATGGGTGGTGATCCACCTGAACTGAAGCTGCACCCACAGCTGTAGTTGTATGATAAAGGGGGAGGGGTTAGGGGAGGGGCTGATAGTGTGGTGTCACTATATTACTGTCAAGGGTTCAGCCTCCAGGAAGAAACCCTAAATACAAAGTTAATACACCATTGCACATAAAAACGACTCCAGGGTGTCTAATGAAGTACTGTCACATCTTAGACACATACAAAACTGGAAAAATACAAAAATTGTGGCACTCCATCTATAACTCTGGACATGTAAAAAGGGACCTGGGTCCAACTCCCACCTTCACCATCAGAACAGTGCCAGTGTCTTCATGTATATTTGGTCAGTAATAGTATCATCATCATGCTGTGCTTCTGATTCGTGCGCTGCTAAATACTGCGTTATGATAATATCACAACGTATGTACAGTACTGCGGTACATACTTACTTATACTCCTCTTCGTCCCCTATGGGACATAAGGCTTCAAATTAATGAGCGCTCTCCATTGCATCCGATCCCTGGCAGCATGTTGGCGCCTCTCCCCAGGACAGGTTCATCTGTTCCAGCTCCTGCGTTATAGTTCTGCGCCAGGTGGTTTTGGGCCTCCCAGGTTTTCTTTTGCCTGGTGGTGTCCATCTTAAGGCCACCTTTGTGATGCAGTCCTGCTCCATCCTCAGTACATGTCCTAGCCATCTCAGGCGTCTGTGTGTAATGTCCTTGGTGGTGCTCTGGCTCCCTGTTTGTTTGTACAATTGTATTCGACCAAAAGATCTGGCATATACGTCTGAGGCATCAGTTGGTGTACTGTACAGAATCACAATCTTTTGTGCTGAGGACAGTTTCAAAACCTCTGGGGCAGGGGACTGCTAATGGCCTGTTATGCCCACTATTTAAAAGCAATGGCATATTGACTTTAGGGAGGTTTCCGATGCATTGTCCCAATATAAAAATAAATGTTTGCCTCTTGTGGGGGGGAAGAGAGAGAGAGGGACAGACAGAGAGAGAGAGAGAGAGAGAGAGAGAGAGAGAGAAAGAGAGACCAAGAGAGAGACAGAGAAACCGCCAGAGGACTGCCAAATGGCTTTTTCCAGGTCAGTGCATTAGTTGGCAGGGAAAGACATCACATATCTTTATTCAAGACTAGCTCAGAGCTTTGTTGTTGGCTCGCCACAGTAGACTAGCTCAGAGCTTTGTTGTTGGCTCACCACAGTAGACTAGCTCAGAGCTTTGTTGTTGGCTCACCACAGTAGACTAGCTCAGAGCTTTGTTGTTGGCTCGCCACAGTAGACTAGCTCAGAGCTTTGTTGTTGGCTCACCACAGTAGACTAGCTCAGAGCTTTGTTGTTGGCTCGCCACAGTAGGACACCAACATTAAAATTTAAATTATATTTTTGTCCCCAGGGGGCTCTTTTCTTTTGTTAAAGGGTGAGACCACTTTTTTTGAGGTTTGGGTTGTTTTCTTACCTTATTATGGGCAAACTAGTCCATTCCATGAATTATTTCGCTCCGTTGCGTTGTTTATTAGCAATTTAAGAAATTAAAAATAGGGTCTCATTGACTTCCATTGTAACGGGGAAACAGCTCTCAAAGTCACTCTTTTAGCACATAAAAGAAAGCAACAAAAGCTGATTCTGACTTTTTCCAAAGTGTCTTCTAAAGTGTCTCTCTCAAACACGTCCATTGTGAATGTTTTTTGCGACAAGCGGACGACATTTGTTTACATCCCCATATAGTGGCTCAACGGCATTCCAATAATACGCTTCAGGAGTGGGTGTACAGATTTGGACCAATCAGATCGTTTGATCAGCTTTTGTTGCGTTCGTTTGAATTGTTTATGTGCTAAAAGAGTGACTTTGAGAGCTCTTTCCCCGTTATAATGGAAGTCAATGAGACCCTATTCTTTATTTCTTAAATTGCTAATAAACACCGTCCACAACGGAACGAAATAATTCAGGAATGGACTAGCTAATGGTTAGCTCATAATAAGGTAAGAAAACAACCCAAACCTCTAAAAAATATTTGACGATGGGATTCTCAGATTGAGTACGATTTAATATAGAAATGCAAATCAGCTAAACTGTAGGCCTTTAGGTGGAGACATAAAACTAAAACCTATGATCAGAATAGGCGATACACTGCCAAATTCTGATTGTTAGTTTAACTCTCAGAGCTGAAGGATTTATAATTATAAATAATTATAATTAACCCTCATGCAGAGTTTGCTGCACCTCACCGATCAGTATCATGGTCAGTATGTCAGTATCATGGTCAGTATGTCAGTATCATGGTCAGTATCATGGTCAGTATGTCAGTATCATGGTCAGTATCATGGTCAGTATGTCAGTATCATGGTCAGTATGTCAGTATCATAGTCGGTATGTCAGTATCATGGTCAGGTCAGTATCATGGTCAGTATATCAGTATCATGTCAGTATCATGGTCAGTACCGTATGTCAGTATCATGGTCAGTATCATGTCAGTATCATGGTCAGTATCATGGTCTGTATCAAGGCCGGTATGTCAGTATCATGGTCAGTATGTCAGTATCATAGTCGGTATGTCAGTAGCATGGTCGGTATTAGGTCAGTATCATCATGTCAATATCATGGTCAGTATGTCAGTATCATGGTCAGTATGTCAGTATCATGGTCAGTAGGTTAGTATCATGGTCCGTATGTCGATGTCATGGTTAGTATGTCAGTATCATGTCAATATTATGACTCATACACAGAGCGGAAATACATTTAGTTAGGTCCGTATAGGCCTGGCCACATTTGATGGTTAAATAGCTTTGGAGACTACACTCAAGGCAGGCAAGAGAAGACAATGCACACAAGTAGCCTAATTTACTGTCACAATTCAAGAAACTTTCATAATGACAATGAAAAGTTAACTTAAGACTACTACAGCATCGGCCTGCGATTTCGCCCTCACATCTAGAGATCGGGCTGCGTTACGGCCCTCACAGCTACGTTGCACCAGCGATCCAACTGATATGGAGATCTCTATCTGTCGGTCCTTTTATGGGCATATATGGGATGTGCAGGCTTTTCTACTTGTCTGCACCTGTGCCTCGCCCACCTGCTGCATCATGTGCGTTGGCGCGGCAACAGACTGCAGTCTGGCAGCACATGAGCAGGTGCAGCAAAGTTACATCCACAAAATCAAGGCATGTGTCCTCAGTCATGAATACAACAAGCATGTCATGTCATCCAGCATTGCATGGGCACAAGTAGTGTAGGCATCCTAAGTTCGAAACCCGCTCCAACAACCAGTCCGTGGGTTTGTCCCAGGCTGGACCACCAGAGGAAACAATTTCCCAGTGCGCTTTGCCGCCCGTTGTCATATCGTTCTCTGTAGTGTAACTGTAGCTGACCCCCATGGGCCCAAACTCCACCCACTATTGTTCCGACAGCTAGAAGGCCAGGTACAACACCTCTCTTCCTGGTAGCTGCTCATGGGAAGGGCCACCAAGCAGCACTGGCTGTCTGTATACTCCATCGGTGTCTTGTAGTATGCAAGCTTGCGATGGTGTTGAAGCACACAGTCCACAGAGGTTGCAAATGCATCTTAAATCTGCACCCACTACATTAACGGTGGTAGTTACAACGGAGCAGTTTAACGTCATGCTCAGGACACTAGATAGAGGTCATTTCAATTAACATAGGTAACGGTAATAAAAAAGTAGAATTTAATCAATTTATACACACACACACACACACACACACACACACACACACACACACACACACACACACACAGAGAAAGATAGATTAGGATCATTATAGGCAAGTCTAGTTCCAACTGAGGTAGAGGTGATTTTGAATGGGTTTCTGGAAGTGGTCTGTGTGTGTGTGTGTGTGTGTGTGTGTGTGTGTGTGTGTGTGTGTGTGTGTGTGTGTGTGTGTGTGTGTGTGTGTGTGTGTGTGTGTGTGTGTGTGTGTGTGTGTGTGTGTGTGTGTGTGTGTGTGTGTGTGTGTGTGTGTGTGTGTGTGTGTGTGTGTGTGTGTGTGTGTGTGTGTGTGTGTGTGTGTGTGTGTGTGTGTGTGTGTGTGTGTGCCCAGTAGCTTGGTAGGAGGCCCAGTTCCCTTTTAAATGCACACCACGAAACACAGACAAAAGAATCCCTGGTCATTCAGCTGAATAAAAGCTTTGTTGTGTGTGTGTGTGTGTGTGGACTGACATACAGAGAAAGAGTCAGTAGAGGGGAGCTGTACATAGAGTTTCTGTATCCTGAATTCTCCCAAAAGGCTAACCTAACCTTCTTTCATTCATTCGTTTTTCTCTCTGACAGCGTCTCTGTGTCACTGTATTCTTATCGCAGTTTTTCATCTCTCCTCTCTTTGTTGCCAATGCACAGGACACTTTAAACAACAACTCCTTTGGAAAGAAATACAGTTGGCAGGAAAAGGTATCACGGTCATCCTCCCCACTCAAAACAGGTGAGCTGTTCCTCACAACATTTGTAATGTTTACAGGCTGCTGCATGGGTCAGACCACTAGTTCACTGTCTTTAGGGGTGTAGCTGAATTAGTAGGTTTGTGTAAGGATTTTACAACTTCAACTGAGCGTACTGTTCCTCTGGTGTCATTCACTATTTATGACAGAAAAATTGATTTCTATGATTACTCTCAGGGTTGTTTTCAAGGCTTTCGTATCCAGTACAATGCTATGCTAAGTGAAGCTAGCAGCCCAGGCTGGGCTGTAGGTAGCCCGTTGAGGCTTAGCTATAGCTCCCTGGCTGTCACAATTCATTGCCACAGCTCTTTTGAACAGTCCCTCACAAAGACTGACTCTACAAACCAGGCTGACTGCCAGTAGGCTACACATAGCTATAAAATAAAACGAATACATACACGTATATTTTTAAGCTATATAAGATAGAGGTCATTTCAATTAACATAGGTAACGGTAATAAAAAAGTAGCATTTATAGATGTTGCAAAGAAAATGTGTGATATGATAGTAAGCTATACAAGTACTGTGTGTGTGTGTGTGTGTGTGTGCGTGCGTGCGTGCGTGCGTGCGTGCTGTAGGCCTATGTCTAATTTACAATATACAGTGTAAACTAAAGTATACCGTATTTGTACAGTAGCTGATATGTACAGTAATTATCCATCAGAATGCATAATGTATACATAGTACCTCTATTGAATGCATACTGCATAATAGTACAGTGCAAAAATAACCAGGAATCTTTATTTTATTTTATTTTATTTTATTTTATTTTATTTTATTTTATTTTATTTTATTTTATTTTATTTTATTTTATTTTATTTTATTTTATTTTATTTTATTTTATTTTATTTTATTTTATTTTATTTTATTTTATTTTATTTTATTTTATTTTATTTTATTTTATTATGGTGAAGTCACTTTGAGATATTACAGAGATTGAAGTTGCCACCTTGCCATAATATTTTTTTTGTGGAAGGTATATCTGGTCTATTATGACAATACTACAATTATAAATTTTTCCTTGCTAACTGTCCACCAAATGTGATGACTAATGGAGATGTATCTGCATAATCCCTATGTTCATTACCTAACCACTGATCTCTCTTCTCCTATTTCCATCTGTCTGTTTGTGTCCCTGGTATATGGTGTGTGTGTGTGTGTGTGTGTGTGTGTGTGTGTGTGTGTGTGTGTGTGTGTGTGTATGTGTCTTGTATGTTTGTCCGTATGTGAATGTGTCCCGTGTGGTTTAAATTTTCTGTTAAAATGTTGTTCTAATCTTTGTGCTGCACATCTGCGACCATGTCTGTCTTCATATGTCTCTCTGTGTCTGTTTGCTTGTCATCTCTCCATGTTTGCTTGTGTCTTTGTTTATCGCTGTACGCATGCTTGTTCTGTATTTGTGTCTGCCTGGTATTCGCTTGCGTGTGCTGCTGTGCATGCGTGTGCGTTTGCGCGTGGGAATGCTTGTCCTTCTGCGTGACTTCACCTCCCCTCGCAGGCGAACTCACCCCTCCCCATGAGCACAGCTGCCTGAGTGACGAGGACACGGTGCACGGCGCGCAGACCAAAGACCGCGGCACCTCCACGGACGCCCCCTGCCGACACACGCACTCCTCCGGACACACGCACTGCGGCTCCTCTGCTGCGGCAGGGACTCGCTCCAAAGTCCAGGAGAGGCCCCCTGCCCCGCCGCCACCCCAGAACTACACCCCAGCCCCCCTGCATCCCGCGGGGAAGGTGGATGGGGGGCACCACAGGGAGAGGATCCGCTACCACACAGACGTGCGCCTAGAACCCACCGAGGAGATCTACTTGACGCCCGTGCAGCGCTCCGCCGACCCGCTGGAGCCGCCGTGCGAGCAGGACCGCCCGTTCCTCTCCCAGCAGGCGGAGCAGGGGCGCATGTCCATCAGCTCGGACACGGAGGGCCCTCCGCCCTACCAGCCGCCCCTGCCCGACCGGACAAACCCCTCCATCCACGAGGAGGACGACGACGAGGTCTACGTGCCCCCGCCTTCCTACGCCTCCTGCGTGGAGGCCCTCATCACCCCACCGGCCGGCATGACGCCGTCGGCGCCTCCGGCCCCCTCCTCCCAGGCCCTGGACCTCAGCTTGAGGACAATGGGAGGAGGAGGAGGGATGGGCGCCGGGGCGGTCCTACGGGCGGGCACCGGGGTGGAGTATGTGGACGCCAGCGACGACGCCTACGGGCCAGAGGACGAGGACGTCGACACGATCATCATGGACGGGATGGCGAGGAGGGGCGGGGGGAAGGGCGAGTCCGCCCCGCCACGGACTTCCATGAGCTCGGAGGCCAGTGGGCTGTCGTACGACTCGGTCAAGTACACGCTGGTGGTGGACTCGCACTCCCAGCTGGAGCTGGTCAGCCTGCGGCAGTGCTACCAGGGATACAGCGACGACAGCGACTGCGCCACCGTGTACGACAACTGCGTGTCGCCGCCCTATGAGTCAGCCATCGGGGAGGAGTACGAGGAAGAGGGGGAGGAAGACGAGGCTGAGGACGAGGATGGAGAGAGGCTGGGCGGCGTGCAGAGGGAGGCCACAGCCTGCCTGTCGGATGACTCCACCCCAGAGGCGGACCTGAGCTTCTCCAAGAAGTTTCTCAATGTCTTCATGAACGGACATTCGCGATCCTCCAGTAAGTCACCGCCCCCATGACATGGTAGCTACTAGAGCAGCTGGAGCAATGTTTGCACATATATAACTTGAAATATATAGAAATTAATTATTCTATTTTAAGCATCAGTGCTCAGCAGGCATATTGTAATTCCAGTTTATTATATAATAATAATAATAATAATAATATCTCAAACTTATATAGCGCTTTTCTGAGTACCCAAAGACGCTTTACATGGGGGGGCTTTACAGAGGTAACAACAAATTAAAAACAACTTTAATAGAAAAAGGAAAAAAAATAACACTAAAAGCTAAAGAACATTAAAAGACAGTGAAAAGGGTTAGCTAGGGAAGGCAATTTTGAAGAGGTGGGTTTTGAGGGGGCATTTGAAGGTTTGAAGGGTAGGGGCATCTCTGAGTGCCACAGGGTTGGGGCAGCAAAGGCAAAAGCTCTATCCCCCCACGTACGGCGTTTGGTTTTGGGGACGTCGAGGAGGTTTGCATCACCAGACCTGAGGGAGCGAGAGGGGGCATGGCGTTTGAGGAGGTCACAGAGGTATGGGGGAGCCAGGTTATTTAGTGCTTTGTAGGTGGTCAGGAGTGTTTTGAAGTGGATTCTTTGTTTAACCGGTAGCCAGTGAAGGTCACGGAGGACAGGTGTAATATGGTCTCTGGAACGGGTACTGGTGAGCAGGCGGGCAGCTGAATTCTGGACATATTGCAGTTTATTGAGGACTTTGGAGGTGGTGCCGTAGAGGATACTGTTGCAATAGTCAAGGCGGGATGAGATGAAGGCGTGGATGAGTGTTTCGGCTGCGGAAAATGACAGAGAGGGTCGGAGACGGGCAATGTTCTTGAGGTGAAAGAAGGCGGTTTTGGTGACTTGGTTAACATGGGGGAGGAATGAAAGGGTGGGGTCGTTAAAACAGAGCAAAAATAGTTGCTAAATAACGTAGAAAACTAAAACTAATCTAAAACTCGGATGGAGAAGCGGCGTCCAACAAGCGCCAGCGTCCTCTCACATCCGGGACTTGACTGACACATCAATATAAACTCCTTTCACCTGTGCAATTTCCAGCCTCTGCCTCAGCCAATTGAGGCTCAACCAATCAGGCTCTGCCAGTGGGCCGAATTGATTGCAAAGTATACTTTTCAGTTTGCAGTCTTCACACACAGGCACACAGTCACATACACAGATATCCATGTGGGACACCGGCTGACAGTTAAAACGGGTGCTATGACAACGTATATCATTAGGTTCCCAAGTTGCATCGTTCCCAAGTAGGCCGGTGGCCGACTGTGACGTGCACGTACAGGTCTAGTTTGCATAATTCACAGAATATTGCAATATTTACATAGATTTACGATACAATAACCGCAGCTTTACTGCTTGCACTGTGGACAGGCTGAGCGCTGTGTGGATTATCAGGTTCGATCCAATCAGATGGTAGGATAACTGATGAATATACAATATTAGATAGATTGTATATAATGAATTTACAATCTGTAAGCAGTAAAACATTTGCAGCAGTTATCCTCCTAAGCAGGATATCTGTTATTAGTAATTTAGTGTACATCCCAGTAGTCCTTGTGCAAATGTGCCAGAGAAAAGCAGGAGTCATTAATCCAAGAACAAAACTTTGAGAGAAGTGAAAACAAAAGTGGGATATAGACGGAAAGAAATGGAACAGAGAAAGAGAGAGAGAGGGAGATTTTGAGAAATATATACAAAATATATTACAAAATATATATATTTTTAGAAAGCAACCTGTATAGCCCAAACCACACCAAAGGGTTGAGACGGTGTTAGTTGTGATATGTCCTGTGGCATGTCGGTAGTGCTTGTATTTGCAAGTTCAAGCGCCATTCTGTCGCAAGTCAGCGCAAGTAGATGCATGTTGCAAGGAGTTGCACGGCGGGCGACCCTTTGGTGTGGTTAAGGTGCCTAGTGCCTCAAACCCCCCAATCAGGCTGTAGGCCAACAGACAGGCAGGCAGGCAGGCAGATGTGTGGGTTGTAGTTTCCTCTAACAGTCCTTATCTTGGATGTGCTCAATGTTCTTAAGAGGCTGTTAGAAAGCAGCGATCACATAGTCATTAGAATCACCCAGGCGTTGTATATCAGATGGCCAGAGCATCCTTGGGGCCATAGATAGAAATGCACAAGGCCTTAATAAAGCTGATTAATAGACTGAAATCTCTGTATTGAGTTGAATGTAATTTGCCCAATGAGTTTAACGTTGCACAGTGAAAGGCTTTATTGAGTTCTCAATCGGTTAATCTTCCCTACTAGCATGCTACGGTGCCTGACAGTGAAAAATCACAACTCTTCATTTATTTATAATTCCTTGCCCTTTTTTCCTTGCTTGTTTTAAAGGCGCAGAGTCTTTTGGTCTGTTTTCTTGTCTTGTCAACGGAGAAGAGAGAGACCAGACTCACAGAGCTGTGTACAGGTGAGATAGAAGAACTACCCTTGCACAGTCAAATCAGCAATCAGTCAAATCCACTCTCAAAGTTAAATCTTCACCATCACCATCATCAATGTTCTTTCAGTGCAGTGGCCAGTGGCCCTCATTTATCAAGCATGAGCCAAGCAAACTAACATTTAGCTGCTGTCGGGCAGAAACCAGCTAACTCCAAAATGTAACTTTTTTCAGCTCAAATGGAGTTAGGAGGTTTTGTGCATAATTGATAAAAAATAGCTGACAATGGTTTTCCAAGCTAATTCAGGCCGTGGTGGGGTGCGCAGTTTGCGCACGCTTATCCGACACACCAAAGGTCCGACATGCGGAAATCACACGTCGCTCCCGACACGCTGCGTTGTGCTTGCGGTTAGGGTAAGGTTAGGGTTTGGGGTAGGTTGTCGGCCCTTTGGTGTGTCGGAACTAAAGCCTGTACCCGCCTCTGCAGCTGCTCTGCTATGCAGAGGAGAGGCCTTAACCAGCTAACTGCAGACCACCCCCTCTGATGTAGTTAGCTGGTTTGGCAGACATTTTATCTCTCCAGGGTAATTCCAGCCAATTCTAAGAATTTGGCCAATGTGGACAACTTGGCAAAGCTCTGACCTCCTCATGTGGCTGACAATCCTGTTTCTTTTGTGGTGTTTTTCCCCCCTTTGCCTCCAGTTTTATGTCAAACCATTTTGTGTACCAACAGACTCAGCATGAGTCAAGAAACTGATTAGAAAGGCGTTGTGGTAATACTGCTGAACTCACAGAAAGAGCACATTCAGTGCGAGACTCATGGCAAATTGCACCGCTCATTGTCACAGGAGACAATTCCCGCCTGTGGACATTAAAGTCAGTTAATGCTTAGTGTTGTTATGGGAAAACAATGTTTCCACAGAAGGGTCAGGGCTTGACAAAATGTATTCAGAGATGATCATCACAGCAGGAGCTAGCTGGCCTGGGCTCCACACCCCTATAGCCCCAGTAGGGCAAAACACCCGTGGGCCAAAGCCCCCTGAGGTGTCATCTTAGACACCTTTTATGGCTGGTATGGACTGAGAGACACTACAACAAAGATGCTGACAGGTCAAGAATACAGAATCAGATGTTACCAAATCTCAACAAACTGACAACAGGAGAAAATAGCCCTTGGAACAGCTGCTGACAAAAAACAACAGGAGCCTGTGACGAGACCCCCTTTCATGAAGTTAAACACTTTACAGTCCAAATCAGATACAATAGAAATTACCAGGTAATTAACAGTTAATGTACACATTGGCCTTATATAAATTCTATAACAGTGGACTTTCATTCATTGACTTGATGTGAAATATAGGCCTACAGATGACACCAGATTTACTTTAACAGTTATTTCTTGCAGGCTTTGGTCTTCCCCGGCCAGACACTCTTACACTACATTACTGACACTCACTTCATCCGTCTTTTGTCTGAAATATTGCGTGCGTGCGTGCGTGCGTGCATGTGAGGGTGCAAATTGTGCTGGCTGTATTTATACGTAGCCAGTAGGCTAGATTATATACAGTCATACGTGTAGATAATGGTGTGTTGTGTAAGATTCATCAAATGGTAAACAATTATTACACAAGGGTCTTCGCCATGGGAAACCAGACCTCTACTGCTCAAGCATTCAGTACAAATTTATTCCAATTTGTATCTTGGGACTGTGAAATTGTATTCTCAGTATGCGACCGAATCAAAGTGAAATACTCAGAATATGTTTTTTTCATTTGTGGCTGTGGCAGGTTTGTTCCCCGACATGATGACGAGTTAGAGCTAGAGGTGGATGACCCGCTGCTGGTAGAGGTCCAGGCAGAGGACTTCTGGTACGAGGGCTACAATATGCGCACGGGTTCCCGCGGCGTCTTTCCTGCATACTACGCTATGGAGGTGAACAAGGACTCAGACAACTACAATGGTACGTTACCACTGTCTGTTTTATTCCCTGAACCCATGACACAAAAGGTGGGCCATTTATTACAGGGGGTCGTTTCTTTTTATTTTCTTTTTATTTTGTTCTTTTATTTTTGTTGAAGAGCACTTCAACAGATGGTATTTAATGGGGAGGCAGGGGCAGTGGAGGATTGCGCATTACATTTCAGCACCCAGATTTAATCGGCAACATTTAATTTACGTTTAATTTATTCTCGAAATTACACTGAGTAATCAAACTCATTTTCAGTGTCGTCGAGTAATACAATCACATAGAAAAAAAAACATCACAATACATCAGAAGATCAGAAAAAAGGTATACATGTGAATTACATAGGTTTACAAATAAAAAGCTAAAACAAATTTCAAAATGATCTAAAAACAGTTACATATTGTGGGGGTCTGTATGCTCACCAAGGTTAAAAATGATGATAAATTAACCAAAAAGGAACAATGAAATACAGTATGGTTAAATACCTATTTTACAAACATGAAGAATACTGTAGATTGATGAGTTGAACCAAGAAAATTAATGGTGAGATTTAATGTCAGTGTAGTGTACAAATTCTGTGACATGATCCATCAGTGCAGTGGTTGAGCACTGTATGGTGTAAAAATGCGGTTGGCACCTTCATGTGAGTCAGAGTCAAAAGTCAAGTGTATCAGGTTATGGATTAACCGTCCTTGTTTTGCTTATTTCTGCCCTTTTTACAGTAAAGAGCAGTGAATGGATGGATGGATACAGACTTAAATTTCTGGGTTCAGTCCAGGTGCCCTATCACAAAGGAAATGATGTTCTGTGCGCAGCTATGCAGAAGGTATAGTGTACGAGACTTACATTATGTGAATGCAAATGTAAGAACATAGTACTCGACCATACTTTATTACTGCAGGCCTAATCCACTTCCTTAATAGCCTGGCTAATAAGCCAGACTCAAATCACACTGTCGTGTGGTATGGCAATTATTTTTTGCCAACGGCTGATTCGGTCTGGCCATTGATTGATTGATTGAAATATTTATTAACAGTTTGCAGAATTACAGTACATTTTTTTAACACTTACACTTTTTAACATGAGATGTATTTGTCATCTGTGTGACTGCCCACAGATCGCCACCAACAGGAGGATGACAGTCCAGTACAACCCACCTTCTACTTGTATTGTGGAAATCAGCGTGAAAGGCATCAAGCTGGCGGTGCAGGATGATTACTATGCCTGTGACAGGGTGAGACATGAAACTTCTGTCTTTCTGTCTTTCACACGCACGCACCCGTCAGACCATTAAAAGTGCATTTCCCTCCTGTGGGCATTATTAGGGTACTCCAAGGAAAGTTGCTAAAAGCCTTTATTAAAGCACTATGCCACCGTATTAAAATATGGAGTCAGGTGCTAAATGTCTGTTTTGGGGTCTGGAGTAAGGGTTTTATGTCAGACTACGCTCTGTTTGAACTGTTATGTTTTGCTTATCTCTGCCCACAGAGTAATGAGTGCAGTCACTTCTTCCACTTGAAGAACGTCTCCTTCTGTGGCTATCACCCCAAAAACAGCAAGTGAGTAAAGAGAGAGAGAGAGAGAGAGAGAGAGAGAGAGAGAAAGAGAGAGAGTGTGCGCATACTGTATATATAGACATAATGCCACACATCATGCATGCACATTCCCACAAAGCCAAGGAACAACCTCCATCCCATTTAAACGAGCCTTCCCGCATCCGAATCGGTCGAGAAATGTCAGAGTTACCGTGTTGCCGCTTTCCGTGCTTGGACAGACACAAACACATAGGAACATGCGTCATGCATAGGGACAAACATAGCTGCGTAATGGAGTGGAGGTACCGCTCAAAAAGAAATCTCCCCATGGTGGCCTATAACTCTTTGGTTTTTTGTTTAAGTTGAATAACTCATGGTATGCCTGGTTGTGTATCAAGAAGAGTTGAGAACATATTTTATCGTGCTGATGAACCTGTTTGGAGTCAAATAAGTTGTATGTCTTGTCTGCAGGTATTTTGGCTTCATCACCAAGCACCCAGCAGACCAGAGGTTTGCCTGCCATGTCTTCGTTTCTGAAAATTCCACCAAACCCATGGCAGAGTCAGTAGGGTGAGTTTGGCTTCCTCACAGCTTCAAACCTTCATTTGACATACATTTGTGCATGTTTTAAAGTGAAATTCTAGAGCCACATTTACTATTTAGAACACCCCGCACAACAAACTGGTAGCATCCCAACAGGTCGAAATGGACCGTGACAGTCCACTACAAAGTAAACAAAGTAACCAAACCACAAAGGTTTTGTACATTACTCATACTCATAGTGCATGCTGCCTCTGACTATCCACGTTTAGCCATAATGTTCATAGGTGTAATAAAAGGCAGAAAGTGGGACTGAGAGAGAGTAGCTCAAATTCAAACTGGTTAGGGCATTTGACACAATTACCAGTTTTACTTTAGCTCTTTTGACTGCTGTAGATGTTTGCTAGGTAACTTAGACATTTAAATTGAGGTTGAAGATCATTGGAATAACTGTCTGCCTGCATATTATACTGGTCCGTACCTACCTACAGGTACTGTAGAGTTGAGTATCACTGCAAGCTCTAAGACTAACTGTAAACGTTCTCTTGACCTCCAGGAAAGCCTTCCAGTTATACTATAAGGAGTTTGTGGAATTCTCCTGCCCAACAGAGGATATCTACCTGGAATAGCTCCACCCTGCCTTACACCCTGTACAGTACACTGTATCATAACATAATGTTGCATGGAGGACCAACATATCTTTAAAAGAAAAGATAAATCACAAACTAATACTTCTGAAAAATAAGCAGAAGGAGAGACATGGGTGGTGTTAGGATGCTTTGTTCGAGACTAAAGCCTGCAGCATACTACAAAGTGCAAACAAAGTTAAACTTATCTCGGCTTTGGCAGGTCTTGCTGAGCCAAAGCTCTCTCGAAGACAAAACTGTTTTATACTCGATTTTAACGTTACACCCCGCCCACTGTATAAAGTGCTGGAACAGCGATTGGACTATGGATCTCTGCTGTTTGTTTACATCAACCTCCGAAGTGCTTTGACATAAATTATCTTGGAGATGTTGACATTTCTGGAGACAGACAGTGGACAACGTGTTATCTCTCTGCATTAATGAATTGCCATCAGACAGGGATTGGAGAGGTTTGTAGTTTCTACCTCCTAAACTCCTGACTCAACCTTTCTTTCTCAAAATTGCCCATTGCTGGCAGATTGCGATAATAAAGCAGTATAAATGACGAGCGCATTGAGTGTCTGACCAAATCACGCTTCGGTATCTCTGCTGTGGCGTTCGGCTAGTTAGAAACGAACTTGAACAAGGCACTGCGTTTGTTTGCTCTGCAATGACCTAATTGTGTTCTTGTTGACCTGCTGAAGCCTTCATATGGAGTATGCTGCAGAATTTAGATGTTGATAAGAATTCAGCAGAGAGAGGAAAGAGCTCAAGAGCCATGATGAAACATTATGCTAAATCCCAAGGGAGGTGGTAATCTCAGACTGTCCACAATAAAGCAACTATCATGTCAACACAGCCACAGTGATGGTTAGACTTAATGGGACAAAGGACCATAGGCCTGGGAGCAGAATAATGCATAGCTACAGTATGTATGAAATCAAAGTTTCAGTTAAAAGGGTTTAAATGGCTTCAGAAATAGCATAGCCCATTGTGCCCCTTAACCTGACCTTAACCTTTCTCTATGGTGAATGGTGTACTGGTGCCACTATTTCTACAATAGTGCAAGTACAACGGCCTCCATTAATAGCTATTTGTCTCCCTTACAGAGACCAGGCAACCAGGCTCAACCACATGAACCCTAGCAACCCTATTTTGTTTTCCTATATTTGGCAAAGATAGGCAAACATTTGCAGAAAATAGCTACATTCTTAACATTTTTGGCTAAGAGATTTGATATAGAGGGGGGAATAGAGGGTTGAAAAGGGACCACAGTACAGACCCATGGACTCCATCAACATAGAATATATTATAGGGGTTTAAGTCGTTAGGAACTCGAAGAGTCTGGGTTTGAAATCTATTGAAACAAATTTGGAGTAGAAGAGTAGATATTTTCCCTAACTAGTTGAAGATTGTTGGTTGATGAGGTGATCAGATTCTCCTCCATTTTTGCAACACCAGAAACAAATAGACATTCTACTTGTCATATCCACAGCAAAAATCTAACACGGGTTGAATGCGACCATATGAGAGGATATTACCCTCTGTGCAGTCCAAACGGTGCTCATAAGGAAGCAAAAGCGAGGAAGACTTTGGTGTCTTTCAGATCTTCACTAGTAGTGCCTCTTTTTCTTACCATCTGATTATTGTAACTTTTCAGAGTTAACATTATTACAATATTTTCAAGCAATTACCACAAAGTGTGTGTGCTGCATTTTAGAGATGGGAAACAAATTGCGTTCCGGCAGGGTGTGTGTTTGATGTGGCAAAGACAAAGGCAAAATGGCTGACAAAGGGGACTTCTTACTGCCTTCTCCATGATTTAACATTAATGAAGTATATAGCAAAAAGAAATATGTGATCTACTGCTAACAAGAAATGGAATTTCTGTAAAAGAAAAAGAAAGAAAACATTCTCAGCGCAGTCATATCACAAACCCCTCCCCCTTGTTTGTTGTTTTCAGTGGTCTTTGTCAAAAGACAGCTTCCTAAAGGCTACAAGGAAGTCAGCCATTGTTACTGATTGCAGCCGTTATCTTGTATCTTATCCCAGTAAATCAGGCAGACGTATGTGAAATGTTATGCAGCAGGAGCTTTGACAAAATGGTGTACAGACAGGCCATATATAAATAAATAATTTAATAATTGTAATTACAGATATTGTATGGAATCAATCTGTAGTATGTGAAATTCTCTCTTATTTTATTATTTTCTGATGTGTGAATTATTCTTTATTTAAAACTTTTAATGCTGAATATTGTGTCCTGTCATTATTCATTGTTATGTTAATGTCGTAGTATACACATGCAGCGGCGGCTCCAGAAAATTGTGACTAGGGGTGTTATGGGGGTGCTGGCTATTTAGAGCGGGGCTAATGAATCTTGGTTTACATAGAAGTCAGTCAAATGTGCTTGTTTTGAGGGGGGGCTTGGGGGGGGGGGGGGGCTATGCCTCCACCAGAGGGGGCTAAAGCCCCCCTTGCCCCCCCCCCCCCCCCCCTGGAGTCGTCCCTGTGCACACGTGGACTAGAGAGGGCTGATGTAATCGATGCAGTTCCATTTCCACAAGGAAATTATGAATTCAATAAATACTGCCACACAAAACACACAAACGAAATATTTAGTACATCCAATGATTTAGAATTTATAAATTCTTTACAGTACAACAAGGATACATTGTGATAAATAAACATGAATTAAATAGTGAACAACACAGTAATTTTGTATGTAATTGTTTAGAAAACAGCAGATAGCGTTGCATCAGAAACAAGGGGTGCATGCACAGGTGGAAAGTAAGTGTGTACATTTAATAAAATACAGTTTTTTACTTTTTTGCCAGCTGCATGTTGATCTACCTCTACTTAGTAGTGACCTAGTAGTGACCATTGGCTGCCTCCTAAGCCAATGGGAGGCTCAGGCTTACCTATATAAAACCCATAGTCTGACTCTGGAGTCTGAACGGCATAAAACCCATTCTCTGAATGCTGCAACATGAAGCCATGAGGCTGAGGCATGCAAACTGATTATAGCAGTTCATAAACGGAGGCTTAATTGCTACAGCTCGGCCTCAAACAAAGGTTTGGTGGGGGGAGGGGCAGAACACCAGCAATCAGCAATCAAAAACAAATGTTTGGTCAAACTATGTGACTCCCATTGGAAAAACATTGTGGTGGCCTAAAAACATTGTTTGATGGTGTTTGATACGTCAGTCATTGTTGTTTTTGTTTTTTACTTTAGGCCTATCTTCAATTTTCAATACTTTTACTTCCACTATACATCTGGGAGCCAAATATTTTACTTTACTTTTACTTTTGATACTTAAAGTATATTTTGTTGACAATACTTGTTCTACTTTTACTCAAATGCATTTAGAATGCTGGACTTTTACTTGCAACTTTTACTTGTATCTTTATATTTTAGTATTGATACTTTTACAAAATCTCAATGAATGATCAGCATTTCTTCCACCAGTGGTTGCACATGGAACACTTTCAGGCCGTTATAGAGACGGTCTCTGTCTCAAACAGCTTCTTCCTGCCGTCCATGCCAGCCTTGTCCTCCACGTTCTTCCTCCAGTCACCTGCCACCTCCTGGGGGGAACACAAATAAAACTCTGGGGTGTTAATTCAACACTGTAAGTGTCAAAATGAACCTCAATTGTTGTGCTCTCACAGAGTTTGATTAACGCAAGCAATGCAAGCATAGCACAAGTATAATTAATTTGCTTCATGGTGTATGTACGTACACATGCACACACTAGCACACACACACACACACACACACAGAGACACACATTTCAGTTATTTATTTGGGCACCTAAGGATACACAGCTGCAGGGCACCTTCTCCTCCACAAAGACAAACTGCCTATAACAGCCGAAACAGAGCAGTATTTAATTGGCAGGTTGTTTGGCTTGGCTCTTTGTCATGCCAAACAGTTCAGTTTATGTACATGGCCCAGGCTTGCAAATGTCAGTATGGCGAATCTATATCGGTACCAAAGGATTGTTATGATTCTAAGTAATGGTTGGTAGTGGTACTTGGAATGTTTATCTTGAAATGCCTGGTCCATGTACAAATCAAAGACACAGCCTACCTCCAGAATCAGGATTGCTGCACTGGATGGCATACATGTTTTAACTGCATCAGTGGCTCAGGTATAGGGTGGCTGGTACTGGTAGAGTGGCCGGATGGGAAACACAAGGTTCCTAGTTTGATCCCGGGTTCCCCCAAAGTATTAGTGTTGAAGTGTTCTTGGGTAAACCCCTAATGTGAGTGTGAACCCCTAATTACTCCTGATGTGCAGGTTGGTGCCTTGCTGCCTTGCATGGTATCCTCCGGCATTGGTGTGTGAATGGGTGAATGTAATGCACAATCTACGGTGCACAGAAACAAACACAAGGCCTAATATGCCTTGCATTATGATGACTTGTATGATAGGAAGAAGAATGTTTTCTTGGTTGATTTTTATTGTGACTCTCTTGTTTTGTGTGTTGTCTGTTAATGTGATAGGGTCATTTTTGTCAGAAAATGATTAAAACATAATGAAGCATGATGAGTATGACTTTGTAGATCAGCTATTTTGGTTCCTGGTGATCGATAAGCCTACTGTCGTAGCCATAGGACATAAATATAAATCAGGCTTTAGGAAATGAAATCAGAATAACTTTTATGGTTCCACTCACCTCCTCCTTAGCTTCTTTTTTGACCTGTTTGAGGTTGGACCTCAGATCCATGTTTGTGTTCTGTTTGAAGCCCAGCTGGAGCGCTGCCAGCATTTGCTGGGCCGACATGCGCACTTTCTTCAGCTCTGGCTTCTTAAACTTCCCATTCAGGTCCCGGATTTTCATCTTCAGTTCGTCAATCTGACAGACAAGACAACAACAACGACCGCTCACACCTGCTTATAGCATTTTGTCCTGCATGGACATTCTGTATATTTCAAGATAATGCTTTCTGTTCGTGTTGG
Organism: Protomyctophum parallelum; assembly: GCF_964188405.1. Taxonomy (NCBI): domain Eukaryota; kingdom Metazoa; phylum Chordata; class Actinopteri; order Myctophiformes; family Myctophidae; genus Protomyctophum; species Protomyctophum parallelum. The sequence goes on from NC_139699.1 coordinate 30,695,625, forward strand.
TGTTGTACTATTACACAGAATTCTGTCTCTGGAGTTAAATTTTTTGCAGTGAAATAGTTTAGGCTACATTACTTTGTACTATTGGTATGCTACTTTTTAACGCTACAAAAACCACAATGCATGATCCCAATTTACGTGTACATATACACTCAGAATTTCATAAAATCTTTGTCCTGTATGACAATGGGGGGAGACTCCTACTCACATCCTTATTGTTCTTTGTCGACTTGGTTTCGGAGTCGTAGCGCTCGTCGTCAGCTAGGTCAATTTCCTTGTGGAACTTCCTGCACAGCTCCTGCCGAGGTGAGGAAGAGAAGATACACATTAGATTAAAAAAACTCTTGGTGCACAAAGAAAGAAAGAAAGAAAGAAATTAAGTTATACAAGGACAGCATGGTGCTCATTTCATTACCTGGAGCTCCTGTTGAGAACCAGGGATAGAAAGTGGAGGGCAGTTCTCCTCCATGTATCTCTTCTCCTCCTCCACCAGCTCCAGTGCTGCCTGGGCCACCAACTGCTCACCGACCTGAAGCATCAAGCTCTGCCAGAGAGAAATGATCAACATTTAATTTAAGTTAGATTCATTTCAATTCAATTCAATTCAAATCAAATTCAACTTTAACTTCTGCTCCACTTAGATTTCTGACCACGTGAAATAGCAGCCCTATTCTGTGCTTGTAATAGGCAAGCATTTGGCATAAATAGCTAAAATAATAGCAGATCTACAAGTGAACATTCAGTGCAAATAGGAGATATACAAGCTCAGAATGCATCGCGTTGTGAACGCGATGCATTCTACACCAGAATCTCTTTGCGGAACATGGCTGATCTACACGCAAATTGTGAGCTTGAGGGGTGAATGGGGTGAATGAAAGCATATCACACCACCTTTTGTAGAGTGCCATGATCAGCACTGTCTCAACATACCTTCAGTTGATAACGGCGGCTTGATGACATCCTTTTGTTGCTGTGGAGAAAGACAAAAGGTTTGGGAGTAAGAAACATGGCTTCAGCAGAATGGCCTTTAGAACTTTAATCACAACTACATGTGAACTCATCCGCTGCGTTGATATCAATTAAAATGACAATGATCATGAAAAAGAAAATAGCACTTACTCTGACATCTTGACCAGAAAGCTGATTTCCAACCCTCTGACTGGGGAAAGAGAAGTTATACTGTAGCTGCTTCTGATCAGTCCTCCTTGCCCAGTGATCTACCTGCCTTAGCTATCACAACAGGATCTGAGCCTTGTGAGGACTTGCCTGCCTTGCAGTCAGATAGTCCAGCCTTTTTCTGAGGGAGGAGCACAATGTCTTTCTATATTTGACCGGTGAACAGGCCACCAGGTGTCTTCAGATGCTGCTGCTTCTGTGCATTCCAGAGGGGGGTCTCGGGGGCGTGGTCTTACAGTATACCCCCGAAACCAAGCATCTAACAGCTGACACTGTAGCTGGTCTGCTTCCGGTAATTTCCCTTTGATACGAGAATAAGAATACCTCAAAACTCTTAAATACCTCACTGCAAGATTCTTGTTTAGATTACATTAGCTATAGGCCTACTGGCAGCCAATAACAGTGATAAGTTGTTTTACAGATGTTATTGTTGTTTAATAAATAATATTTCATATTCTGATATTTTGTCATGGGGCCTTCCAAGCAGCTCCCATGCATAAAGAAGTGGATTCTGATTTCTTATATTTTTCAAATGCTGATTAATGGTCATGCATATACTATAAAACACATAATTAGTTATTTTAATGAAACTTCACTTAAACTCTATAAGACTGAGGCTAATACTATAGTAGCATAATAGTATGTACTGTCATTCATAACTACTGGCTAGTGTAATCATTTCAATTGGGAATGGTTAAAAAGCTTACAGCATGTTAACTTCATAGCCTGTCCCTGAATTCCTACACTTTAGGAATGGCTTAAGCCTTAAGGTGACTGGTCCCCCACCAGCTGATGTTCCTTGTGCCAGTGGGTGATGGTGCTGTGTGTGTGTGTGTGTGTGTGTGTGTGTGTGTGTGTGTGTGTGTGTGTGTGTGTGTGTGTGTGTGTGTGTGTGTGTGTGTGTGTGTGTGTGTGTGTGTGTGCGTGCGTGCGTGCGTGTGTGTGTGTGTGTGTGCGTGCGTGCGTGCGTGCGACAGCTGCCCTGATCAAGGTGGCTCTCTTTATTGTCACTTCTGACTCAACAGGTGGTCAAGGAGCCCCCACAGGGCTGGATCACTGAAACAGAAGTACATTCACAATCATACAGTACTGTACCATTGTAACCATGCACCAAATAGCCGGTCTACAAGCTCGCAACATGGCGCAAAGCAAAGCGTTGTGCGCTTGGAGATTTGCTATTTTCACTAGGCAAACGTCCAAAAGAGAGAGCGCTCTTTTGGATCTCGACCTGAAAGGTTTAGGAACCATGCACTCCTGTAAACAGTTGGAGAGAGTTTGAAGGTTGTTGATATTGAAGTTGTGCTCCATGGTCATGATGATGATGATGATGATGATGATGATGATTAATATTACGGGATAATACAACATATACAGTATGACAAATTAGAGAACTCATTGAGAGTAGCCTGGGCACCATTTCATTTCGGTATATGATCCGGGCTGGAGCCGGATGATATGCTTACGTCATGTTGTAGGCAATGGTTTGCCTACAACAAACAGGAAGAACAGGCGGCGACAACTTCCTTTTCCCTCTCAATAAAAGCTCTCGCTTACGAGAGCTTTTATTGAGAGGGAAAAGGAAGTTGCCGCCGCCTGTTCATCCTGTCTGGCGACTACAAAACAATACTACAACATGACGTAACCACATTATCCGGCCCCAGCCCGGATCATACAGACTTTTGAAACAGAGACCAGGCTTTCCTCCGAAGCGGTGGAAAGCCTGGTGATGCGAGGTTACATTGAGAGAGAGAGAGAGAGAGAGAGAGAGAGGGGGGGGGGGGATGAAAGTAAAGAGGCAAGGAAAGCAAATGGTCAGGATCCCCCCCATAGCAGAGATGCTGAAAGGGGGGTGACTGTCAGATACAGTCAGCCATATCTGAAATAGACACGTTTATCTTATTCATCCTCCCTGAGGGATAGGAGCACTACTGAATTTGGTGACCCCTTTAACCTTTCCTTTAGCACCAACTTAAGGGCCATTTTAAAAATCTGGTCCACAAGATTCGATACACCACCAAGATACTCATGAACCTGGCTGTCTAAATACGAAGTCCACACCCACAACACAAGAGGGAGTGCAACAAACCATGTACAACCCAGATTCGGCACAAACAAGGGACTAAATTATTTTCGCTCCTATGCCACCAAAATGTGAAACGCCCTACCAACAGTCATTAAGACATGCAAATCCCTTGACTCCTTCAAAACCGTACCTACGGAGGCTGCAATTCGAAACTGGCCCCCGTAAATTCGGAATCCCCCCCCCTACCCCTTTTTCCCCTCACTGTATATGTTTCTTTTCTCTTTTTACCTCCTTTATGATGAATTCCTGTTCTGTTCTTTGGCTGGGTCTGCTCTTGTTGTAATGTTCAAAACCACTCTCAAAGGGCACCTATACGGACGGCTGCAATTCGAAACTGGCCCCTGTAAAATCTGAATCCCCCCCCTTTTTCCCCCTCACTGTATATGTTTCTTTTCCCTTTATGATGAATTCCTGTTCTGTTCTTTAACTATATAGAAGTGTCTATTTGTACGTCTCTAAATGTTTTGATGAATTGAACATGGTGGACCCTGTGTAATGCTTAATTGGGTCATCCACTCACAGTTAACAGTCTTTGTAATGAGTTTGTGCTTGAAATGTACTGTAATTCTGCAAACTGTTAATAAATATTTCAATCAATCAATCAATGATTTGGTGCCTATATGATAACTATTGTCTGCCTTTTTAATATATGTATTTATGTACTGTATGGATGTATTTCCTGAATGGGAGTCTATCAAAATTCGGATTATGGTTCATTATGGTTCATTGTCCTTGTCATGTCTTTGTATATTCAATCTTTTTATTTATAATAGTGTTGTGCCTGAGCTGTTTTTCTTTTCTTTTCTTTATTTTCTTTTGTTGTTTGTTATTATGTTCTTGTTGTGTAATGTCTGTTTGTCTTTAAAAAAACAATAAATATACTTTATAAAAAATAAAAATCAATCAATCAAACTAAAATAAAAGTTAGGCAGACTGCCACGTGCAGTGCCAGCTCTGGATGTGCTTGGAGTTGTGGAGCTTCGACCGCCCTACGTCCTACAAATGGGCCTTGGGCTTATTTGAGAGTCCTAGCGGGGGAGTGGAGCTACCATCAACGATGAACCAGGGTGAAGGAAGGTCCTCTCTGACACCGAGCGCGGAGCTTCGGGAGTGGACACACTTGGAATGGTGAGGGAGATGGGAACAACCGCCTAACCAGCCAGATCAGCCGAATCAACCCAGACAGATGCCGCCACAGATCACCCTCACATCCGACAGTGAACATCCATCCCCCAGATATATGTGCTTCTGTATTTTTCTATCCTATCACCCACGGTTTTATTGTCAAAATATATTTTATTTCAAAAATATAAACAAAACAAAAAAATAACATTGACAAAGTTAAATGTAGTTCTATCATCGTTTTCCCTTTTAAACAGTAATTTAGGTTTTAACAGAGGTTTGTCCCATAATGCATTGTTGAATAATTTTTTGATTCTCCCACTCAATGGCCGGCCCACCTCTCCTCCACACGCATATCTGCTATTTTCCAGCATAGGACCGTTGCACAGTGAAGTATAAACAAGGCTTTAGGATTTATAAGTCGTTTTTAGAATCCTCCTCCTCAGGAGCATATCCACGGATATCCCAAGCCGTGCATATCCACGGATATGTGTGCCGAATAATGTCATGTTTTTACTTCCATAAAACACAGTATTTCTACATTGCAGTAGGCCAATTTGATACAGTTAACAGAGTACTTTTTCCACCACTGACTCAGAGAGTTGGTTTCACCACAGGGAGGCGCTGTAAGCTCATACTCGGCTGTAAGTCACTGAAGCATCGAACTGTACATTAACATTAGGAAATGAAATGCCAATAGCAATACGTCTCTATCTACACTAAAAACATCTGATCAGACAACAGATCTCCTCCTGGTTTTTATAGTAGGGCATACATTAACAATGCTAAATATATTAAAACACAGAAATGGTCAAAATACTTTTTTTATATGCAGAACTATAGCCAGTACAGAACACGGTCGCGGAACCTCAATCGTCAAGTATCCGCGTTGCACATCGGACGTATATATCTGTGCATCAGTAAATTCAACTTGCTGCAGCGGTGGATATGTATTTATCTAAGGCATTTATCTAATATATTTAACTTGTATGCATGTGGAAAAGATTATATAGAGTAATATTCAAGGTGTCTTGCTGTTTATCCATGTGCATGTTTGCGTCAGAAAACTCAGAATGCATGTATTACATTGAGTGCACTGGGTCGTTGGAAGAACAACTTCGCAGACAATAGATCATTGATTGAATAACACACACGCTTTCACTTCTATCGGTAAGTAGTAATAAATCAGTGCCAGATTAGAATATTGGGTTATTATTACGTGTAATAATTCAGCATTGGCTCGGCTGTACTCCAGACTTATCTGTTTTATTGTGCGTGCTTGTGTGTATGCGCGTGCGTCACGTGCTTGTGCGCGCGCGTGACACCACAACAACATCAAACAAATTCCCTTTCTGATCTGCATCTGATTGATTGAAATATTTATTAACAGTTTGCAGAATTACAGAACAATTCAAGCACAACTCAATACAAAGACTGTTTTGATTGATTGATTGAAATATTTATTAACAGTTTGCAGAATTACAGTACATTTCAAGCACAAACTCAATACAAAGACTGTTAACTGTGAGTGGACGACCCAATTAAGCATTACACTTGTAATCCACCATGGGTCCACCATGTTCAATTCATCAAAACATTTAGAGACGTACAAATAGACACTTCTATATAGACAAAACAGAACAGGAATTCATCATAAAAGGGAAAAGAAACATAGCCTATATAGTGGGGGGAAAAGGGGGAGTGGATGTCATGTAAACATGTCTGTAACTTACAGAAATCTAAAATTACTGACTGTAAGTAACCTATCCACAAAGTGCTTCTGAGTTAGCCTGGTAAATCATCCCAGTGGGCGTTTTGCAGAAAACCAAAAAGTGGAAGAGCCAAACAGCATGCACATTGCACAGTGATTCACAAACACCAATTGAATCTGACTTCCAGTTTATGGTTTCTGCAAGACGCCCGCCCAGTGCTATGTAGCCTCGGTCCCAGGCTTACTCATCTGCAAAGAGAAAAGCCTGGTCACAACCTAAGGCAGAGACGCTATAAGCGGATGTGTCTGTCCGGAACATCTGTCAGATTTATTTCCCCCGGATAGTATTCCGACCAATCACAACACTTGTTTCATTCATGGAGAATGTAAACTGATTTGTAAAGCATCAATGTAATTTCCTTGAGCGGTACTTCCGCCAAAATCCTGCAACTTACGCCCAAAACAAATGATAGCCTCTCAGCTTAGGTCTTGTCCAGTGTGAGTGCTATGGGGCCTGACTGATCTGCAGAAGACTAATGAAGAATAATGTGAATTCATGCAACCGGGATGGTTTACCAGGCTACTTCTGAGTCATTGTCAAGTGACGTTTTCACTTTTCAGATGTGGCTTAGTTAATGTTTACTGAACTGGCTCTCTAATCTCCCCCTTTCCTCAGCCATGTCTCAGGGCAGCCAACATGGCAAGTGGGCTGTCTCTAGCAGTGATGACGATGATGAGCAGCTCAGCTCAGCTCAGCCTTCCAAACCTGCAGACTCTACCTCTCATCACCTGGCCTCTGTCTCCTCTACCTCTCATCACCTGGCTGACTCCACGATCAGACACAACCTTCCTCCCACACCCACGACAGTCGTGAAAACAGAATCCAATTTGTCACCGGTTAGGACAGCCCCATCCACTCTTGTCATCGGCTCTGAAGCGAGGCAGCTGGCCCATACCAGCCAGTTGAGGCCGGTGAAATACGAATCCAGTCCCTCACTAGCCGGAAAGCGGAAGAAGACGGAGACGGATGACTCGGGCTGGGCTCTTTCGGATAGTGACGATGATGATGGTCGGAATGGAAAGGAACGTAGCTCAGATCTACCCTCAGATCCACACAGGTCTAGTCCAGTTCCTAGAGCCAAGAAGCCGAAGGTGGAGTCGAAGCAAGAGCGCCCTCCAAGTCCCCACGGGAGAGTTTACTACGTAGATGAGCCAGAGGACTTCTTTGAGAGAAGTGTACCTTGCTCTAACGACACTTACAGGTTTTACCTCAACAAGGTGACTGGGCTGGACAAGAAATACAACACTGGGGCTCTGCATATCAAAGGTGAGCATCTACCATGTAGCTGTGGGGTCCTCATCCTGGCTTTGGTTTTGTTTTGTTTTGTTTTTTATTAACTTTATAGTTTACTTTGTAAAAGTTTATTGTTGTAATGTTTATTTGACAGTTGAAGGAAAGCAAAATTGTACAAGCATTTTTAAAGTGACATTTGTAACTCGGTTTAGATGTGTTTACATTAGTTCAGTTCATTTACATGTAGTTTTGCTTAATTGACAATATAGGAAATCATGCATATATGAAAGTGTTGGCAGATGGAAGGTGAGCTTAGGTGACTGGTTGAAAGCTGAATATGAATTGCTTCAAATCCCTACTTTTGTTTTTCTCTGACACAAAGTTAAAAAATGGCTGTAACCAGCCTAAAGATGGAAGAAGTGGCGTTTCTTTTGTGTGTAAGTTTGTATAAAGAACACATTAACAATTAATCATGGATTTATCTTTAATCAGACATCCTGTCTCCATTATTTGGGACATTGAAGGAGTCAGTTCAGGTAAGAGATTCTTCATGCTGTTGTATCATCTTAAAATCCTCTTTTGCATTTTGCAGGTTTTTATGATAAGAATTAAAAGTATTTTTTCTGTAAGGTATAGCCTTAATTAAAAACGAGTTGAATTGTTCTCATTGCTCTTTTCTAGTTTAACTACTGCTTTGATATTGCCTGGATGGTTCAGCAGTATCCACCAGAATTTAGGTAAGGCCTGTTCTTTATCAGCTATCACATAATACTCCTCTACAATGTCTCCCTCTCAGCCTTAAGTTCCTACGGTCTGTCTCTCCTACACTGTCTCCCTCTCAGCTTTCCTACCGTCTGTCTCTCCTACACTGTGTATACTGTCGTCTGTCTTGTCTTTCTGGTGGTGAAGCAGTAAAGCATTCAGTGTGATGTTGATTGTTCAGGAACAAGCCAGTTCTGATAGTCCACGGAGACAAGAGGGAGGCCAAAGCTCGATTGCTGCAGCAGGCTAAACCCTACAGTCACATCAGCTTCTGTCAGGTACTACACAGCTCACCTCACACACCACATGGAAACACTCCCATCACATTTTTGGGATGGGATGGGATGTGCTAGGGCTGGCCAAGTTACCGAACATCTAAACCAATATTTAGAAGAACCAATATCGTCTTGCTCATTAGGTTAATCGAATACTCGAGAAGCATTTATTCTTTATATATCAACAAATCAACATGAAGAAAATATATCTTTAGTTTATTATCGACTAATGACAACATAAGGCTGTATTGTATTATACTTTGTTGTACAATGATGACGTACAAAAATAGTGAAAATAGTGACACTTTTTTTTTATTTAAAATTTAAAATGTTTGAAAGTTGTTGCCTGTAATGACATGCGCAAAATAGACGTGCCAAGTTTAAAGTAGTTAATGGGATATATTTTGTCCTTGCAGGCTAAACTGGATATTCCTTTTGGAACTCATCACACGTAAGCCTTCTCTCTGCTCCTGTGTGCCATGTCTGTCAGTTCTTCTGATGTGTCAACTATGACATGTTGATTAATCTGTTTCCCTGGCATTGTCTTAAAAGTTTCAAAACTGGTCGAATATAAGGCGATCGCACCCTGCCTGTCCCTGGCTTCTCTATGTTAGGGTGACAGAGAAACCTCTGTGCCTCCTGGGAAATAGTGTAGGAGAGACAGACAGTGGGGAAGCTGAAATAGACAGTGGGGAAGCTGAGAAAGAGTACAAGGGTCTGAGCCACAAAATTAACCATTAACAAACTCTTCACAGGAACAGTATGCTAATATTCCCGAGATTCCTGATACCAATTATTTAGGAGCCCACTTGTAGTACCCTCACGACAGGGGCCCACTTGAAGTACCCTCACGACCAGTAGGCCCTGGCCCACAGGTTGAGAATCACCAATGTAGCAGACAGTGTAGTCATGGTATGTATACTAGTGCCATGCCTTTGTATCGATACTGCTGTAGTTCATCTTCCATCTTTGTTCTTGGTTCAGGAAAATGATGCTGTTGTGGTATGAGGAGGGCTTCAGGGTCGTCATTACCACCTCCAACCTCATTAGAGCCGACTGGTACCAGAAGTCACAGGGGTTAGTCCACCTGAACAATTCTTCATTCACTTATATCATTATTATAATTGGCATAGTTATAGTATGCTGCAGAACAAACAGCACAACGTACGTGTTTCGGCTTATAGTCTTCGTCAGCGTTGCATGCAGTAAACAACAAATATGTCACATTTATAGTGTCCATAGGTGTGACACCTTCCCCTGTCCGTGCCGATACAAACAACATTCAGCCAACCAGAACCAAAAATGCAATCATAATTTTATCTACACAAAAGACAACGGGACAAATAGTAGCCTGCAGAGTTTACTAATTTGCGGCCTCGTCTCGATAACCATTAATAAAAGGAGCAACTCCATAATTTTCAATACATACCGGTATTTTAGAGATGCTCCGATAATCGGCCAGCGATTTTTTTTGAGGATCTAAACAGCAGGATACGTTTCTGGCTCGGAGGTATCGTGAGATTTGACTGACAGACAGGAAACGTTGGAAAGTCGTGACCTAAGCTTCCTTGGACAGAACGTTTCATTGATGTCATCCCAAGTTTCATGGTTCTTTGTCCAACCGGATGTGCGTTCTTGTCAGTCTCCTTCACAAGGTTTATAATAAAGTGCCTTAAAGGACAGTACTGTGCTGGAATTGAATATTTTTTTAGTTTCTAACTTTATCTTTAAGTAAATAGTATTAAATAATTTTAATATTTTTCTATATTGTTACTTTCAGTGTAATGCAACAACCTCACAGAGACAAACATGCCTGGCAAATTAATAAAACAAATTCAGATCTTTAGTAGTTACTCTAGTTCTTAGTGCTGTGTGGTTATGTTATATATTTTATTGATCCAAGTGGAGAATCTTATTTCTGCCCATTCTAATGTTTATCTTGCCTGATCTAATGTTAGTTTTGACATTGTCACTGCTCTCTTGTGGACAAATGTGCAGGCAAAGAGACAGACAACCTTTTACATGTTGGTGTTGGCAACATACCAAATGTCACTCTCAATTGTTTGAGACGATTAAATTACTCTTCATGTGACCACCGCGCATTCTGACTCTAGGTTCGCTACCCGTTCAAAACATAAAAATAACGGTAGTGGGTCGCACACACCAAGACAAAACATTTATTTCATTTTTGAACAGGGACAAACGTTTCGGCTATCCAGCCTTCATCGGTGTGGAGAGTGACTGCCTACATTCAAAAATGAATGTTTTGAACTGAAGTCTTGGAGTGTGCGACCCACTACCGTTATTTTTATGTTTTATGTTTACGTTATTTTGAGACGATTAAATAAATGTAAATTTGAGGTGTAATGAGTTTCTTGGCTGTGATGTCCTCTTCCCAGAATGTGGATGAGCCCATTGTTTCCACGTTTACCGGAGGGCAGCGCACCAAGCGACGGTGAGTCTCCAACCTTCTTCAAGAGAGACCTGCTGGAATACCTTGCAGCATATCGTGCACCCGAGCTCACTGACTGGATGCAGAGAATCCAAGAGCACGACTTGTCTGAAAGCAGGTGGGTACTATATGCAGTGACTTACAATGTGCAAGATCTAAGTACATTGAAACAAAGTATAATACACGGTGGTTAGTCAGACTAATCCGTTTAGTTAATTATTAAAACACTTTTTTTGCCGGGGAATTCTTCATAATAAAGGCGCTAGAGTGCCATGCACATGAGGCAGATTTTACTCTGAAAAGCCCCGCCATTCCATTACCCCCCAAAACCGGGAGGCATAATTTTCCCTTAGTACCTCACGCTACCTCGTCTTATGTCTCTCTAGAAGCGTTAATATTCGAAATGAGGTGCTTGCTGAAGTCAGAAATGACCACAGAACATCTGCGTTATGATCAAAACCATGGGGAGCGCCATAGATTTTAGAGTTATGAGCAACTTTTGTCGCCAGTAAACAAGGAAGTGAACGGCAGTGTGCATGCACGAAACTGGTCTAGGATCGCAGCTTCGCTGAAGAATGAAAGGCAAAAAAACAAACAAAAAAACAGATTTTTGTAATATGGTTTGATATCAATAAAAAGGACTTAAAGACACATATACACGTCCAAGGCACCCCGTGGTTTATAAACCTCCAGGTTCATTTCAACGTTTTCATTCTACTGATACTTCAAGTTCATTGTTATTAACTCAACTCATTAATAATTCTGCTGTCTATTGCCAGAGTCTATGTGATTGGTTCTACTCCAGGGAGATATGTTGGTAAAGATATGGACCGCTGGGGACACCTGAGACTCAGGAAGGTAAAGACCCTTCTGTCTGTCTGTCTGTCTGTCTGTCTGTCTGTCTGATGGCTGCCTTATTCAGACATTTCATGACTTGTATTTCTTTTCCCTTTCTCTTTCTTAAAAAAAAAAAAAGTTATTGTATGAAAACGCACGTCCCATTCCCAATGAAGAGACCTGGCCTGTCATTGGTCAGTTCTCCAGCATTGGCTCCTTGGGAGTGGACAAGACCAAATGGTTGACAGGGGAGTTCCTGCGCACGATGAGCACACTGGGTAAAACCTCGCTCCGGTCAGACCCCCCCCTGCACCTGGTACGTTCCACTCGCCTTATTGCAACAATGCAACCACTGCCACAATTGGATACTACATACTGTAGGACTTTGATGACACCCGAGGGTTGCTAGAGCAGCCAGTAATAGGATGCAGATTTAGATAAAAGACACAATAAAACCATTAATACGTACTGGGACATTTCCCAGCACAAGATGGTTTCTAAGACCACAATATTTGGCTAAGGGAGAGAAGAAAAAACCCCAGTAACAGTTCAAACTAAAAGTATTTTTGCAAAAGGTTAAAGCACTATATTTTTTATAGTAATCATTGCTAGCCTTTGTTCAGCAACAGGGATCTCCCCTTCTTTGCAGCGCTTTATCCGCTTACATTTTATAGTGTTCCAGTTCCAATTTACTTTTGCTAATTTCTTTGTCATCACTTCCAAATTCCAATTTCACTCCGTTTGAGTTATTTCTCGTAATTGGATAGAATTGGTATCTTGACCTGAAAATCTGAAGTGTTTACTAAAGAGCTGGAGAGAGAGTCTCCTGTTAATGAACAAACACTCTAGTCCAGTGTTTCCCAACCTGTGTGTCGCTGAGCTTTGGTGCTCCGTTTGATGTGTCCAAGTGCTCCGCGTAATTTGACCGAAATTAAGTTATAGTGTTACTTTCTGTCAAATCAGGCGGCACACTAACTCTCCCCCGAAAGCAATATTATAGCTACTGGGCTGCAGGCTTCTTATAGTTGCGTCGTTGTTGTCACACGTCTAACCATTAGACGTGCGATAACATCAACACGGAACAATAGACTAACGACCCTCGGCCATTGAAATGTTAATACTTAGATGCATGCAGAAGCGGCTACATTTCGCTCCCTCCAGAAAGACTGGAGCGCGCATAGCGCAGCCACATGCACGTAGACAGCAGACACATACAGTCCATGTGCCACGAAAAATAGCTGTCCAAAATAGCTGTCCATAGATGTCCAAACATGATCGCCTCGTTCGGCCAACAAAATATATCTCCCTCCCTCCACAGAAGCGCAGTGATGCCTGATTTAGTCGTACACGTGTTATGCTTGCATACTGAAAATGGCTGATCTACAAGCTCACAACGCGTTGCGAACGCAACGCGTTGTGAGCTTGTCGATCAGCTATTTTCAGCACGTGAAAATAAGCAGGCTGTGAGAACTGAGACCCTTCACAATAAAAGCATGCAGCTTTCACAAGTTGGCCCATAATAAAGACAAGGAAAAGGATTAGGTGGCATTGCACCTGATTAGGATTAGGTGGCATTGCATATGAGCAATTTTTTTAAACTGAGGCACTGTCTCTGTCCTTTTCATTCTCGTTATTTGATGAGTGCTGTCATGTGTTTTTATTTTATTATATTACTTTTACGTATATATTTACTTTTACTATAATATATATATATTTAATATATATGTATATTTTATATATATATATATACACACCCCCCCTTCCCCCCCTAGGTGTTCCCCGAGATTCTTAGGCTATGAAAAGTGTTCCCTGGGACAAAAAAGGTTGGGAAACACTGCTCTAGTCTATAGCATTAGGTACTACATTAGGTACATTAGGTATCAGAATATAAAGCTATTCAACAGTTATTGTAACAAACAAATTCCCCTACCTTTTAAATTTCACTAAAGACTGGTTTGTGTTTTGCAGGTGTATCCTTCAGTGGAGGATGTAAGAACCAGTCTGGAGGGATACCCAGGTGAGGAACACATAATATAAAGCCAAAAACTATGCAGTAATTTTGACCACAAACGCTTTTGTGGGAGAGACCGACGGAGCATGCTTATTACTCAGAATGGAAAGATTGGCTACAGTGTTTGATGCTGTGTTCCAGTAGCACTGCGTGGATATTAGGCCTCTTTTAGACGCGACCGTCTCCAGATAAAACGGCAAAGTCCTGTTGCGTTCTCATTTTTAATTGACCCTTTGCACGAGAACGCACACTTTATGAAAACGCTATAATGTCGCTAGGTGGCGGTAATGGGCTGCCAAATAGACCAGATTCCCGCAAGCCGCACCGGGTCAGAAACGGTTGAGAAATGATAGAGTTACCGTGTGGGGTCCCTCTACTGTACCCTCTACTGTACTGTACTGGCACACCCGGAATCACCATATATACAGTTAATATTTGCGTGTGTGTTTGTGTGTGTGTTAGGTTGCGCACAGGTGGTGAATAAGTACAGTGTAATAATAACTGAAACCAAACATGTATGATCATTTTCAATAACCAAACCACTCCAAAAAGACAGAAATCACACATAGCACTTAGCATGAAGACGCTCAACACTGACAAGTTAATTCTCTCATTTACTCGTCTATCTTGGACTTTATTAACAGCATGTACAGTAGTACTGCACATGTGACTGTAACTGTCCTGTTCTGTTGTTGTTATTTAATGTACTGTAGCTGGAGGTTCCCTGCCATACAGCATCCAGACGGCTCAGAAACAGCTCTGGCTTCATGCATACTTCCAGTAAGTGGCTAATGGAGTGACAGCACGCACACACACACACACACACACACACACACGTCTGCATACTTGGATTAATATTTGCATTTAAGTTCAAAGTCGTGTGTGTGTGTGTGTGTGTGTGTGTGTGTGTGTGTGTGTGTGTGTGTGTGTGTGTGTGTGTGTGTGTGTGTGTGTGTGTGTGTGTGTGTGTGTGTGTGTGTGTGTGTGTGTGTGTGTGTGTGTGTGTTGTTTGTTACATATGTGCACACTCAAGCCGGTGGAAGGCAGAGACCACTGGGAGGAGTCATGCAATGCCTCACATCAAGATTTACATGAGGACGTCACCAGATTTCACCCAGCTAGCCTGGATCCTCATCACAAGGTGTGTCTGGCTAATCTGTATATTCTGTCTTTCTTTTTTTACTTTCTTGTTTGCTAGCTAGTTCAATTCCCAGGCTGTACTGATAAAGTAACACCTAGCAACCTGTATGTGTGTGTGTGCGTGCATGCGTGTGTGTAGTTCCAACCTGTCTAAAGCGGCATGGGGTGCTCTGGAAAAGAACAACACTCAGATAATGGTTCGCTCTTATGAGCTGGGAGTCCTCTTCCTGCCTTCTGCTCATGTAAGATCAACACACACACACACACACACACACACACACACACACACACACACACACACACACACACACACACACACACAGTACACTGGGGAGATCATGTTAACAATGAAGCAAACCAATGATGATCAGGATTAGACAGATCATTCGCAGTAGGGGAAAAAGCAGTACAGAGACATCACTTAATAGATTGCTGCATCACCTCCCAAAAAAAGACCTGGACGATTTGTTGTTTTTGGCAATCAAGCAACACCGTTCGGCAATGGACTATAAACGTAACGTTACATCAATGTAATAATTTGGTTGGAATATGCAAGGAATCATCTGGAAGTTGCATCTACATAATGACATTGTAAACTAGATAGATATCCCACCCACCTGCTCAGTAGAGAGCACAAATGTACTGTATACTTAATCCATAGTGTTTTGAGCACTTACATGTTTCTCTGAAAGGCTGTCTGGTGGTGTGCATGATTGTCCATCGAAAAGAAAGAGAAGGCCCCACTGATTGTCCATGTCTTTCAGAACATGCAAACCTTCCCTATTCAGAGGAACCCATATCCTATCGTGTCTTCTACCAACGCCTTCCCTGTGCCCTTTGATCTGCCCCCAGAACGCTACTCTGAGAAAGGTATTGTGTGTGTGTGCGTGTGTGTGTGCGCGCGTGCGTGCGTGTGTGGACCTTTATTATTAACAATGGTAGTATGATATACGCTGTATTAGTATTCATTCCAAGAAGGCCTGTTATGTTTTGGGCCTTTACATTGTCTTGTGCTCTTCTGTTCTCAGACCAGCCATGGATGTGGAACATTCCCTACACCCATGCCCCTGATACGCATGGCAACACCTGGGTCCCATCCTGAAACACATACTGCTACACACAGAATACAGATAAACAACTTATTGATGGATTCTTTATCCACCTAAACTCTATATATATCTTTGTTTTATGTCAAATTGTAAAAATAGCTGCTCTAAATCCTCACAACATGTTGTTACATGTTGAATTGTAGATCAGCTATTTGTGCTGAATGTTAACCTAGTTTGATCAAATTGTCATCTATTCTCGCCAAATGTTCGCCTATTATGACATGCTCAGAGTAGTGATACAAGTAAGACGCGCAAACGCGGGAAGCGAACGCAGCTCGTGTGTGTGTGTGTGTGTGTGTGTGTGTGTGTGTGTGTGTGTGCTACAGCTGCGCCCTGTGTGTGTGTGTGTGCTACAGCTGCGCCCTCTGGTGGCGGGCGGGTGGTGTAACAGCGGGACACACACACACACACAGACATTCAGCCCTTGCTGTCATAGTAAGTGGCTCACTGCGTTCGCAACTAGGTTTCATGTGCAAGAATCCAAACTTTCGCCGTCCTTAAAACAAAATGTCTTCTCAAGGTAAATATTGCCCTGGAAGGAATATGTCGTAGTTTTGTCATGTAACATGTAGATGCTGTTCAACTCGTGTCCATCTTGGTGGATAATCCTTACTGTAATGAACATTTTAAAAGGACAAAGGTCTTGCAGTGTGTAGACTCTATCAAGGCCAACCCCACAATCACCATTTCAGCTTTACTGCTCATTATCCACTACCTCACTAGGCATAACTGTATGCCTGTGAGCACACCCCCATCTATATTTACTTCAATTACTTGTGTGTGTGTGTTGTCTTTGTAACTAACGCAAAGAAGCTGTCTGTACATAATGTACTGTATGTCAGTCTGTCATATAACATCACTTCCTTTTCTCCAGCTTTTTTGAAGGCTGTACTATGGTTTTAACATTTTATTTCTGCAGGGAGCCAGTCCAACATGGATCCTAATGCTAACTCATTATTTACAGTCGCTACATCTCTACGACCAGCTGTCTGCTCCCATTCGTGTCTTTTCTATTCCTGTCCCTCTCATCTGTCGTTGTCATGTGGACTCTGTCATGAATTTCTCCATTTGTTACCATCTGTCCCTCTGTCTCATCTCTGTTTTTGTTTGTTTGTGTTCCAGTCCGTCTCACTCTGTATTTGTGTCTTGCTCTGTTGTCTGTTTTAGACCAGTGGTTCTCAGTTCTCTCTCGTTTCTTTGAGGGCATTCCAAATAGATCCTTCCAGGCATGTAACTCTGAGAGTGTACAAATGGAACCAATTGGACCGATAAGGGGCCAAAATTGAGATAAATTCCAAATGGATCCATGGGTTCATTTGGAATTTATCAGTGGCCACCGCTGGGTTTGGAGCAGGGCGTCTCTGGCTCTGGGGGCGCTGGCCTGTGGGTCCCTGTATGCCTGGTGTGGAGTATGTCTGCTCCGCTTCACTGTGTGGAAGCCCTGGGTATTAATAATCTGTCGAAGCTCAGACACAAGATGCATGGGTCCATTTGAGTCCATTTGTGGGTCCCTTATGGTGGTCTTTTAAATTAAAACGTTTCACTTATGTAGTACATCTCTCGGTTCTGTATTTCTCACTCCGTCTGCCCTCTTCTGTCCTCTGTTGAGGTGCTGCTCAGAGGAAGGATGAGCGAGTCTCCTCTTCTCTGTGCAGCATCTGGCTCAAACGGCATCTGATATCGACATGTTGTAGTTAGGTTATGATTGTCTATTACTTTGTGTCGTTTTAGGACAGCATTTTCTAGTTATGTTATATTTGTACCTTACCGTCCGTAGCGTAGACGCACGTTTTCTAACGACAATTCTAACAATAAAAAAAAATCTTTTGTTACTTTATCAACTTTTTGCTGTTTATTCTTAATTTTGTCTCATTTAATTCCATGTCTCTGTAGTGGGATTTTCTATAACATTGGGAAGTTTCATTGTTAATACAATTTTCAATCAATCAATCCATGCAAACTTAAAGATTTTGGCTGGCAAGTGTGTACCCTGGTCTAGGCTACTCAGCCATATGAAGTTTATCTGTGCTGTAGAGTAGTTATTTAAAAAGTTGCCAGGGAAGTTTCTTATAAACAATACGCACGCGTACGACTACGACTACCGGGCGCACACACACACACACACACACACACACACACACACACACACACAGGAAACACTAAACAGGACTGATGTGTCTCCTCCAGGCCAGCTGTGGTTTAGTTTTGAATGCCGATCGTTGTTTGCGGTACAAAAAAATTACTTCAGACGACTACAAGTCCCGTCGCACCCCGCGTCGTCATATCGTCAATATGGCGTCTGTCCGTCGGACAAAGGCGAATCAGTCTCACTACGAGATGAAATCAAATTAGGGAAAAGGGGAGACCGCGTTTTGGAATAAGACGGGCTGGTGCATGCTGGCCTGAGGAGCGCGGGGGAGCAGATCTATGTGTGTTTTAAATATTGTGTTGGTCGGAGGAGGACACAGACAACAACGCTCAGGTAAACACTGTCTCGAAGCAGCAGGCTTTACAACTTGGCTGAAGAAGGCTAACACGGTGGCTAGCTGCTGGTAGCCTGCCCCGCAGGCTTGGCACTTATTGGCACCCTATTGCCACTTTGTGGTTGCTTGACAGCCGCACACGTTAGTGCAGTGAGCTGCCTTTCATTCAGTCCAGCAGGGATGGCACATAGTAACTCAGATGTAGCATGTTGTCAGCGAGCTACAGCGAAACACCCAAATTGTCTTTATTCTGATTTGTGCGCTCTTCTCTCCGACTTGGAACATCTGTTTGCAACATCTGCCCGGCGCAGAAAGTGCGTAACGCCGACATTGGTGACCCATGGAATACTGCGACTCCAGAGGTCGCAGTGTTTTCTGCCGTGAAGACAAGGGAGAAGCGGGGGGGGGGGGGATGGCGCTACATCAGGGTTGGTTTGTTGTGGTTTATGTTTTAGGATGTGCACATTTATAGTCAGAATGTCAAATCATTTCTGGCATGTGAAATGCTGACATTTTCAGTGAAGTCAGCCAAGGTTACAAAAATAATTCTATTGCCTTTTGAAATCACATGTAAAATTGTTCTTCGGCTCAACAATACCTGGGATATTTAACATGTTTTTGGTTGGTTGGTTGGTACCGTTCAGCATCCTCGCTGCCAGCGTGTTTGCAAAAAGCCACCCATGGAGTCACAGAATCGTACAGGTTAACAAACCTGGTGTAACAGTTTAACACTAAACTTCGGGCGCAAGTAGGCTTGCTCGTGTAGCCTACATAAAAACAAACAAACGATATAAACATGTTGTTTTCCATTGCAACCTTTTCCAGTTTATGACAGCATGGTAGCCCACATCATTCCACATATAAATATCAGTACTATTATATCCAGAGAGTTTCAAGTTCAACTGTACCATTTGAAATTTAGTGATTTTTTTTTTTATAGGTCTACGTTTGCACGGGCGTAAGTTTATTAGTTTATATGCCTTCTTTCATTCTCTCCTGTGTTTTTCTTCTCTGCTTTATTTTTGCTGAGCATGGTACTCAGCAGTATTTTACTTGCAGTTTGTTTCACCATAGCCCCTCTCGGAACCCTACATAAAGCTTTTCTGACATTTTGATGAGTTTTATGTTGGGTCCCTGTTCATGACTATATTTTCGTATGGGAATTCTGGAAAGCGGACGTAAACATGCTCTCTAAGATCCTATCTGCGGCGTGTGACGGCCTTTTTTTGCTTGAGTTATTCTGAATTCGGGAACTTTAAGTACCTATACATCCCGCTGCGAATATCTCCTGTGGCGCGGAAGCCGTTAAGTATTTTTAATCTTTGTTTGACCGATTTGGTCGCTTTATTTCTTCTTGTTTGTTTACCGTTCATTGTACCGCCTCCCGGTGTGCGGTTGGCTTGTG
Source organism: Protomyctophum parallelum (assembly GCF_964188405.1). NCBI lineage: Eukaryota > Metazoa > Chordata > Actinopteri > Myctophiformes > Myctophidae > Protomyctophum > Protomyctophum parallelum. The sequence continues at coordinate 30,715,482 of NC_139699.1, forward strand.
CGGCTACGTCCCTGCCTCTGATCTGCTCTGTCATAGCTATAGCGCCACTAGCTAGCCAGATAGGCGGTACAATGAGGTGTCAATAAACAAGGAAGGAAGAGAAGAATCAAAGCGACCAAATCGGTCAAACAAATTAAAAATACGCTTCCGCGCCACAGGAGATATTCGCAGCGGCATGTATGGGTACTTATACTTCACATATTCAGAAACCCTCACACGAAAAAATGTCGTCAAAGAGCGCAGACAAGCCATAAACACGTTGTTTATGTTTTAGTATGGCTGCGTACCAGGTGGCAGGATACTGATGCAACAGGACCCAATGCACTGGGTCTAACAAATGTCAGAAACTTCAGTAGCATTGGGTTCTGCTTGGAGGGCTAGTTTCACCACAATACCAAGGCTGGCTTTGCAGCAGAGAATGGAGCACGCATACACACTTTTATATTCCTTGTTGTAGTATGTAGTCTTAGACTACATACTACAACAGCTTGCATGGTGCTAATTAGACTACTAGTCTAATTAGCACTAATGCATGCTGTCCATCTTAGAGGAAACATACACATTCATCCAATAACTAAATGCCAGGCAGAGGTTAATAATAGAAACAAAGATTAGGTCTGCACACTGAAAGCTTAAAATATTTATTACGGTTCTTTACACCATAGTGGACATGACCGCTCTTCATCAGGAAGATTCAGGATGAAGAGCCTTGAGGCTCGAAACGTCAGTGTGCCGACCTTATCTTTTGTCCATCTAGGAGAAAGCGTAATTCGTCAGGTTGTAATTTCTTTGGTCTAATAGACACTAATTGAATGTGACTGAATAATGGACCTGAACAAGTGATCAGGTCATTATTTATGATGTCCATTTTCCAAATTATACTATGTAAGTTGTCCTGGGTCCTAAGCTTTTCTCTCATGTCATAGCACACTTTTAGGTCTCATCCTTTTGGGTGCAGTACGTTGTTCAGACACCCTATCTGAATTACATGCGGTCCCCTTGGGTTTCATATCAATGGTCTAGTTAGTACAGTGGTTTTCATTCAACCCTTTGTCAAGGTCTATTATTTATTCAGCATTTGAGCCACGGGCCACCATTTGATGATATTTTGCCACTCGGACCCAAAACTTTGAATATTTTGTTATCACTGGATAAGATTTTGTCTACAATTCCATGCTGTATATTGATGTTGGTATAGGAGAGATAACAGGCAAACGATCAAAATAAGAATTATTCTACATTCTCAAAGTAATGCAGATGTTTAACAATAATTGTATGCTCTCAAGAGTTAAAGATCTAATAAGGGTCCATTTGGTTATCATTTCGCTCGGAACCACCTGGAACCCCCTCAAGGACCATTGGTGGTCTCCGGACCCCTGGTTGAAAACCACTTGTCTAGTAGTATAACTGAAACTGTCGGTTGTTTTGTCTGTCTGTCTCTCTGTCACAAAAACATAGAATTGAATAACTTGCGTTATAGGCGGGACCGTACCTATAGCAAACATGTAGCATCAGCAACATTGATTGAGGTAATGGAATCAATCAACACCTCAACTCTTTTACATGTTGCTTTTTTATATTATATAAAATTTGTGGCATTAATTAAAGCACCAGGAAATAGGAATTGTTGAATGGGGAGAGGACAGCTCTACTGTTTTAAGACACTTGAAGATTATTTGAGTTGAGCATTGCTGCTGTGGAATATATGTCCGTGTGGTGTTGTGTTCAATCTGTTTTAAGACACTTGAAGATTATTTGAGTTGAGCATTGCTGCTGTGGAATATATGTCAGTGTGGTGTTGTGTTCAATCCATAGACTGTAAAAAATATGGACAAAGCGTTCCCCGGGTCTAACATGGACGTAAAATGAAGCCTGTAATTCCTGCACTGTAAGTCGCCATCTTTCTAGATCCGTTTTGGCCCAGCTGGCCATTGGCTGGCTCCGTTTTGGCCCAGCTGGCCATTGGCTGGCCCAGACAACGAGGCGGGACTTCCCCCCTTCTTCTCCGTTGGTTTTTATTTAGACTCGAGTTGGAGGGGAATCCCGATCATAGACTGTAACGGTAGCCACGCCCCTCAGAACATACGCGACTTTATGGTAATTTGTTTAATTAATGGGACCATAATTTTCCAAAAAGAATATTATGACATTAGAAATGAGACTTTAAACTAGTGACTGGAAGCAGAAAGTATTCATGACCATGTTTATTAAGGTAATACAGTCTAGGTGAAGTTGGGCCCAAATACATGGACTTCTATGGGGCTATGGGTTTTTCTGGGTCCAATGACAGCGCCACAACAGGCCATTATATGAACTATGATTTCCTTAGTGGATTCACAAAATATCTGTCTGACTGCCCCCCTGGTTCAATCATTGCATTTAGGCAAGACTTAATTTTTCAACCAAGCTCTCCAAGCACTACTCTGGCTGAGTTCTCTAAGTAACACATCTTCAGCCATAGAGCGGGTAAATAATTAGTGAAATCAGTGTTTGGTTGGAATGAAAACCTGCATACACTCACGTGGGTTTACCCTATGCCTCCATGTTGCATGGACACACACACGCTCTAGTCTAGGTGAATAGAGTTTCTTTCTTTACACTATTCTGGTATTAGCGTATTCATGTTTATCACTGGAATTCTCGTCTAGACTAGTCTAGTGTTTTTACTGCCGCAGGCTGTGATCTAAAAAGAGTTGAGGGATATGAACACTGTTATGTCAGTACTTCCCTGAAAACAAATATGTTCTTATGATAGTGATTAATACACTGCAGCACTTACATACATTAACACAGTGAAAATCCAATAGTTGACATGGCAATTTTGTCATGCCTCAGTTTTTGACAGATTATGTCATACCTTATATCCTATACTTTCAAAGTTTATCGCCTTTTTCATTCGGATTTCATGCTAGCTGAAATGCAGCGATTTATGTGGTGGAATGCATGGAACTACGTAATGACAGAGGAGTGCTGCAGAATATGTGTTTGAAAAATGAATGTCGTGGTGGCGGGTTATTAATGGGAGCTCAGCCCGTAGACAATAGGAGACGGTTAATGTCTCCCATGGGTTTAATGCATCTTGTCTTTATATATCACAGAGCTGTGTGTGAACGCTGTCTCGTTTTGCAGCATGATAAGCAGTTGTTGGAAAGAGAAATCCTCAACAGTAAGGCCATTTTTCCGTCCTTTTCAATAGAGATTATGGTTAGAGTAAATCTAGTGTTGGAATTACGGTCATTTAAGGGTCAAGGGCAAGGCTATTGGGACATGAATGTGTGTGCCTGTAAATTAAATGCTCTTACATCTTTTTATTTAGAGTGAAAAGGTGTTTTTTCAGATGCACACCTACTGCGGGCTGTGCCTGCCTACAGGCATTCTGGTGCAGTGTAAAAATGTCAGACTGGAGGATATGTCATTTAACACACACAGTAAATCCTGAGCAGAAATCGGAATATAATACATTTCATTGTCAGTCTCAGAATGTCTTGCTGCAGGGATGTGTGTGTGTGTGTGTGTGTGTGTGTGTGTGTGTGTGTGTGTGTGTGCATCCTGTCTTCCTCTGTACGCTGTGTCCCGAGGAGCAGATATGTGTGTGATATGCTATACGCCAATGACTCATCTCTCCTCCCCTTTTCAGCTTCAAAGGGAGAAAATATGGGGCCTTGGCCGCGGAAGATGGAAATTTTCCTTGGCATTTTCCCAAGTCGCTCTACCCCACCACACACACACACACACACACACACATCTTCCTCTCTGTCTGTCTCTTACACACATGCATGTGGACGCACATGTTTATTGTTTACCATATTTTACATTTCAAATACTTAACACTCATTTAAGAGCAGTTCTTGAAATCAGTGATTAAATTACTGATTTGTTGTAATAAAAATAAATCTTTATCAACTCAAATGTGCATGCTTATCTATTTTGAAACAAACACAAACGTCACTGCTCTGAACTGTATTGGCTGATATGGTGCAAGATCAAGATGCCTACTATTTTCGTGACCCCCCCCCCCCCCCCCCCCCCAATTGCCTTTCTTCCCGGGCCACTGTTGTTATTGTGGATGGTTATGATGTTTTCCACTATCTACCTTTTACTTAAGATATTGTTTTGGCTTTTTCTGCCTTTTTGGTTGGATGAAAGTAGTCTGACAGGAAATGGGGAGAGAGATTGGGGGGAAGACACGCGTTAAAGGCCGTCGGGATCGGGAGTCAAACCCGTGGCACGCTGTCAGGCTGACTTGTCAGCAGCCTAGGTGCCCGGACGGTTGAGTCAGGGTCTGTCTGTTTTCTATGAGTAACCCTGACTGCAGAGAGAGATTCACTAACCATTCACTACTACCATTCAATACTTTTAGTGTCAGATAACATTCAATACATTCAATACTTTTAGTGTCAGATAACATTGTAGTCTACTTTGTCTTTTAGTTTCCCTTTTCTAATATTCTGAATTTCCTTACATCTCTTTATAATTTGGTTTTCGTGAAAGCAATGTTGGTGTAACTGTTAATTATTTCTGTTCAGGAGAAGAAGTTTCCAACTGACTCTAGGAACTCTTTCTGGTGTCAGCGCTTGGTTCAGGGCTCAGGGATAGATTTTCTCTGGTTCCAAAAAATGTAGTGATTGTTAATTATTAAGAGATGTCTGGTGTCTGCCTGATTCTGCTATATTTATAAGGTGGTTTCCCTTTGGCTGTCTGTTTATCTATCTGCGATGATCTATAATAGACATCCCTCAGTCTGTGCCACTTTGCTTGCAGATCATTATTCCTTCCACCAGAGGGTGCTGAAAACATGTCTAGACTATGCACACACTTAGTTCGCTCTTGATGTGACACAAGTTGCTATTATTTAAATGGGAAACTGTTGAAAAGATTACATAACAATCTTCATTCATGGACCATACTTTTATACACACAAATTACTTTATAACTATGGTAGCAGGGAATTTCTCATGTAAACATAAGATTAAAGTCAAGCCTTGCTAGCCACACCCATCCTCAGTGGTTTGAACCAACTGACATTGGCATCCTTAAGCCCTAACCACACCAAAGGGTCAAGGCGGTTTCAGCGTTGTCCCTGCGGTGTGATACAGTATGTCTTGTTGCACGTTGACCCTAGTGATTCAACGCATGGAATTCAATGGCCCAAACCACATCTTGAACCACAAAGGTTCAAGATGGTTGTAGCGTTAACTCCTTGCAACCATTTGGACCCAAAGAGTTGCATGGTGACCCTTTGGTGTGGTTAGCGCTTTAGAGCCCCAGGGCTGTATTTTGCGTGTCTTAAGTACCAGGTCTTATTACTTAACTTAAGACCTGGAGGCGTGATCAATGCCATTTGGCTATTCTGAGTGTCCAAAGAACATTGACCACGCCTCCAGGTCTTAAGTTAAGTAATAAGACCTGGTACTTAAGACACAAAATACAGCCCCCAATCTCTTATTGTAGGGCTGAAATCTTAAACAATAACAAATAACATAAGTAATGTCATTGTGACTACTGATGACATGCAGTTGATTGATTTTGGCCTGCGTTGCTAGTCATAACTCAAATTGTGCATATAATGAGTTTTGACAGTAAACATGTAGATTTCTGTATGAGACCTAACCTAAGCCCAACATCCCCTTGCAGGAGTGGCACTAATATGAAATGCTCTATATTTCCAGATTATTTTATTTGTGCCAGAATTGGTGGGCTTACATTAGGATATTTTGTAAACAGCAATGCTTTACTGTGAAATAAAATTAAGTACCATAATTAGAAAGCTACAAGGTGATTTTTGGCCTATGGGTGACTAGACTAAAGGCCATGGAGTCAATCAAATCAGTAGAGTTACTAGAGTACAACAATGGCAACAACAACATGGCAATCCAGCAAGTGTTTGAGATATCTTGTTTGTGAGCAAAATGTTAAATGGACTGATGGGACAGCTCCTCATCCTTAAAAGCGCTGAAGCTACGCCAACTAAAGTGTCTACTCTCCTCTCCCCTCCTCTCAGTATGTCGGAGCGCTGCGAGGAGCCTCGTTTTACCATAGAGCAGATAGACCTCCTGCAGCGCCTCCGGAGAACCGGGATGTCGCGGCCGGAGATCCTCCACGCACTCGACACCCTGGACCGCCTGGACCGCCAGCATGGCCACAAGCATGGCCGCCGGCCTCAGAGACTGCCCCCTGGTTCCTTGCCTTGCTCCTCTGACCCGTCGTCCCGGATCGGCGCCACCACCTCCACGGCCACACAGACCACCTTCCTGGCGGATGGCCTCTCTCCATCGCCGCCCGCAAATGGCTATGACGCCTCGCCTCCCCTCCTCCCGACGGCCATGTCCACGCCTGTCTCCATTGTGGGATGTCCTCCAAATGGCCTGGTCGCTGTGACGAATGGCAGGCTGTCGCCACCAGCGTCGCGTTTTCCTGTTGCCGTGGATAGCGGCGGGAGTGGCATGGCAGCACCGGCCTACGTGTTCGACACCAGTGAAGAAGATATGGATGTGGATGACAAGGTGGAGGAACTGATGAGGTAAAAGCAGAAGTAATACACCCATTTAAAACAGACATTTTTGTAGAGATTTGGGTTGTGTAGCTACCTTGTCATGAACTATGGAGGCCTAACTCAGAAGAACACTATAGTCTTCTATAAAACATGGAGGTACAATTGAGCAGTTGAGACGAATAACAGTCTATTAATTTATTCTTACCCCTCCCCGAAAAGGCCTAGCTGTCCTGACCCCTTATCCATAATTTATACATTATGGATATATAATATATAATTAGTGTGGACTTAGACTGTTATTCGTCTCAACTGTTCAATTGAGTCATAAAGGGTGTTTAGAGATGACACATTGAATATCACATTTAATTATTTATATTGCTATGGTGCACATACAATATTGCATAAAGTACTGTATAGTTTCTAGCCATCTCTGCTGCTTACCTTATATCTTAACATTTTGAGTGAATAGTTGTAAATAATTGAGTTGTTTGTTTCAATAGAGTACCGAAGTCCTGACATCACTCGTTCATCCACTGGCTCACAGAAGTCATTTCTCTATGGAGAATTACATTGGGTCAACTTAGAATCGTCTCATATGAGAATTGTGGTCCAAAAATAAACAAATTGTCGTGGCGATATTGTCAATGAGGTGGCCCTGTATCGTTTACGATAGTCAATCACTGACTCATTTTTTATACAGCCGATTCTAAAATTGCCTTCTAAATCAATCAGTCGTTTTAGTCGGTTAAACAACTCTATGGGAGTTCAGAATGGGGGGAAAAAACGTGACCCAGGTAGGATGCAAATTATTCCAGACTTTGGTGCTCGGTTATTGTTGTTGTTATTCAGGGTAAACACCTAGCACACAAAGATAAATTCTTATGTGCAAACAACCTGGCAATAAAGAATATTCTGATTCTGATTTGGCACACAAATCGTAAATTCCCCATGCGGTTCTGCTAAAACCAGACTACAACAGGCTGATAGGCGCCCGAAACTCAACTAGACTTTCAATGGTACAAAAGATAATATTTGGGTCTGATCCCCATTTTGGAGTGATCCTGTCCGATGTTTTGACCATCAATATTTAGTCCAAAACTGCAAAATGTATACATAATCAATTAGATCAAACTTAGATTTGATTAAAGTTTCTCAAAAGTAGCAAATTCTGAAATGGCCGCGCTACAAGCTCAAGACAGTTGGCATCGCGACATATGCCCAAAATAGGGACACAAGGTTGAAAGATGTTAAAAAAGCGTTTTTTAATGTATTTATTCATTATAATTTGATTTATTAGACATACCGTCTGTGACAAATAATTATTCACTAAAAGTAACCATTGTGCTCTAGCCATATAAAACATATTTAGAGGCCTAAAACCCTACATTTTGTGAAAAGTGAGATGAGCAGGAGGAGTGATCAGCACATGAAATATCCTAGCTGCTTGCTTCTGTGCAGGCCTTCATTTCTACACACATTGAACCTCAGCACCATATCAATATATATGTAAATGAGTCTGCTCAAGTGTGTGTGTGTGTGTGTGTGTGTGTGTGTGTATGTGTGTGTGTGTGTGTGTGTGTGTGTGCGTGCGCGCTTGTGTGTGCTTTTTTATTTGATATATAATGCTCATAATAATATTTAAGCCATATTCTGTTTGTCTGTCCGTCTCTTGCTCCATCCCTCTTATCCTCCAGGAGGGACAGCTCCATGATCAAGGAGGAGATCAAGGCATTTCTGGGGAACAGGAGAATCTCGCAGGCTGTGGTCGCTCAGGTAACAGGCAAGTATCTGCACCCTTCCCTTATACTTTGACTCGTGACATAATAATTTGATTTGCATTCAACAACTTCTCCTCTCTTCTCCAGGCATCAGTCAGAGTAGGATCTCTCATTGGTTGCTCCAGCAGGGTTCAGACCTCAGTGAACAGAAGAAGAGGGCCTTCTTTCGCTGGTACCAACTGGAGAAGACCAACCCAGGTAATACCTCCCTGTTTCTCTTCAACAACTCGACATCAAACCCAGTGACGAGCTCCATTAAACTTAAAGTGTCCAGCTTCTTCTATAAGTAGCTTTGTGTGTATTTCTGCACACAATGTACACACACATAAATTCATTAAAAGGCACTGATTAGGCCTGGGCCGTGGCTCAGCGGTCCAGGCACTTTGGCCGGTAGTCCAAGTCTGGCAGTGTGCCGCGGGTTCGACTCCCGATTCCGCCGGCCTTTATTGCATGTCACCCCCTCATCTCTCTCCCCCATTTCCTGTCAACCTACTGTCTGTCCCTCTATAAAGAACATAAAATAAAGGCGAACGCCACAAAAAAAACATAAAAAAAGGCACTGATTACTTCACACTGGGTGGGATTTTCTTTCTTTTGCAGTGTAAAGGGAAAATCATTCATTAAAATCATATCTATTGCTGTGTTGCTTCCCCTTCATCAATTTTTTTTTTTTTTTTTTTTTTTTTTTAAGATATTTTTTTGCGGCTTACGCCTTTTATTGATTTTTGAAGGGACAGACAGTAGGCTGACAGGAAACGGGAGAGAGATGGGGGGATGACATGCAGTAAAGGCCGTGTCGGGTCCGGGAGTCGAACCCGCGGCACACTGCGACTGGATTACCAGTCCGGTGCCCAGACCGTTACGCTACGGCCTGGGCCCATCAATTTCTATTCACATATTTTATTAAGCGTTGTTAAATGATGTCATTAATGAAGTTCAGAGAAAATGGGATAATTTGCAGACATCATTGTTTGGTCCATATTGATGTGAATTTCCCAGTACTGCATGCATCCCTGTCTCTCATGACCAGCCTCCAAATCAGTGTACATTTTTTCAGCATATTTTGATTTAGTCTTAAGCCCCATTCACATTGCAGAAGCTAGCTTCTGCTTTAGCTTCGTGGTCCCATGTTATCTCTATGCAGAGCAGCTTTTGCGTTTTGAAGCTTGGAATGAACAGCTTTTTTTTTTAAAGCAGCTTTGAAAATCTGGAGCTTTTAAAAGCTGCGTGTAGCCAATCAGAGCACAGCGTGGTTTGAGGAGGCGGAGTTGAGATCATTTCACAAAACCATTTGCCTCTCCGAAAGCTGTGCGACCCGAATCTCTGAATTAAAAAATAAACTTTTTAAATATGGGCTGTATATGAAATATGAATGGATATTTGGCAAGACCGTAGCAGATTTTATCGATAGAAATGAAAGTTTATATGAGAAACAAGTTGTCGAATCGGTGGAAACAGGTTGTGTTCCGTGTTCCCAGTGGATTGTCACGGTTTCTGGGTAGAAGTGATCCTGCATCTCAAAGCCAGTCCAGGCAGCTTGAGTGACAGGTACCTTGTACACGCCCACTTTTCTCAAAAAAAAGCTGAGTGGAAATGAGTTTTGCTTTTTTTTAATTTCCAGCTTTTTTTGATCTGAACAGGGCTTTAGTCTTAGTCTTTTGAAGATGCACATTTAGTCTTTAGTCCCATTTTAGACTTCTGAAATTATTTTTTGTTAGTCTAGTCTTAGTCGAAGAAATATCAAAAACCTTAGTATTAGTCTTAGTCGACAAAATGAACACTGCTCCAAATCTACATCTGTACATCGTATCCTATTCCTGCTTTTTTTCCTCCACATGAAACAGGAATGAGTCCTTAATCAAATCAACAGCAGGAATCAGACATTAACATTGAAAGGATGCTGTATTTGATTACATCGCCAAACATTCCTCCGTCTGCTCCATAAATGTTTAATGAGGAAGAGCGTGCGTGCGTGCATGTGCGGGTGCAGTACGTTGTTCAGACTAGGTAGTCATTGGTCCGACAAATGACAACCCACCTCATCTCCTAACCTAACCATAACCGCAAGCATGGGAGCAGACGCTCGGACTAATGCCCTGTCTGAATTACATGCGGTCCCCGCGTGTGCGTGCGCGCTACAGAGAGAGTGAGAGGTGTGCATACGAATGTGAGTGGATGTACGCATGCATGCATGCATATGTTTTACTGTATGTTGTACCAGCCTCTAATGGATGTCATGCTCCTTTTCAAATGGATTAATACAGTGATGTCCAGACAGACACTTAGACAACATATATCACACACTCATCACGTGGACATTATTTCAGGTCTCTGCACAGAACTAATAAAAGAGAATGTATTTAATGTATTTTTAACAAAAATCAAATCTAGTACGCAGGTTCTGAATGTCAGGTTTGGGGATAAAAAGATATAAAATTCAACAGGAGATCCTTGAAATTAAGATCGGGATGCACAATTATGACACCATAATTATCGGCCCGATAACATTATTAATAGCTCCAATAATATATTGTGTATTGTGGTGTCTCTGTGTGGAATGAACAGGCGGAACAGGGAATTGCAGCACTTGAAAACGGCTGTTTTATTGCAGTTCAATAAATGATAGCATTCGTCACAGACAGGAGAAGCCCCACATAGGTCTCTCGGGCAAATTATAGTCCATACAGTATTATTTGCTTCACAGGCGTCATCCACAGCCTGGAGAAGGATGAGAACAAACGTTAGTTTCAACTTAGGTTATGCAGTCCCTTATAGCTCTTCTCCTCACTGGAGGGCTATGGTTACTAATAAATGATAAGAGGTGACGGCGAGGTCTTGCTTCGTGACGTCGTCAGTATTTATCCTTAACTGTAGTGGGTCTTCTCCCATAGCGGGGGTTCAGCTCCGAGAGAGCACCAGCCGTCCAGCCGATCCGGCGTATATAATGAGTGCCTGTTTGCTAGACAGTTCTCAATGCAATGTCTTTAGAATTATAGGTTTCCTTCCGACCTTATTATTAGTAGTTTCCGCGTCTTCGCCGTTGTGGCAGGGCTGCCCCCCTGCTGCAGTGCGATACGTGAGAACCGGAACTCCGGTTCCTATACTTCATTCATATCGTCCGTGGTTTCTGCCCCTCGGACATTTCCTGGACCGATCCTAAAAGCCTGTGATGAGGAGAGTGACAGTTAAGACATGCAGAGCTATACACATGAGTGTGTGTTTGGTGGAAGTGTGTGTGTCTGCTTACCCCCCGACGGTTTGCTTGTGCGTGCCTCCGTGAGCGTGTGTGTGAACCAGCCGCTGTCAGACGCACTACTAAGTCTTCCTTTTATATGACGGGTGTGGCCGCTTGCTGCTTTGGGCGCGGTCCATCCATCAGCTCGATCTGGCGGAGGAGGAGATTCGGGACGTAGACATCCCCTATTAGGCGGCCGAGGGCGTGTCTCACGATCCGAGGCGTCTTCTGTCTGACAGCTTGTCTGGTTGCCCTGGCAACGCACTTACCATTGCGGGGTGTCGCTCGCGAGACCCCACAGTATATATATTCTTTATTTTATATATTTTCATATGTTTGCAGTTCTGCTAAATGATGTATTTGTTTCATCTGCTGATTGTTTGCTGCTGACAACGCACCCAGCGTGTCATTCAGTAGGTATCATAATACTGTATTTGCTTTAGGTCATAGCTCTATATTCACAATGTACCCTTACTCAATGTCTTTTTTTGTATGTGTTTATATATTTTCATTATCGATCGGACTCGAGAAGCATGAAGTTATCGGTTTCAAAAAATCTATATCGTGCATCACTACTGCCAGACTGCCTGTGTGATTTTGGTGTGTGTGTGTGAGACATTCACTGGGTAACATTTTGACATGGTTTAGGTTTACTTCATGTCACGGTACAGGTTAACCGATTTGGTTGAGCGGAACTTTATAAGTTGGTTTAGGACGGTGAACTTCATGAGATGGTTTAGGACCCAAATGCCAAAGCCATCTCATAATGTTCACATAAACTTTATGATGGAAAACAGTCGTGAAACAAAATGACATGCCTGCTGTTATTTTTGGTCCTTATACAGTAATAATAATAATAGCTCAGATTTATATAGCGCTTTTCTAAATACCCAAAGCGCTTTACATGGGAACACCAGGAACAGACTTTATTAAGAAAAAAGATCAAAGCTAAAAAACATAACAGATACAGGGTTAAAAAGATAAAAGGATAAACGAGACCTCAACTGGGGAAGGCTATTCTGAAAAGGTGTGTTTTGAGTGAGGTTTTGAAGGAGAGGAGAGAGGGAGCAGCTCTGAGATGGTTGGGGAGTTCATTCCAGAGTTTGGGGGCCGAAACATAAAAGGCCCTGTCCCCCCAGGTACGGTACTTGGCCTTGCGGACCTTCAGGACGTTAGCTTCACTGGACCTGAGGGAGCGGGGGGGGACATATGGTTCAAGAAGATCGGAGAGGTAGGGGGGAGCCAGGTTATTGAGAGCTTTGTAGGTGGTGAGCAGGATTTTGTAGTTAATTCTTTGTTTGACGGGAAGCCAGTGTAGGTCGTGGAGGACGGGTGTGATGTGGTCTCTGGAGCGTGTACTGGTGAGCAGGCGGGCAGCGGAGTTTTGAACGTGTTGTAGTTTGTTGAGGACTTTGGAGGTGGTGCCATTGAGTATGATGTTGCAGTAGTCAATCCGGGATGTGATGAATGCGTGGATGAGGGTTTCGGCGGCAGTGAAAGACAAAAAGGGCCGGCGGCGAGCGATATTCCTGAGGTGGAAGAAGGCGGTTCTGGTGATCTGGTTTATGTGGGGGAGGAATGAGAGGGTGGAGTCAAATATGACACCAAGGTTACGGATGTGGGGGGAGGTAGTAACTGTGGAGCCATCGATATTGAGGGTGAAGTTCTGGGTGGAGCTAGTGAGAGAGTTAGGGCCGATAAGAAGGATTTCTGATTTGTTGCAGTTTAGTTTTAAAAAGTTATTTTGCATCCAAATTTTGACATCTGTGAGGCAGGTGGTGAGGGTGGAGTGGGTGGCAGCAGTGATGGTCTTGGTGGAGAGGTAGAGTTGTGTGTCGTCGGCATAGCAGTGGAACTGGAGGTTGTGGTGACTGAAGATCTGCCCAAGTACAGAGCCCTGGGGGACGCCGTGGGTGACTGGGGCAGTGGAGGAGTGACAGTTGTTGATGGAGATGAACTGGTGGCGGTCAGAAAGATATGATTTCAGCCAGGAGAGGGCAGTGTGTGTTATTCCAAGGGAGGACTGAAGGCGTGAGATGAGGGTGGAGTGATTGATGGTGTCAAAAGCGGCAGAGAGGTCCAGGAGGATGAGGATGGAGAGGGAACCAGAGTCGGCGGAGAGTAGGATGTTGTTGGTGACTTTGAGGAGGGCTGTTTCTGTACTGTGCATTGAGCGGAAGCCAGATTGAAATGTTTCATAGAGGTTGTTTGAGTCCAGGTGTGATTTCAGTTGGGAGGCGACTGCTCTTTCTAAGATTTTGGAGATGAAGGGGAGGTTGGAGATGGGGCGGTAGTTGTTGGGGGTGTCAGGGTCTAGTCCGGGTTTTTTGAGAATTGGGGTGACAGCAGCCAGTTTAAGGGCAGGTGGGATGAAACCAGAGGACAGGGAGGTGTTGATGATTTTGGTGATGGTTGGGGAGAGAGCTGGGAGGCAGGCCATAACTAGGGAGGAGGGCATGGGATCCAGGACGCAAGTGGATGCCTTCATGCCGGAGGTTATGGCGGATAGGTCAGATGTGGTGATCTCGGTGAAGGTAGTGAGTGGTTGACCAGAGAACAGAGGGGGGGTAGGTTCAGGATCCGGGGGAGTGGTGGAGGAGGGGATGGCCAGTTCAGAGTGAATGTTGTCTATTTTAGTTTGAAAAAATGTGAGAAATGATTCGCATTTACTGGTTGTGAAGGAGGAGGTGGTGGTGTCCATGGGTTTGAGCAGGTTGCTGACGGTGGAGAAGAGCGTTTTGGGGTTATTGCTGCCAGATTGAATAATGGAGGAGTAGTGGGAGGTGCGCGCACTGTTGAGGGCTTCCTTATATTGCTGCTGGTGTGAGTTGTAGGCCTCAGAGTGAACAGTTAGACCGGTTTTGTTGGCTAGCCGTTCAAGCTTGCGGCCCTCAGCCTTAAGGTGGCGGAGGTGGTCTGTGTGCCAGGGGGCAGAGTGGGTATAGGAGACAGGTTTTGTTTTTATAGGAGCAAGCTGATTTAGGCAGGTGGAGAGGGCATTGTTATAGTTATTGACTAGTTCAGTCGGGGAGGGATTCTGGGTGAGTGAGTGGTCGGAAATTGAGTCAGTCAGGAGGGAGGAGAAAGCGGGGGGCTGGATGGATTTGAGGTTGCGAAATGTGATGAGGCGTTTATGCTTGATGGCAGGGGTGGGGATGTCAATGTCAACGGTGAGGGCCAGGTGGTCAGAGAAGGTGGAGAGGGTGGAGCCAGAGTTGGATAGGTTGCTGATGGAGGTTCCGGTAGTGCATATCGGGTCTAGTGTGTGACCTTTGCTGTGTGTGGGAAAATCTACATGCTGGGTTATATTAAAACAGTTTAGAATGTCCAGGAATTCAATGGCACGTGGGGAGTTGAGTGAGTCCACGTGAAAATTGAAATCACCAAGTAATAAGACAGATGGAGAGATGGCACAGAGCTGGGTGAGGAATGTGGAAAAATCAGAGGGAAATGAAGGATTGGGTTTGGGGGGGCGGTAGATGACTGCAATAACCAGGGGTTTGGGGCCAGATAGTTTAAAAACCAGTTGTTCAAATGAGGGGGAGGTTGGAATTGTGACTGGGCTGGTTTTTATGTGTTGACGATGTATTATGGCTAAACCACCTCCGCGTTTGTCAAGCCGTGGTTTGTCCATGTAGATGTATCCTGGGGTGTGGTCTGGTTGAGTGAGATGTATTCTAGGGGTTTTTGCCAGGTTTCAGTAATGCAGAAAATATCTATTTTATTGTCCGTTATAAAGTCGCTGAGTATGAGTCCTTTGTCTGTTAATGATCGGGTGTTGAATAGAGACAATTTGAGACATGGATTGAGTTGGACGGATAGTGGCGCTTTGATCAGCTGCTGTAGACAAAGGTTAAGGTTTGTGCCAGTCTCTCAGGGTTAGATTTCTGACTCCAGGCTGTCTGCTATCTGTTTCTCTACTTTGTACTGTAGGTCCATCACTAGTTTTCTCTCCTGAACATGGAAACGGAACAGAACAGAAACCGCTGAAAACTGTGTCTTGTGTAGTTCAGTGGTTCTCCAACATTTTCATGTCAAGGACCCCGGATTTAATATTTTCAGACTTCGCCACAGTCCCCCATCTGAAACTATTTTGTGCCAGGGACACCCTACAAGATCTGTGTTAAAATGTTTTTAAAAGCTCACAATATGATGCAATGCACGAAACGGTAAAGACAAAACGTGAATTCAAGGCCTGTAAAATACATGAACAAAAGACTCACATTAGAACAGCAGCATTCCAGGCCATACATTAAGACAGTAGACTACAACATTAGGGCTCCCCCCTACCTATCCGATCTTCTCGAACCATATGTCCCCCCCCCCGCTCCCTCAGGTCCAGTGAAGCCAACCTCCTGAAGGTCCGCTAGGCCAAGTACCGCATCTGGGGGGACAGGGCCTTTTATGTTTCGGCCCCCAAACTCTGGAATGAACTCCCTAACCATCTCAGAGTTGCTCCCTCTCTCCTCTCTTTCAAAACCTCACTCAAAACCCACCTCTTCAGGATAGCTTTCCCCAGCTGAGGTCTCGTTTATCCTTTTATCTTTTTAACCCTGTTATGTTTTGCTTTGTTTTCTTTTCTTAATAAAGTCTTTTCCTAGTGTTCCCATGTAAAGCGCTTTGGGTATTTAGAAAAGCGCTATATACATTTTTTGAGCTATTATTATTACTTGCGCAAGCAGAGCGCGCAAGTAATGTTTTCGCCCGGTCTCTTCCGCCGTGACAGCTGTCCCGCCATTCGATGTTTATGCAGAAAAACATCAAATCTGTGCCTGTTTTGCTGGGACCAAATGACCACAAATGACCATATTTCTTACGTCATCATTTAGAGCTAGTCATACGTATACTATATACATCACTGCGTTCGCAATAATCAGTAAAAATAAAATAGCAAATTGTGCCTGATCTGCTGGGACCAGAGTACGTGGTGTGTATATGTATGACTAGCTCTTAATGATGACGTAAGAAATATGGTCATTTGTGGTAATTTGGTCCCAGCAAACCAGGCACAGATTTGCTGTTTTCTTGCATAAACATCAAATGGCGGGACAGCTGTCACGGTATTTGGCGCAAAGTAACCACAGTATACCGCTAATCAACTTACAACTACACACTTTATACAGTATAGAGTATATATGTATACGTATATAGTATATGCCTATATACTATATATATACTATATATATTTCTTACGTCATCATTTAGAGCTAGTCATACGTATACTATATACATAATCAGTAAAAATAAAATAGCAAATTGTGCCTGATCTGCTGGGACCAGAGTACGTGGTGTGTATATGTATGACTAGCTCTTAATGATGACGTAAGAAATATGGTCATTTGTGGTCATTTGGTCCCAGCAAACCAGGCACAGATTTGCTGTTTTCTTGCATAAACATCAAATGGCGGGACAGCTGTCACGGTTTTTGGCGCAAAGTAACCACAGTATACCGCTAATCAACTTACAACTACACACTTTATACAGTATAGAGTATATATGTATACGTATATAGTATATGCCTATATACTATATATATATACTATATATATTTCTTACGTCATCATTTAGAGCTAGTCATACGTATACTATATACATAATCAGTAAAAATAAAATAGCAAATTGTGCCTGATCTGCTGGGACCAGAGTACGTGGTGTGTATATGTATGACTAGCTCTTAATGATGACGTAAGAAATATGGTCATTTGTGGTCGTTTGGTCCCAGCAAACCAGGCACAGATTTGCTGTTTTCTTGCATAAACATCAAATGGCGGGACAGCTGTCACAGTTTTTGGCGCAAAGTAACCACAGTATACCGCTAATCAACTTACAACTACACACTCTATATAGTATATATGTATACGTATATAGTATATGCCTATATACTATATATACTATATATATTTGTTACGTCATCATTTACAGCTAGTCATACGTATACTATATACATAATCAGTAAAAATAAAATGGCAAATTGTGCCTGATCTGCTGGGACCAGAGTACGTGGTGTGTATATGTATGACTAGCTCTTAATGATGACGTAAGAAATATGGTCATTTGTGGTCGTTTGGTCCCAGCAAACCAGGCACAGATTTGCTGTTTTCTTGCATAAACATCAAATGGCGGGACAGCTGTCACGGTTTTTGGCGCAAAGTAACCACAGTATACCGCTAATCAACTTACAACTACACACTCTATATAGTATATATGTATACGTATATAGTATATGCCTATATACTATATATATACTATACTGTATATAGTATATGCCTATATACTATATGCCTGCTTTGCTGGGACCAAACGACCACAAATGACCATATCTCTTACGTCATCATTTAGAGCTAGTCATACGTATACTATATACATAATCAGTAAAAATAAAATAGCAAGTTTTGCCTGATCTGCTGGGACCAGAGTACGTGGTGTGTATATGTGTATAAGCTCTTCACCCAAACTTATATAGATAGAAACTAGAATCATACTTAATAATACTAGGTGTTTATATGCATAAAGTAGGTAGGTAGCAAATAGTTACATCTAAAAATTATACATTTCAAACGTTCCTTCACAGAGATACTGAGATTTGACAGTTTACAGCGGTCGAAAGGACTTGCGCGCTCTGCTTGCGCACTAGTTGGCCATTTATGGCCTACTAGTGTGCAACTCGTGCAACTCGTGCACTAGTGCAACTCGACAGAGTGCAGTTCTAGTTATTATTATTATTATTATTATCCAGCCAGCAGACTACAGTATAGTGAGCAGCCATTTAGTCAGGATAGTGCGTGAAAAGATACGGAATAAATTATAATGATTGCATGTGTTTGGAAGACACAAAAAATCACACAACGTTTGTGTCATTGCTCTGTCCTTAGGTGCAACTCTGGCCATGAGAGCTGCCCCATTGGCTCTGGATGACATGGTGGAATGGCACCAGGCCCCACCCCCCATTAGCTCCACCCCTGGCAGCTTCCGTCTGCGAAGAGGAAGCAGATTCACCTGGAGGAAGGAATGTCTGACTGTCATGGAGAGGTGAGGACAGATCACATAACGTTGCTGTCGGGCAGAAACCTTGCATCTCTTATTTTATTTTTTTCTAAATGAATGCGTGCCCCACTACCGTGTCACACAAAAGTAGCAAAATGGCTCATCTGCAAGATGATGATCGTAGATCTTCTATTTTTGGGAAAGTTTAAAGTGAAAAAAGGGCAGCCAATCACCCTCTCTGCTGATCGTATGACCCGCTGCAGCTTGGCCATGTCCTTGGCCGCTGCAGCGGGGAACCATGTGAACAACAGTGATGGCGAGGGTGATGATGGACTCTATGATGGCAGTATAGATGTTAACCAGCAAGGTCCTTGTATGGGAGGCAAGATGGTGTTGAACGCCGAGCTGAAGTCCACAAACAGAATCTTGGCATAGGTCCCCGCAGTGTCCAGATGTTCCAGGACGTAGTGTAGACTACGTCCCTTGGGGACAGGGATGATGGTGGAGGCTTTGAAACAGGCTGGTACCTGACAGCGCTCCAGTGAGGTGTTGAAGAGGTTACTGAACACAGGGGACAGCTGGTCAGCACAGAACTTCAGGATGGAGGGTGAGACAGCGTCCGGTCCGGCCGCCTTCCGGGGGTTCTGTCTCTTAAACAGGCAGTTCACCTCTCTCTCTGAGACAGAGAGGTATGGGCGGGCATGCATGATGTAGTCATACGAGAAAGTATGAATTATCTCTAAATCTGATATATATATATATATATATATATATATATATATATATATATATATATATATATATATATATATATATACATATTTTACCATCACTACACAAATTTATTTGTATTTTGTCAGAGCACTCAATCTATTTTGCACTTAGACTATGTATGTATGTGTTTGGTTTGTTTATTTGTATTGAGTGTGTGTTTCTCTCTGCTCAGCTACTTCAATGACAACCAGTATCCTGATGAAGCTAAGAGAGAAGAGATCGCCAATGCGTGCAATGCTGTTATCCAAAAACCAGGTAAACAATGAGAGAGGGATCAGAGAAGCCAAATTCCAATACCCCTCTAATCTCTGCACACTCACTCAGTCACACCCTTGAGCTTAATTTTGTAGTAGTTCTGTCCCAATTGGTAATTTGCTTTTTGGAGGAGCCGAGTGGGCTCTCCAAGCCACTTGGAGCGGCTAACACAGAGTGTACATAAAGTGTAGGCTCCGTGTTTCATGTCTCCTCGTGGAAGACTTGCACATCACATGTGTGTTCCAGTGATCCAGCTGTGTGACACGTCATAAGTAGTTGCTGATTTTTTCAATTGACTTTTTATTGAATTTTAATCAGACAAACATGAAAACGAAACAACTGACAATTGACAATACAGAACAAGACAATATACATACAATACACACAAGGGGGAAAAAACTGCCTCTCTTCTCTATTGATGATCATAAATACCTCAAACAGGTGTATCTGCTTCTACAGGTTAAACAAATGAATTTAAACAAAATCAGGTCTCATTGTCGAGATATGAGCAATCCATCTAAACCAGTTATCTGTGAAGACTTCAACCTGGCCTCTAAAGCTGAATGTAATTATTTCCATAATAAATATACCATAGATTAAATCAATCCATTCATTTATAGTTGGTATAACATTTGTAAGCCACTTTTTTGTTAAGGCTTTTTTGGATGCCACCAGCAATACCCTCATTAGATACTGATCCTGCTTTGCAAAGTGAAGTCCTCCCAGATCTGCAAGATACATGGTTTTAAAATCAAAAGGAATGTCAACACCAAAGACTGCTTCCAGGACACTGTGGATACTTCTCCAAAATGGAACCACAGAAGGGCAACTCCAGAATACATGAAAATGATTCGCCAATGTTTCCCCACAGAGTCTTCAACAGTCCGACTGATGCGTGTAGTGTAGTAGTTGCTGAATTTGACGTCGCTTAAAGAGTACATTGGTTGAGCGTAGATGGAGCATTCCAATCCTTTGAGGCCCACCTTGTTGATTACTCCGTCCTCGTATCTAATCCTAAGGAGCGAGTGGAGGATGCAAGGGAAGTGAGCGAGTGTGAAAGTTGGGGTATTGGAATTTGGCTAGAGAGAGGAAGAGTTGGGGGGGGCATAGAATTTTATAGAAATTGTACACAATTTCACACAATTAAGGTGTGTGTGTGTGTGTGTGTGTGTGTGTGTGTGTGTGTGTGTGTGTGTGTGTGTGTGTGTGTGTGTGTGCGTGTGTGTGTGTGTGTGCGTGTGCGTGTGCGTGTGCGTGTGCGTGTGCGTGTGCGTGCGCGCGTGCAACAGGTAAAAAACTGTCTGATTTGGAGAGGGTTACCTCTCTGAAGGTTTACAACTGGTTCGCCAACCGACGTAAAGAGATCAAGCGACGAGCTAACATAGGTAATGTTTACTGCCATTCGTAACGCCTGTGTGTCTGTCTTTAGACCCCTTTCTACTAAAGGTTCTGCAACTACAGTAGTTTCTTGAATGGACACCACACCACAGACCCAGAATGTGTTGTCTTGAACTAGTCCTGTGTATGTTGAAGCTGAACCGTAGCCAGTAGGCATTGATATGTTATGGAGAGGTTTGTGTTTTTCGAAGAAGCAGCAATCCTGGAGAGCCATGGCATTGAGGTCCAGAGTCCAGGGGGACACTCCAACAGTGACGAGGTCGATGGAAATGACTTTCCTGACCAGGTAACCCACCCATCCACACTGCCCTGATATTGTTTCGTGTATCGGCATCAAATGTCCAACTGTCATGTCGTGCAGCCATGCCCTCGTCTCTGGTCCCACTTCCTCTGAAGGCGTTTTATGCTCAAGCTCCCCGCACTTGCATGCTGCGCTGTTTGTATCATACCCTGAAAATAAAGTATTTGCATCGCGACTACAAGGCTGTGCAACCTCTTTTCTATCCCTCCTGCTTACTCATTGTATTTGACCTTGAATCAGAAAATCTATTACCGTGATATAAGGTTCACTGTGGGGTTTAGTTCTGCAGTCAAACTGTTAAATTAGAATGGTGCCTGTTTGGCACTGGCCTACTTTGAACGATGTTGGAAATGAATGCCCCACCCAGTTATGTCCCTTATATGCCCATATATGGAGTTCTTTATCAGGCAAGCCCAAATATGGAGTCTATGCAGATGTCAGAATGATGTCAGAACAGGCCAACTCCATATATGGAGATATAGGGGACGGGTGATCAGGTCCAGATCCCAGGCAGAGGCTTTTGTGCTGGTTCTGGACAACCGGCTATCCGACGGACTCGACAACGGCCACTGCACTCCCTGTGGGGGTGTGGAACGTGTGTGTCGAATAATAAAAATAAACGGTTCTCGAGTTACGTGGATTACATTACAGACGTACACACATACGTGTGTTAATTTCAGATCAATCTTATGTGAAAGTCAGGGCTCTTTTGTTACTGTCCTGCACAGTGAAATAATTAATCAGTGTCAATTTATCCATTTGCAACTCCAAGAGAGCACAAATTTTCGCAAATTAACCGTCCAATTTGGTTCCATTTGTACACTGAGGTTTCCTGTTCGTAATTCCATTCCTGTTTTTTACAAAGGGCTGTGAGGTGACGTTGTTTGACAAGAGGGTCACAGGCAGAGCATTTGGTTTCAGTCGACTGGACCTGTCCTCTCCCACACAGGTACAGTAGGTACACAATACACTGTTATTCATTTGAGATCACTAAAGGATCAAGAGGTTGTGACAATAAACCTTTCACTGAATTCACCGGGAAAACCTCTCTCTAAGAAACTACATATCATTTCCAAATAACTAGCCTGGCCTGAATGAATTAACAGGATTAATTCCTTCAATATATCCAACTGAAGGTATAGGTATATTTTTATTCAATTTCTAGTTCCATTGATGTGTAGATATGTGACTTTACCATTAACTCCTTAACTCGAATTACACATAATACTAATCTCACTTTGAACACACAGTAATTATCTTAATAGATTATTTCACCTTTATATTTCCCCAATGAAATACAAAATAACCTGTAAACTGGGCCAAACATTATTATTAGTATTGTCTCCCTGCCTTTTCTCCTTTACTCCTGTGCCCTTTCTCTGCTTTTCCTTGCAAACCCTTTTATTGTCTTTCTCTCTTCTGCTTGACTCTCCTCCTCTCTCTGACAATCTCTCCTCTCAGGTCCCAAGCCTCTTACCCAGCTGGTTGGCAGCGTGGCCTGCTTTGGGCAGAGGTGGGTTGGTGGGGCCGAGGGGCAGCTCTCTAATAGGCCGGTCCCTGACATTGGGGGCGGAGCATCACGCAGAAGGTTCCAGACTGACAGGTGTGTCCTGGTCTCCCCCTTCGCCCACCTCCCTACAGGACGACCCCACCAGCACCAATCACAGTTCACTCACCGAGCCCCAGGACCCAATCAGCTTGGCCGTAGAAATGGCAGCGGTCAACCATAGCATCCTGGCTCTGGCCAACCAGGCAGCAGTAGCAGCAGCTGTCGCAGGGTCAGCGGCTAGAACAGGAAACGGTGAAATCAAGACAGAGGTCCTGGAGGATGAGGATGAGTGAGAGAGTGAGAGAGAGATACAATGGCAGAGAGAGACCTGGTATGGAGAGGATAATTGTAGATTTTCTACGTTTACATGCACAACAACATCTCCCTAATATTCAGGATAGTTCCACTGCTGTGCATCCGGTTTGTCGATCGTCTATATACACAATTTGTCCGTATTCGGGGGAAGGAAGCAGGACAGGCTGGGTGATATTTGTCAATGCACCTACTCCTACGGGCTGGGGGGCAGCACCTGTCAGCTGAGAGTGTTGGGGGGCGGAACAGCAGGAATTAATTTGCATAACGGCTAAATTGGGGAGGGTTTTGACTCTTATTTCAGTGACGTGGATAAGGTTTATTCCGGTTATATCCAGGATAAGGTACCTGGAATATCCTGATTTTATCACACTGAAGCATGTTGACATGCTAAGCTGTTTTGTTGGGCATCATGGGGTGCACATGCTCAGTTTGCAGACGACTGTTATGAAAAAGGAGCATCAAAATAACAAGGAACAAAATGGCCAGTTACAATAGTTTTCTCTTGTTGTAACTAGCTTAAAATGGGGGTCTGCTCATAATTCTGACATCCCATTATTCCGACCATTAGAGCGTTAGTTATAATGGGGCCAGTTGGACCAATGGGACGTTTCCCTTAAGTTAAAATGCTAGTTATCGAGAGAGCAAAGTTGGATAGTTGGATAACGGTTATTAAAGATGCATATACTGTAAATATCCTGAATAAGACTCCAGGATATGATTCCGTATTCAGGTTAATGTGCGCATGTAAACATAGATATTTAGGAAGATGGCGAGGGACGTGTGAATCAGCAACTGAACTGAAAATCCCAATTTCCAGGGAGAAGGTTTCTTTCTTATACACAACATCTGGAGTGTTCATTTATCTTGTCATTACTTTGGTCCATTTTTACATTCTCATAGTTAAGTTAAAATGAACACTGTAGCAGCCTCGCCAACCACCCCCACCCCTCATGTCCCCCTATCCTTAAAAGTACTGTTATCACTTACCTAAGTAATAATGGTAATTTTACCATCATAACATTAAAACATATTTAGTGTTTTCTTGATTTGATTTGTAACAGTTGACCACCAACAGACAGTTTTCAGCGTTACGCCCAGGCCACACTGGGTGCGGTGCGGATCCGCTCTGTTGATGGAGCGCATAAATAGAAAGCCTGCATGTAGATTACCGTACAAATGTTGTAATTTAGAGAAGGGTTACTGAAAACAGCTTCAAATATTTGAACTACTGCGGTGGTGTACAAAGCACAATTGTGAGTGTAAAAATGGACCTGAGTTAAAAGTGACAGTGCAGTATGTTGCTAAAATGTGCTCTTTGTTTGGGCTAATGGTATCAGAAGAAAAAAGCACTTTCCATGGTGCTTCATTCCCCATCTAAGGAGACCGAGAGAATTAGAGAGTGGATGACAAACATGATTGTGAGAGGGAGTTGTGCTTGATATTGGATGTTATCCAACGCATTAAGCTTGTATATTGACTGGCTGTATGATAATCATAGTTGGGACTAGTATTTTAAGTAGGCCAGGTTTTTAGATATGTGGTGGATATTCAGCCATCAGATGGTATTGGTAAAAGAAATGCAGCCATTGTTCTTTATGATTGATCAGTACAAGTCCTACTGACAAATCGGCTGCCTTGTGCTCTGTGGATAACTGTGGATAACCAGTGGTTATAGATTAAGACCTAGGTTGGTGATCCTGAGATTGATTCCCTTAGCGATTTATTTTATACACAGATAGTTATGATTATGACCGTTCATGACGAAACTGCTCCTGCTCAGCAGCATCAACTGAAACGTATGTATGCTTCTCAGCAAGAGCAGTGCATGTCTATCTGAATGGTTGTTTGTTACTGACTCCAATGCATCTGCGCTAAAGGGGATGTATGAATATTTCCTTTGCAAATACGTATGGTTAATGGACTGGCGTTTAGGAATTGTGTTAGTGGTAGTTTTTAGGTATTTAGGTAAATGGTTTTGGTGTGGTTAAAGTCAATCCAAAAACATGGCTAATGGCTTTGGCTTGGTTAAAGTCAGGCTAAGGATCTGAGGAGTCTGAGTGCCTGATGGATGAACATTTATTTTACCAAATGCCGCCCGATGGCTTAATATCCCTGCCTTAGATATATGCTAATGAAAAGACACATCAAATGTGTCACTTCATTCGATGAGAAACATAGGATGACAAGAAACACATATATTACTTGTCAACGTGTCTATATTTGCTTGATATGCCATAATGTGTTATGAACACAAAATGTTATGTTATTCTTTTAATTGTATAGTTTCCATTTAAAATGACACTTTAAGGGATTCATTACTATGGTGCTAGCGTTCCCCGCCCTCAAGGCGTTTTCATTTGTCTGAGTGATTGACAGGTCACACAGGCAAAAGTTTAAATTTAAACTTTAAACTTTAAATTGATCATGAATCAAAACTGGGTTAATTGCATTAGTACTTTACAAAACATCAAATCTATCTATAGATGTAGTCATTTGTAGGAGTCCCATGCTTATTGAATTACTGGTGCACTTTGGCTGCCGGTGCACTTTGGCTGCCTAACGACAAAGTGTTATAGGAAAAACAATACCTTGCTTTCTTTTCAGGACTTGGAGGGTACCAGCAATGGCCTGGTAACTGGTTCGTTGAAATAAGACTTAAAACCGTCCTTATTTACTACTAGCATAGTAAATAAGGAGGATTTAAGAAAATAATATCTGATCATTGTATCAATGCAGTACTAGTCTCGGAAACCGCAGGCCTTTTGTTTTCAAAGGAGAAAAAAAGCCTGAGCTAGCCCAGCAGGAAAAGTGGCATAGAAGTGGGAGTGAACCTTGTATTTTGTTAAACCAATAACGGTGCAGAGGGGCGTCTCTCCAAATTTGGTCCACTGTGTTCTACTGGGGAGGAGGAGGGAAGTGTGAGGGGGGGGGGGAGAGGCGGGCTCATAGGTTGGTGAACCAATAGGAAGACTGTCGGTTTCCAGCGCTAGTTTTTTCCAGCCCTCTATGCCCAGAAAAGCATATGTAGTAGAAGCTAATGTAGTACAGACGCGGTGAGATAAATGCATGAAATGACCAGGGACTTCTATAATGGCCTGAAATTGTACAGTAAGATCGATTTCAGATCATCCGCTAAATACCTGTCAAGCTTGAGTTCTAAACTCGACACAAATACCTCATCCACACCACACCTCAACTATAAGCTAATTCCCTTCAGTCACTCACTCACTCAACCGCTTCAATGTGAAATACGTTTCTGAGCATAGATAGAGATTTACTGGAGACTGAAAATAATGAGCTTTTGCTCACAAAATTTGAGGTGACTTTGCAATCGATTTTACAATTCTGTATGCATGCTGCAATGCAACATTTTGATATTATTACGCTATGTAGAATATCAAAGTCTATCCCATCCAGCATTGTCTGGAAAGACACAAAGAGAATTCGGTTTTGCCATTGGTTTTCCAAATGGTAGAAAGGAAAGGTCTTTTTTTTTTACCAAAGAATTACGGAAATTAAATCAATCTTTCGCCCTTGCCCGGATACTGTACCAGTAGAATTCCACAGGGTTGTCGGGTTAAGGCTTAAAATGTCTGAATGGAACTTGAATTTAATGGCAGAACAAGTCCTTTGATATCTGTTGAATTTAATGGCAGAACGAGTCCTTTGATATCTGTTTTATTTGAGTATGTTTGACTGGCAGCTAAGCTGTCTTCCTCAGCTCATAGCCATTCTGAGTTTCAGAAACTCTACGGTGTCTCTAGTTAGTAGCATAGTTCTGTCTTGTGTGTCAAATATGTATTCCTATATGATAAAAACACAATACTGTTCTATAAATGCTTCGCTTTACATACTTTATATCTTTATTTTTTTAGCTGTCTGCCAAGCAGAAACATTTCTGAGGCGAATCATAATATGATTCATGAAAGATTTTTTTGTAAATGATTGATTTCATGATTATAAATCACGTCTTTTTTGTTTTGTAATGCATTATCATACTTTAGATTTGAAACGATTATTATTATTTTTTTACCCAGGATAGTAGCTGAGCACAACTGCTCACTTTTAGCAATGCCCTACACACACACATACACACACACACACACACACACACACACACACACACACACACACACACACACACACACACACACACACACACACACACACAGAGACACAGCCGTGTGTGTATACAGTACTGTATGTGCTAGGCAGAATACCTGCACAGTAAAATCTTCATTGTCAATGTATCCATTAGCAACTCTGGGAGTCTACATTTTTGTACATCTTAACCCATTTAGACCTGAGGCTGATTCTAAATCCTGACCTTAACTTTCTGAAAAATGTATGTTGCTATATAGGTATATACTATATATGGTAACAACAACAACCCCAAAAGCCGGGTTCTCAGATTGAAAGGTATACAGTAGTTACGTATAGGTCGGTCTACTCTAAATGGGTTAAGTGAACACTCAGTGTGGTCCTTACTTTTTCAGACTAGGTAAGATCTGGCCCATGATTGTCAGGAGAAGCTGAATGGTCAGATTGCAACAATGTCTGACCACTTCCACATGGGATTGAGATCTTCCTTACCATATGGATTTGTATTCACTTTACCTCAAAGTACAACCTGTGCTAAACAGTAAAATCTTAAGTGTTAATCTAACCATTTGGTTACATGTGTGCACTCTTGGAACATAAACACTTAACAGTGGGTACAGATAATTACAGATTTTCCCGTTTTCTCGCCCATCAGTGTGTATTCCATGTATGCATTGTGGTGCCAATTGTATCTGGTCTGAGCTCAGTGGAATCCAAATTTAGTGAGCAATGAGAAGGGCTCATTTGGCCCAAGCTGCAATCCAGAACTTATTTTAATTAATACAATGTTATTTTAACCAATCTCTACAGTCGAGTATTAATACATTAATTAGTACATCTGCAGCTGTAGGAGGTGGTCTCCATACACTTTCATTGTGTAGTTTAGACCGTGGTGTCAGACAGGACACCTACTAGTTGACAAGTGTTACTGCCTCAGGCTAATAAGCGCAATATCTCCCCCGAACAAGAGGGGATTCTAGTCTGTCTTTCAGACTTTCACCTCACAATATGGAAGAGTAGATTAAAAACCTCATTGCAAATTAGCTTCTGTACTACTGGTAGGCTAGTGTTTGGAATAGCAGCTGTTTATATACTGTACAGTATTTAGTCACTGAAATGAACACAATGGTGTTCTACAGCTTCTGTCTACAAATATATTTCAAAGTCAGAGATTTTAGCACCTTCCATGTGTGTACTTGTCCCTCTCTTTCTGTTTGTATAGGATTGAATGTCGCAACTCCATGCCAAGTTACTTTATCGACAAACATGCATACCTCACCAAATGTGACTACAGGCCTTTCTTGAGCTGTTGCAGCCTGCATGTAAATTAATCTTGATTAATAGATAGATAATTAATAAGTCTTATGATTCACCATAAACGCACATTTACAGAAGGAGCGAGTGCATTCTCCGGCAGCGGCAATCAGACGCTGCCGGGGAAGGTGGGGGGATTATGTCACTCGCTTCCACAGCAGTGTGTTGGTCCCACATGCGTTGCATCATGCTTGCGGTTAGGGTTAGGGTTTGGGGTAGGGTGTCGGACTGATGACGCCAAGAAACGCTGCCGCGGGTCTTGTCTGCAATTGGCGGAGACTCTGTGGCTGATGCCGCTGCCGGAAAATGCACTCGCTCTCCCTCCATATTATTTCCCCCGGCGTTCATGATGATGTCCCCAATATACACTTTGTCCCATCCCAGGGCCAGGATAGTGCCCTCCACTTAGCTGCTGTTCAGGAACTGTATTCATGACATTCCTCCTGATAAGATGACTGATTCAGTCCTAAACTCAGTTCAAATTGGACTACCGGTAACTCCACTCAGACTGATGAGGTCTCAGGTCAGCTGCCACAGTCTGTGGACAGAATCCAGGCCATGTACGTCTCAGAAATGTGTTCTCTGGCCTTATCCTTGAGCCCATGTAATGAGCTTTTCAGAGGACCCAGCAATGTAGTGTCCATGCCTTGAACGATACACATGCTATTTGGTGGACATTTCATATAGGCCTACATGTACAAGCAACACGTCTCAGATTGTAAATGTTATCCGACCTTATAAATAACAAATAGCGACCTTATCCTAACCATTAGTTTAAAAGAAAGTTAGAATTGGATTGACAGTATTGATTCCTTAAGTATTGACAAACTTTGCTTTTGATACACAGAACATGTTGATTGAAAATGCTTATTTTGGCATCAGAGTTCACTTAGTTTTACTGTTCTAAAATGAAACCATGTGATTTGGATCAAAGATCTACTCTACTCCATCTTTGCTGAAAGTCAGTTATCAGGCTACTAATGAATGTGATGTGTTGTAACAACAAAACTTCTGTCTAGAAGGAGTTACCTTGCTTCTGTACCTTGTTTGATATTGTGAATACATATTATACCACAACAAATACTCTACTACCAATATCCAAGTAAATATTTAATTCTGTCATATGAGTTTAAAATATATTACTATCACTTCTGTTACCTTCCCTTTCAGAATTAGTGCCTTTTTTGGACAGTAGACTGTTCTGTAATAGCTATGTAGAAAATAAAATGAAACGAGCTACTTTGTTTTTCATCAGTTAGGAGAAAAAAACCTTTTTTTATTTGTCTTTTTTTAAAGGTGTGTTTATATTAGTATATCTATAAGGGAATAAACATTGATCCAAGAACGTTGTGTGTCCTGGTGTTTTTTTTTTCTTTTTTGAGGGGGGGAGGGTAAGTGTCAATGCATTTCCAATGGAAGTCACATGGTTTGACACAACATTTTTGTTGTACGGCTTTCGGCTGTCTTTCGACTGCCCCCCTCCCCTCATACAACAAAAATGTGTCAAACCATGAAACAAGTCTCATGCATCAGCTATCCACACTTTTCCTGGGCTGTGTGCGCTCCAGTTCCTGTTGATTTCATTGGATATCATTGGTCATCTGACCAGTTTCATTGGCTTTTATTGGATCAAATCGACAGGAACTGGAGCACACACAGCCCAGGAAAAGTGTGGATACATCAATCTGTTGTGACCGTGTGACCTTTCGATCTAGCATACAACATTGATGCATGCTAGATGTATGAGAGTTGTTTACTGATGCAAGCTCCCAATGCATCTGCTATACATCAATCTGTTGTGAAGGTGTGAGTCAGGCATGACTCACACCTTCACAACAGATTGATGTATAGCTGATGCATGAGCCTTGTTTACTGATGCAAGCTCGCAATGCATTTCCAATGGGAGTCACATGGTTTGACACAACATTTGTGTTGTATGAGGGGGAGGGGGGCAGTCGAAACACAGCCGAAAGCCGTACAACAACAAAAAATGTGTCAAACCATGTGACTTCCATTGGAAATGCATTGGGGCGGCCATGACACTTACCCTTTGTTTACATCTAGCATGCATCAATGTTGTATGCTAGATCGAAAGGTGTGAGTGAGGCCTTATTCAAACTTTTAAGCATAAAATAATCTGCATGGGCTGCATCACATCTGAACCAACAACTGAAGCCAAAATATTATACGCTTCAGAAAATATGCTTATTTTAAGTGCTGAATCCAAATCTGCTGTATGTCCAGCTAAAAAATAACAGCCACCACTAAAGTAAGGAAAGATAATGAAAGTGCTATAGGAGGAGAAGTCCAAAGGCCCCAACCTGTGTATAACAAAGTATTTAAAAAAACATGATTTGAAAGCAATATACATATTATTTACAGACACACACACAGAGCGCTATATCCACTATCGGATCATGATAGAGGGAAGAGGAACTCAAGCTGCTTCATGTTTACAGTGTATCCATCACCCCAAATGTTCATAGCTCCATTGTACATTCACCAGAAACAGACCCTGGGGTACCTTAGTCAACAAGGTGAACCATTTCCTGAATCCTGAGTGCTTGAAGAAACCTCTAGGTGGCAGCATAGCATCACATCTACACAGTATAGTTCCTAGTCCTACTGTATCAGGCAAAAGTATTAATTATAAAAGGCAGCAGATTTTGAGGCAAAAATTACTTGATTTCAAATATTGACAATTCATATTTACAATTAATGTCCCTACCAGCATTACACTGGTACAAACAAGTAAACATTATTTACTCAAATGGTAAATATTGTGTATTAACAACAGTTCCAGCAGAGAGCTCCAGAGACTTCCCTGTCCAGAGCAATATTTAATAGTAACTTCCATCTGGGGGATCCTGAGGCTTTCCAAGGCATTCCCCACAATTATTCCCCCCAATTAGACCTTACTTAGTCCAGTGTTTGTTATCCTCTTCTGGATCTGGGCCCAACATCTTTGAATATCTTCAAATAAGGCTGCCATGTTAAGTGGTCAGATGTGGGCTGTGTGCATTTTCTGAGTTTATCATGTTTATTATAATGATTTTAATCAATGAGTTGTGTTCCGGCTTGGATCAATGGAACTAACGTTTCATACTTAAAAGTTCTCCTTTATTGGTATCACAGTTTAATATTAATCTTATGCTATCATTAAAATCACCTTATCATCTCATTTCGGCCAATCACAATTTGCATCATCACTTTTGTCTTAAATATTTGTGTTTACACAGACCCTCAAAGATGGACATACAGTAGGAGGGGATACATTTCTTGAGGGCCAGTGAGCCCCAGCCCACAGGTTGAGAACCACTGAATTAGTATACACTAAAACAGCATATCGTTGTCGAGAGGAAACCACCTAACTGTGCTATTGAACACCCTTTATGTCTGAGTGTGACATAAAGGGTGATATATATAGAACCAAGCAAACCGCAAACTGTATGCTAAATCAACTAACTTCACCCCCTCTCCCCCTCTCAAGTACCAACTTTGATGTGGCAGTATTGCTTTATTTCCAAAATATAAGGTTTTCCTAGTTTCCTGAAAAATGTATACCGGTATATATATTTTTAGTTTCCTGAAAAATGAACATTTTGGAGTTAGGTGGTTTCTTCCCGACAGCAGAGATATTATATGTGGATGGATGAAAGCTGTGAATGTGCTGATGATCATCCTTCCCAGATAGGGCCCAATCTCCTCTGGATCGTGACCCTGTTGCTAATGACCAACCAACTGGCCACTGTAAGCAACTTAGTACTAGTATAGCCATTAGTATCCATTAAGCATGATCACTCTGTAGCTCATGAAATGACCCTGTCACTTGGAGAGCAGAGCCGAGCTCTGTGCAGACGCGGCTCCTCCACACAGCCTCTGTGGACCTCTGCACGCTGCAAACCACATTAATTCATTTAACCAAATATAGCCTATATAGCATCTCTGGTAATGTTCTGGGCATCCTTCTACCTCTACCCTAATGGACAGGGGTACACAAGCACATGGCTGTTTATCCGTCCTCCTGCTCCTACCAAACCACTCTGTCAGCACACATCTCTCCGTGCACAAAGAAATCTTCATGCCACCCGAATCCAGATGCACTAAAATCTGCACGCCACCCGAACCCAGATGCACTACATTGCATCCACGCAACTGTCATATTTACTGTACAAATATTGTTTAAGATCAAAACACGATCCAATTAACTGCCCAGCTTGCTATGACTTCAAAATCGTCACAACTTTCCACACCACCTTCTCCAAAGACTCCACCAGCACAGAGCACAGCCATTCAAAGGTCCCTCCCCCTTTCACCCCTCGCTTACTGTGCTGCTGTGTGTGACCTCATGCACACACAATGCAATCGCCCACTCCACAAACTAGAATCACACAGCAAGGACCCATGCTTGCCACCGCCAACAACTGGACGGGAATACTCCGATATCACCTCCAAAAACACACATCATGCCACGCAGAAAACGCACATCACTTTCAGATGATACAGTACTTTACAGTATGGTACAGTAGGCCTACAGTAAAGTACGCTACAGCAGGGGGAGGCAACCTTAGGCACGGGTGACAACATTGGCACAGAGGAGGGTGATCACTGGCACACTGGCATAAGTGTGAGACAGACAAGTTTGTTGCTAAGCTATAACTCAGGCATAGGGCTATAGGGTTAAAAATGCTTGTATTTAATATGACATGTTCAAACTCTGGACGTCAGTGTTCGAGTGGGTAAACATTCCAAGTAGTGTTTGGATACATTTGTAAGCATTACGACTTGTACAAGGCTGGTGAGTGTGTTGACTTAAACCTGCTCTGAAGGTGCCACATATAGTCATGTTGATTAATAGCCCACCATTTCATTCTCAACGGCCATTGTTGGGCTGCAGACTTACATAGATTTCTGCTTCCTTCCTTTTCCCAGAATAAATTGCTCGCAGAATGTGAATCGGGTTATGCTGCAGTGTTTCTGCAAATCAACTGTGATGTCACATCTGTCATGGATCTCCCCTATAGCTCTCCACAATCTGCAGCCACTTCATCAAAACTCCAGCCAGCTTCTGCTAACAAACTTTTCCTAGTTTGAACTCACTTCCGTGAGCAACATTCTTTCCTTAGCATTAGTTTTATAACAGCTCTGTGCAGTGATGGAAAGTACTGTGCTTAAAGGACAACTTCATCCATTTTCAACCTATTTTCATACAATATACTAGGGTATATGCGCATGTATAAAGAGAGGGGCATATCCAATGGCAAAGGCAGGCCAGAAAGTAGTTTTTTTTACATCTATGATATCACTGGTAGACAGGTTTCTGAACTCTCCACAGCCCTCCTCTGAGACACAGAAGTGAATAGGCAGAAATCGTGCCATATTATAATGAGCATTAGTGAGGACAATGGTAGAGCATTGATCTGTTCTGTCACTTGTCGCCTGTCCTGGCTCTATGCCTTCTCTCGGGGTATGTAAGTAAGCCGCAAGACTAAACGAGCCATGATGACATGAGGCCCAGCCGAGCCAGTAGGCCCATAGGGCAGGAGCCTATCTCCTGTTTCTGTAGGCAGCTTTGATGTACAAGTACACCCACTGACGCTAGTATGTCGCAGGGACCTACCCCCAATCCAACCCTTGATGCTGAGTGGCAATCAGGGAGGCATTGGGTCCCATTTTCAGAGTCTTTGGTAGGACCCGGCCGGGGATCGAACCCCCGACCCGACCTCCCAGTCTCAGGGCAGACACTCTAACCACAAGGCCACTGAGCTGGTCTTCTCTCGGGGAGAATAAGATTAAGAATGTCACCTGCCCTTGCCCCGTCCCTTCTCTCGGGGACAATAAGAGTAGAAACAAGATTGACCGTCCGTTGACAAAGAGGACAGTTGTGACGAGCAGAAACCTTCAGGAGGCAGTGTGGGAAGACGGTCGAACCGCCTGCTCAGAAGTGACACATGGAATAAATAAAATTAAGTGAGTGCAAGCAGCAAGTCATTTTCCTTTGTTTAGTGCGACGAGTCACTTTAACAGATTGTTACAACTAGACTGCTTTTAAGACTGGCAAACGTCTGTCTGTCTGTCTGTCTGTCTGTTTTGTCTATCTTTGGGTACATTCAGATGTCAAGAGGCGTCAAGAAACGCCAAGCCCGCGTGCGAGCATCATTTCCATCCACCAGCTGTTTACAAACCAGGAAGAGACGCCTGCTCTAGGCGCTTTCTTGCCGCCTCTTGAAGTGTATGTCTGGGCAAGTGTGTGCGACACACACACACTTGCAAGCATGCACACATGCATTGCACGCACACACGCGCACACGCGCACACACACACACACACACACACACACACACACACACACACAGACACACGCACACGCACACACACACACACACACACACACACACACGTCACGCACACACACAGTGTTTACTGACTCAGTGATTCTCATAGAGGCCTCCCCGGTGATTTACTGAGAATAAAGCAGTGCAATTAGCAGCAGTGAGGCATCAGCAGAGTATATCAGCCACGATGTGAAGAGTGAAGCGCTGTCATATTATTAATGATGGCACTTCTTACACCAGCAGCATAAGCACAAATAAAATACAACCTGGAACGTAACCTGAGGTCACAGTGGGTGGGTGGGTGGGGGGGGGGGGGGGGGGGGGTTGTTTGCACTATTCATCAAGTCTGTTAAAGAGTCTTGATCGCATGTCGGGCAGAAACCTTGTATCCTTATTTAAACTTTTTTTTTTTGTCAAATATGTTTTTATTGAACAGATTATAAATTATTACAAACATTATTATATGAAATACTTTTTTTTTATGAAACAAAATGAAAGAAAAAATAAACAAGACAAAAAAGAGAAAAAAATCCCTTAACCCTCCCACCCATACTGCTCAGTGACACTGCATACTATATAATAAGATGATAGAAAGCTCATGGAAAACATCTGAAAAGAAAATGGCGTACAGTCAACCATATCAATGGTATCCTGTCTATTAATCGTTTCTACTCAGGTAATGGACAAGGGGCAGCCAAACCTTATCAAACTGTCTCTCCCTGTTTCTCAGGAAATACCTTATTCTCTCAAGATGAAGTGTCATTTCATTTAACCAGTGCTTAAATGCAGGAGCCTCCTCCTTCTTCCAGTGTGTCAGAATTTTTTTCGCTGTAATCAGACCATGAGAAGAGTTGTTTCTGCGCTCTCGTCAACATAGGCATGGAGTCTGACAAACCCAGAATTATTAGTACAGGATCGGGGTCAATATGAATACTCAAAATATCAGAGAGCGTCTCAAATATTTATTTAAACTTTTTACTTCTTTAAATTACTGCCTTACTTTGTCATACTTTTCTGTGGATTTTTATAAATATTTAACCAATGAAAAGTATTAACAAGTGCTTGTGACTAAAATAACGACTACACTGGATCCTTTGGAAGTTACTTTGAACACACAGATAGTTATTTTCTGAAAAGTAACAGTTTTGGACATACTGTACAAGGTTACCACCCGACAGTGACTTGCATTGTGAGCGAGATATATTTAAATTCACAAGGCTGCAATCTCACTTGGCTTCATCAGCAATCCTCTGACATAATGAAGTTGAGCTGCATGTATTCTTTACCTACAATACATAACCTTGCATAACAAAGTCAATTTAACCAAGGGTTAATACTGTACATTACAATAAGAAGATTTTAGTTCATGTCTCTCGTGAGCATCCATATATCGAATCCCTGGCACCTCCTTTCTATGTTATTTTAATGAATTACTTAAAACTGTATTGACTTTTCTTTTTTTGCATCGTTGTTTTTTGATTGATTGATTGAAATATTTATTAACAGTTTGCAGAATTACAGTACATTTCAATACAAAGACTGTGACTGTTAACTGTGAGTGGACGACCCAATAAAGCATTACACTTGTTTACAAGAGGGTCCACCTTGTTCAATTCATCAAAACATTTAGAGACGTACAAACTTCTACACTTCTATATAGCCAAAGAACAGAACTGTCTGTTGCGCTTGTCCACTTGTTTGAGTGTTGAATGTTTAATGACCACAATCAAAGCCTTTGGCATCTCATCCATTCGCTGTCTTTTTAACTCATTGTACTTGCTGTACTTTTAAAGGTTTGTCAATAACAATTTCAATCAATCAAAGTCACCTCTTGATACAGTATTGTGTCCATCCATCCATCTTCCTCCACAGCTGTGGCTGGGGGATCCCGAGGTGTTCCAAGGCCAGTGTGGACATATATAATCCCTCCATCTGGTCCTTGGTCTGTCCTGTGGCCTCCTCCTCCTCCTCTTCCCAGCTGGACATAAACCTCCCCAGGGAGGTGACCAGGAGCCAATTGAAAATTGCCAGGAGAAAATTGCGACGGCAACGGCAACCAAACAACTACATGGACCGAATAAAGAAGGCGCTGCATGGAGCAACTCGGATGATTGGAGCCTTTATATTTTAATTGCAGGGTGCAACGCACAGAAGAAAATACCCTGACTATAATCTAAAACGTTGCTTTTTTTCTGTGCTTTGCACACTGCTATTAAAATATAAAGGCTTCAATCATCTGAGTTGCTCCAGCGCCTTCTTTATACAGTTATATGTGTCGTTAGTGTCTGAGTCTCTGAGACGCACCGGATCAGTCTGATTTGCTTGAGGCATGGTGGAATATCCCTTTAATCCTAACTACATGGGAATGGGATCCTACTAGGTAAAGGGTCCATTTAAAAACTGTTCTGGGAGGGCATTCCACAGATGTGGGACAGTAGAAGCAGAAGGCACGATTATGGGGGCAAGGACATGGTTGGTGTTGGAAGAGCAGAGGTTTCGAGTGGAGGGTTGTGGGGCGAAGAGTTCTTTGAGGGTGGGGGAGGGGAGGGGCGGGGGGGCATTGCCGTGGATGCACTGATGTGTCAGAAGAGAGATCTTGTATTTGGTCCTAAGAGTGTACGTGCAGGGTCGATAATAAGACTGAATACTCTGATGTGCCAAG
Source organism: Protomyctophum parallelum (assembly GCF_964188405.1). Classification (NCBI taxonomy): domain Eukaryota; kingdom Metazoa; phylum Chordata; class Actinopteri; order Myctophiformes; family Myctophidae; genus Protomyctophum; species Protomyctophum parallelum. The sequence goes on from NC_139699.1 coordinate 30,752,976, forward strand.
CAGAAGCTCTAGTGGAGCAATCAGTTAGCGCATGGTACTTAGATGACAGTAACCTGCTGGGCAATGCTGAGGTTGTGGGTTCGAGCCTCAACTGGAGTAGCAGACATTCTATCATAAATCTCGCTACCCCTGAATACAAAGAGCATCAGCAGCCATCTCCTTTTTAAGATAAGGGTCAAAGCATAGCTTTTAGAAAATGTTGCAGAATAGTATCATGTTTAACTATATTATCAACGAGATCACATGACGTAGGCAGTGTAGCTCTTGATTGTGTTATTTATTGATTTACTGACTGTATGTATTTTGTTGCCATGTTGTTTGTCCCAGACCAAGGACCACAATGAAAATAAGTCGGAAGACTGTATTGTATGCTTTATCCTTTATCCACGCTTCTTAGATGAACATGATGTAACTTGTCAATCAAATCAAATCAAATCAAATCAAATCAAATCAAATCAAATCAAATCAAATCAAATCAAACCAAATCAAATCAAATCAAATCAAATCAGGCATAGTTTTTGTGAGATTATATAACCCCTCCCTACTAGTAGTAGCTGGCGCTGTAAAACAAGCGTCCCATCGAAACCCAGGCTCTGCAAAAAAGAGACTCCCGTCTCCCATCCCTAGGACCCCAAATGAAAACCCTGTAGCAGGGGTGGAGAACCTTAGGCACGGGGGAGGGTAATATCACTAGCTCACTGGCACAAGTCTGAGAGAGAAAGGATTTTTTATTTTAAAATATCATTAACCATATAGTCTATTAATTGAATTCCACTATGCAAATTACCTCCTGCACATAATCCATAATTCATGCAGCCTCTGCTCTTTAGTTTTGTACTGAGTAGTGTATACAACCTTGGAGCATGTAGCCTATGCGTCACACACCAGCTGCTCACAATGATTGCTGCAGTTCTGGCCCAGAGCAGAGGGCAAGAACTTTGGGCACGAGTGCATCCCATGGATGAACGTGGTTTAATGTCTTGAAAATGCTTGTTTGCTGAATGCCCAATGCTGTCCTGGGGCTAGAAAAAGTGCCCTTCTGGGCACAGGTCTCCACCAGGATAGGAATGTAGGACATTGCAGCTTGCCTTCATCTGGTGGTTGGATAAAAGGGCAACAAAAGTAAACAAAACAAATATTGTATTAAGTGTAAATGTATAGATTTAAAATGAGAATTGCCAAAGGTTGTTCAAGCACAGTTTTTGACCAGTGGGGGGTCTAGTTAGCCCTGCTCCCTGGCGTGTGCATGTGTGTGTGTGTGTGTGTGTGTGTGTGTGTGTGTGTGTGTGTGTGTGTGTGACTGTGTGTGTGCGAGTGCATGACGCGACTTGGCTTGTTGTAGCGCCACCATCAGGCTGTTGAAAACTGTCAAGTGGCATTTCTTCCTCAGCCTAGTGCACAGTTTCATCGCAATCGGACGCTGCGTTGAGGAGTTGTGGCGATTTGTACAAAGCGGGCTACTCCTGAAAACTGTAGGAGCCAATCGTGGCCAATCAGGATGGAATATGAGAAATCAAACAAACCTGTCTTGATCACATGACTATGGAGATCATGTGTACCGATTTGCGTGAAATTTGGATAAAATCTGAAGGAGTAATAATAGAAAATGTGTTTTACATATGTCGGCCTCCTGGTGGCGCTATAAAGAGCAGATGTGAAAAATTCCAGGCAAAGGTTTTTCCTTGGCCTCTAGGGAGTTGGCAACTTGGCATACAAAGTTATCCACAGATCCGTGCAGTTAGAGGTAAAAACACTTTTCGGCCAGTTATAGCGAGTTGAAATTGTTCATGTGGCATTTCGTCCTCGGCCTAGTGGGAATGTGGGTGCACCATTTCACGGAAATCACGCGATGTGTTCATGATTTGCAGCATTTTGTTTGAAACTGAACACTCCTGTGAACTTTGGAAGCCAATCTTAACCAATCAGGATGGAGTCTGAGAAATCTGAAAGACCGGTTTCGTTGAATGGCTCTAGAGAGACTGTGTACCAATTTGCGTGATGTTTGGACAAAATCTGTAGGTGTACTGTGCAAAAACTTGTTTTGCACAAAGCGGCCTCCTGGTGGCGCTATAACAGGCCGTTCTGGAAAGTTTGGGGCAGAGGTTCATCGTTGCCATCCAGGTGTGTGCAAAATTTGGCATCGACCGGGTTAACGGTGGCCGAGATTAGCTGCTCACGGACACACACACACACACACACACACACACACGGACGGACGGACGGACACACAGACGGACGGACGGAGTGCAAAACATACTCTCCCCCCATGCCTTCGGCCTGGTGGAGACAATAATTACTACAGGTAATATCACTGTATGGAACTAGCCATACGAGATAGATCTCTCGTAGAGAGATTCGTCAGAATCGGAAAAAATATTTTTGGGCTAGTATGGAATATAGATCTAAAGGACTACAATATCTGCATAAATTGGCAGAACGTATGGAATAACATTCCACTAACATCTCCCATTACAAATTGATTAAAAGATTTTATTCAACACCCAGGAAACTCTGCCAAATTAAAATACTACAAAGCCCTCTATGCTCACTAGAACCCATCGTAACATTCGTACACATGATGTGGGAATGAATGCCAAAGTACTAGCCTTTTGGGCAAATTATTCCTGTCTGATATACTCGAGACAAACATACCATGCTTACCACACATTCTGTTACTAAATGACGATTCATCTCTAAGCCTAAAAGGCTCATTCATAGTCTGGATTTTCTGTGGTGAGGTGACCACCGAACTACAACATGACGTCACGAGCCGCGGTGAAGAGCAAACCACCGCCACCGCCCCAGCCCTTCTCTCTGTTTTTACTCACCACTGCTAAACGTTATTTCAGCTCCGGTGGTCACCTCACCACCGAAAATCCAGACTAAACACTCCACAAGAAGAGAGTGCTATTTGCCGGTTTAACGGCTGCAAAAAAGATGCTGGTAATGAGATGGAAACCGGCCCATAACCTGCAGTATCCACCGTTGGAAGTTATCCTTCTATGACGTCTTGAGTTTGGAGGCTTCCAGTGCTCGAGCACAGGGAGCAAGGACAGATTCTATCCAAGCCCTACAGAAGGTTAAATCAGGACTCCGTTAGACTGAATACCTGTACTCCTGCAAACAAAGTCTGATCCATCCATGTTTGTCTGTTTCAACATTGTCTTGTCACGTTTTGTTTTGGTTCCCATTTTATTTGTTTTGCTAGAAAAATAAACATGTATTATGTTATACGTATACATCACTGCTGTTTCCCTCTCCTGTAATGTCTGTGCTAACCCGGGGTTAGTTTAAATAAATAAATAATAATAATAATAAGTTGGTCACATAGTAGCCTACAATGTTGAAAATGAGTGGAATGCCCCTTTAATGACTGTTGGTAGGGCATTCCACATTTTGGTGACATAGGAGCGAAATTAATTTAGTCCCTTGTTAGTGCCGAATCTGGGTAGCACATGCATGTGCAATGTTCAACAAACCATGGTTTGTTGAACATTGCACAACAAACCATGGTTTGTTGAACTCACTCTGGTGTTGTGGGTGTGGACTTCGTTGACTTTAAGGAAGTATTTACATACCCATTGCAAGATGCTGTACGACTCATCAACCCTAAACTATTCCAGCCTGTCAAAGTGGGCAGGGGTGAGTTGGGTTCGGGGAGTGAGGCCAATTAGAAGCCTGCCCAGTGCCCAGTTTGTTTTGGGAAGTCTGGAGCCTTGCTCTGAGTCTATGTAGCCATACGCACCACGTGTAGAAATAATTAGACCTTAATTGTCGAATTGTTAAGCATGTTCCATTTTTTGGGGGAAAGAAAATGCCAATTTAACACCGATCAAGGTGCCCTCGGTGACGTCCCCAAAAAGGTAAACAAGGGTCCCGAAAGGGGCTAAAGTACCTACCTTATTGTCTTTAATTAAAGCTATGGGTTCCGTCTCCTGGTCGGATGAAACTGGGGGCTGTATTTTGCGTGTCTTAAGTAACAGGTCTTATTCCCTAACTTGAGTAAACTAAAGACCTGGAGGCGTGATCAATGCCATTTGGCTATTCTGAGTGGCCAAAGAGCATTGACCACGCCTCCAGGTCTTTAGTTTACTCAAGTTATTGAATAAGACCTGGTACTTAAGACACGCAAAAATACAGCCCTGGGTGTCCCAAGTTACTGAAAATGTATTTTATGTTTATTACAGAGCTGGAGAGAGTCGGAAATGCGACCGCTAGGGGGTGCCAAGTGGCAGAGAGTGAGTCAGTGAAGCGATGCACAGAGCAGCAGATGAGACGCAGGCCACTTGAGGCTGACTGCTGAGGAGAGAGAAGCACCCACACTGCTTCTCTGATGCCGAGGAGGACAATAATGCCTTTACACTTCTGTTCATTTCTCACAATAGGCCTACAATCCTCTTCCCTGGACAACAACAGACCATAGTCATTGTTTGAATGTTTTTCCAACAAGAAGTTAATGCGACGTGTGTTGAGCGTGGTGGGACCATGAACTTTTTCTAGGAGCTGCTGTCTTGTGGAAACTCGTGAAGGTAAGTCTTCATTCACCATGGATGTATGTTATTGATGCTGGTCAGTCAAGTCACAGAAGAATTGTTTTGATGAATTGTTATTTTGCACAGATTTATTTTATTTATTTATTTCAGATTTATTTATTTAATGACTGGAATGCTGCATCTTAACAAGCAGATCAAATGTATGCTTGCTGACTTAATTGTAGACTACTATCGCTGCTTTGACATTCTGATTTTTGACTTTATAGTGATCTGCCAGAAATATTATATAGCCTATATATATAGCCTACTGTACTGTACTGTAAGCAACATCTTCAACAAATGACGCCATAATGTTAAATGTGGGCTGAGAGACACCAAAATGAAATGTTCATGTTCAAGGATTAATTTCTTCATGGAAAGAATTGTTGTGAGCTATTAGATTTAGCACACAGGCATAGAACAGTAGGCCTATAGCTACTACTCTGAAAAGAGTGAATGATCAACAAAACGTGTGTTTATCGATCCGATTACAAAGTATGCTTAATTAGCAGTGTACAGTGAGTGAGTGATTGTGTTTGCATGTCCGTGTCTGCCCATGCTTCTTGTCTCTGATGTTGACCCAGCTTGCTGGGTGGAAGGAAGCAGGGGGTTTGATGCTGACTAGAGGAGACATGGGAGTTAATTCACTAGGGATTTAAGTTGATTTAGACCAGAACAGTCATTCTCAACCTTCTTTATTTAATTTGGACACCCAGTTTGATATCCATTTGGTATACCCTTATTTTCTTTCTCTCTTTTTCTTTTCTTTTTGTAATCTCTGGGACCCTAATACATACTGTACAATCCTCAGTTTTAATGTATCTGCCACAGGTCTATTTGATTACATTTGCACACTCTCAGTTACAGACCAGTAAGGGTCCATTTGGTTATTAAGTTATTTGTACACTCTCAGTTACAGACCTCTGACCAAACGTTGCACCAGTGTTAGAATTTATGACTTTATTTTGTTTCCCCCCCCCCCATGGATGGTGTTTGATTGATTGCTTGATTGATTGATTGCCTTTATTGACACAATGCAATCACATTTGTTGCTACATGTACATCTGTCAAAAGGATAAAACACAAATGTCCCGGGACCCGGGAGCTTATTTCCATTGTGGTCCTTTGTGTGTGTGTGTGTGTGTGTGTGTGTGTGTGTGTGTGTGTGTGTGTGTGTGTGTGTGCGTCCGTTCGTGCGTGTGTGTGCGAGCGCGTGCGTGTGCGAGCGCGTGCAAGTGTAGCATTCATGTGGCGCATGTGAACATAAATACGTCAAACAAATCGTTGCTGTGGAGTGGAAACCTCATATGTCCAAAACTGTTACTTTTCAGGATTAGAGCATTCATTTATGAAAATAAATAAATAAATAATTATAAACAAATAAAAGCAACACAAAACGTTATAATATGGATTGAAGAGGTTTCTGCCCGACAGCAAAGAAATGTAATATTCAAGTATATTTTCTTTCAGTGACTTGAGCTGAGAGACTCAGCTGGTTTGAAATAGTTTTGTACCCACATGTGTGGATGTCACACACAGACATTTGTCACCAGTGTGCCTTGGCCCTTAGCAATAAAAGTAATGCAAGCTCTTAGCTTAATTGAAAGGGTCACACCCCTTGAAGATGCTGCTGCATGTGCTGTATACTCACTGGGCGAGAGCGGCACAATCTGCCACAGAGAGGTGTGTTTAATATACATTTTTAAATACATTTTATATCCAATTTATGTAATGCAGTGGTTCTCAAACTTGAAAGTTTCAAGGTCTCCCCTTAACTCTCACAGTATACAAATGGAACCAAATCCATTTGGTTGTACTGTCAGAGTTACAGACTTGTAAGGGTCAATTTAGTCCCCCTAGGCCCCTTTTCCATCAAAATTACTTTGGTTCCATTATAGATTCTTGGTTCCAGTTCCAAAACAACTTTTAAGAGTTCTGAACCAATTCATTTGCAGTGGAAACACTCTGAACTGGGTCAATATTAGGCGGGGAAAAAAAATAACCAATTCAGAGCTCTGAAATTGGAACGTTAATTATGAATTGAGTGTGCAAAACTGCCCACTCAACCTTTATTAAATAACCATGAAACTTCCCCAGTTGATTACTTACACGAAGACAATGCTCTATTGTATTACAAAATGTTAAAAAATATATGCAAATTAACCCTTATATAGGAAAATATGAAAAAGCTACTACTGTGGAAGGGTTATCATATATTTATTTACTTCCTATAAACAATTTAATATAGGTATAGTTAATTCATAATTAAAGTTCCAATTTTTGAGTTCTGGCTCATGGACTAAAATAAAAAAAGAACTGAACCGGTGGTAAAGGGGTCTTTGAGAACCACTGCATAATGGTTCAGATTACTATCCAATGCAATCATCTAAACTCACACACCTGCCTTAACTAGGCCAAAGGTCACAGTGATCTATTCTTTTTTTTTTAAGATATTGTTTTGCGGCTTACGCCTTTTATTGTTTTTTTTAAGGGACAGACAGGAAACGGGAGAGAGATGGGGGGATGACATGCAGTAAAGGCCGTGTCGGGCTCGGGAGTCAAACCCGTGCACACGACTGGATTACCAGTCGGGTGCCCAGACGGTTACGCCACCGCCTGGGCACAGTGATCTATTCTAATCAAGAAGGCCTTTCAATGTAAGGGTCAATAAGTCTTTAAAAAATAAAGCCTTTCTAAACATTAGAACGGCATACAATATAAATGACATTATAAAGCAACACAACCGTAGACATGTTATGAGCTACTTTATGTCAAGAAATTCCTTGCAGGTGATTGGAGTTTGGAAGCGCTCCATTTCAGTAACGCAACATCCTGCTGCCTCCTGCATTATGTGCAAAATCAAAACAGGTGGTATGCAGGGCCGCTGAGTAATTATACAATGAGCGCTTCCAAACTCCAATACTTAGAAAAAAATCACCTGCAAAGAATTTCTTGACATAAAGTAGCTCATAACATGTCTACCGTGGATTTTTATGAAACAAACACTTTGCAGATAGAAAGAGCATCATTCAAGCTTTTCGTACAGCTGCAATGTTGGTGAGTTTGACATAATTTAATACAATAGACTTTGTCTGTTTGATGTATGGGCGGTCATTGGCAAATTGTGGCTAGTTTCCACCCTGCCATTAACTTATGGACAGATGACTGCCGTGTGCATATTGTCTATTGAGTATTCAAACATGAGTATTCTGAACATTTTGAGCATCTCAGAACATCTGTAGCTCCAACGGTTTAGAAGATAGAGGCATGTTTTAAGTGGCAGTTATTTTAAATAGGGCGTGGTCATTTCCGGGTAGAGAATTTTTCACAGTTCCTAAGTTGTTCGCAGCGGTCATATTAGCCAAGAACAGTTGAGTAATTATGGCATGCCCCGAATATTGATGCTAGGGTTGTTGTGGTTACACGACAAGGAGTGGATTATTTTTTGTGGCTGTGGCTCAGGAGGTAGAGCAGGTCGTCTAATGATCCCTGGATCGGCGGTTCGAATCCCGGCTCCTCCTGTCCACATGTCGAAGTGTCCTTGGGCAAGACACTGAACCCTACCCCCTTTCTGAAACCAGCTCCTCGCCACTTGCCCTACACACTTGCCCTCGATATGCGCGTTCACGCGAGGCTGCGCCATATTAAGTGTCGTCCGAAACCAAGCAGCCTTGAGTGGAAGTGGCTTATAAAGCCCTCAAGAGCGAGTCTGTGCCGATCTAGACTCGATTGCCTTGTGCAGCCCTGCTTTCTGTCCGCATGGAAACCACGACCTACAAATGGAAGTACCACTACAAATAAATGATAAATAAACTCCTCCTAAACAATCTTCATCTGATGCAGAATAGACAACGCTCAACAAGGGCTCTTTATTTACCCCACTGTGAAAAACTATAAATGAAACCACACAAACAAAACAACTTTTAACACAATGATTTATAAACACCATGGATGTATATGTCATTTTTGACAGTCATGCTGTATTTCCTTTTTCCATATTAATGAAATCCACATGTCACACAAACATACACGATGCAATGCAATATAACTGTACAAACAAAATAACAGGTAACACAATTGCATGATGGTAACCATGGCAACGAATGGTGTCTGTTTCCTGTTTCTTCACAAGGAGGGTGAGTGTATCTCCAAACAGTTTTTTATACCCAGCACCCTAATCAAGGGAACTTGATTCAGCTGGAGGGGCACTTTCTGACGAGGGAACCTCCCGAGAGCACTTCAAGTCAAGGGACTGGTTTCAGAAAGGGCCCTGCATTGCCTCAAATGAGTTGGTCGGTGTGAGCTTGCCACCATTGGTGTGGGAAGTGAGGACGTTGGTGTTGACTGTTCGCCGCTTCACCTCCCAATGTATGAACCATTGTAAAGCGCTTTGAGCACTTGGAAAAGCGCTATAAAAATGCAATTCATTCATTATTATTATTGCAGCGTGAGTGCAGGGGCGCAATAAGGTAGGGGACGGAGGGGTTTCGTCCCCTGCCAGCGTCACATTGGTCCCCCCCAAATGAGTTTGGGGGTCCCCCCCTGGCTGGGGGGTCCCCCCCTTTATCCCCCGTGGCTCCAAAGTTATCTTAGGAGTAATACTTTTGAAATCCTGCGTTCATAAACGCGATATATTTTGAAGGATATATTTGGTCCACCCCTGTATAAATCCCAAAATGGTTTGGCCCATCTACCGTGTTCGGTTGTTTGGAAGTTGTTACACCGCCATCAGTGACCCAATGTGCTTTGCAATCTGTGGTGATTGCGTAATGATTCTAATAATACAGGAACAGGATTCAATAGGTCACCACATTTGGTGTCACGCACCACTTTTGGTAACGTGTATTGACTAGATCGATAGGAGATGAATGAATATACTTTATCCTCTACTCTAGTACAGTGGTTCCCAAACCTTTTCGTGTCAAGGACCCTCAAATGGACACGTATTAGCCCGCGGACCCCCCCCCCCATTTGAAGAGAAGAGAATGACCCCCATAAGAGAAGATTTATACAGCTCTAGCAGTAGCAGTGATTCTCAACCTGTTTAATTTCAAGGACCCCGCTGCGTCCACATGACATGCCACAAGGGTTCATTTGGTTCCAAACTATCATGTAGCTGTACCCCCTGGAACTCGCGGCTCAAAGACCTCTGGGGGTCCCCGGACCCCACTTTGGGAATTATATTATTATATTACACCATTTTGGGATTTATGGGGAAAGGAGGAGATCGACGCCGCTAGAGAAAGCTCCACAACTGTCAACACCCGGTAAGGCTTTTTAAAACATGCGAACCCTCTCCTCTCCTGAAAACTGCCCAGGTGTTGTACATTTTATGTAGAATAGGCTAACTTACAGATGGTCAGTGAGTTTTGACCTGTTCGAGGCACTGCTGATAATGTGGTTAAACGTTTACGTTTTGGGACACATGGGAGGAGGAGGAATCACAGCCAGGTATTTCATAATAATAATAATAACTGACAAAACGCAGTTTTGTATGTACATTGAGTCACTGGAACAACCTCTCTGTAGTCCCCGACCCCAAACCCTAACCATAACCCCACGTTTTTGTGGTTAGACCCCCCCATCCCCCCCTCCCTTAGGGTGGTGGGGGGGACGGGGGGGACGGATTTTTCGGCGGCGCCGCTTTGCGGCGCCGCTATTTGTCCCCCCCTAGCGTTCGGTCCGTCTTGCGCCTCTGCGTGAGTGAGTTGCTTAGTACAGTATAGTATACATAATAGTAGTATTTGTAGTAATAGTGCAAAGCGCTACATATGTTATTATGTTTGTAATGTAATGCGGAGGCCTGTTGTATTCTTTGAATCACAAGAGGATTAGTTTAGTTTATTTTAGTTTACCAAGTGGCTTAAGGCTGTGAATTCAGCAGACAAGCTTGTGCACTGCCTCCAAATGTTCGTTTTTCATTAGGGCTTGTTAAGAAGTCGTTTAGAACGGTTGATATTCAAACAGTATAATGTTTTTTCCCTAGGTTATCTCTTCAAGTCACCTTTGTTTTTGTTTTTTGTCTTTAAGTCAGACAACATTCACGTTTAATAGCTGAATGATTAAAAAATGACAGCAAATATATGTAGCATTTCTGCTCATTTGTGATGCCCACTTTCAAAGCCAAAGTCGTACGATTTGTCACACAATTTGTTCTCCACATTTGACCCATTTGACCCATTTGACCCATCTCTTGGAGCAGTGAGCCGCAGCCGTGCCGCACTCGGAAATCATTTGATTAGTTGATTTCTTGCCTCTGGTGATAAACCCGCCCCATATTTGCATACTGGGCCCTGATTGGTGCCCCACAACTTCAGGGACAGGGAAATCCAATCACAACCGAGCAGGGCCAGACTAATCTGGCGAGAGATGTTTTGTTTTTTTGCACTAGCAGAATCTTCTGGTTTCCAGGTTAAGAATGCTGTGCAGGGTTAATCATCCCCTATCTTGTCTTTCCCATTTTTAGACATTTTCTTACTATTTCGATGACAATTATTTTTCAAATAGTCGATCATCAAGCTGAATGTATCGATGTAGGACGGCTATTTGAACTATTTCATTATTATTATTAGTAAAAAATGCATTCATTTATGTATGGTACTGTATGCATATAGTAGTCAATGTATGGTCCTTTTAAATATCAACTTATTTGATCTGTTTTTAACAGTAAACTGAATTGAAGCTTGACTTAAATAAATTGTCAAGATTAAGGCTATTAGTCAGAAAAATCAACAATTGGACATGTTCTTCCTACTCGTTCAGCCCTATTAAACACTTATGTTCATGGCGTTAGAGAAAGCATGCTCATTCTATACGTAAACAAAGTAGTAGCCTATATACTGTTTCCAGTGTGTCTGGGAATCCTACAACACATGTTGTGTCAGATCAATACATAATCAGTGTTGATTAATGGGACACCCACTCGCTGTAGTTTCTCACACAAGGACAAGTTGGACGTCCAATGGCTGCCCTGCCTCGCCTGGGGCCGCTATATTAGCATACAAACAAAGTAGCTCACTAGTATGCACTGTATAATGTTGCTGTTTCAGAAACCTTGTATCTCCATATTTTGATGCTTTAATGTTCGTTTGTTTCTTCTTTTTTTGTGTAAATGAATATCCTGACTCCTACTTTGTTGTATATATAACGGTGTCATGCAAAAGTAGCAGAAATAGCCGATCTACAAGCTATTTTCGTTACTCTTAAAACGTTTTTGTTTTGTTTTGTTTTGTTTATTTTATGATATGTTATGTATCATTTTTGCCATGCCCAAAATCGAGATCAGGTTGAAAGAAGTTAAGTGGAGTTTATTAATATTATTAACAAGAGCTTGTGATTAAAATAATAACTACATTGATAGGCTCCATTGGAACATTGGTTATTTTTGGACGTACAAGATTTCCACCCGACATCGTTGATAATATATCATGGTATGGTAATGGTATAATATAGGCATTATACCATAATGCGTGTGGAATGTAATTTTTTTATGCTCAAATGGTTATTTTTCTCGGCATCTATCTTTCTTGCGGCGAGATATCGCATTGCTTATAGGTTGTTTATCATATCACACACAGAGATGAATATCTTGTGTTTGCTTTATTTCATGGGCAGCATCGCTGGTCATTGGTGGAGAGGGAGTGGAGAAGATGGGAGTGGGACGTTATGAATTATGGAATGACTTTGTCAAGAAGTTGCGGCCCTATTCTCCGACTGGCAGAGGGAACGATAAACATTTGAAATTCAAATAGCTCATGAGGTGGAGACCAGAGAGGGACACCATTAAGGCAGGCGACCATCACTTCTCAGTGTTTTTCTTTTCTTTTTCTTTTTTATTCATGCTGCTACAAAGGCAGAGAAATGTGGAAGAAAGAGTGAAAGGCAACATGAGAGACTGTTAAGTGGTTGGGCATTTTGAACGAGACAGAGGCCAGAGAGAGAGCTGAACATTACAAAATGCATGAATGCATTCCTTGGGTCACATGGTGGGCGGCGTCTTTTCTCCAGATGGTCGACCATACTGTCTCTGATAAAGTTAGCGAAGGACCGAAACATATAGTGAATTATATTGTTGCTGTCGCACAGAAACCTCTTATCTCTATATTTTAATAGCGTCACACCGAATTATCCAAAATAGTGGATCTACAGGCTGCATTTTGAGCTTGTCGATCTTCTATTTTTGTTATTTTTTACATCCTGAAAAGTAACAGTTTTCACCCTGCAGAGATGATATTAATTTGGTGGACACAAAATGCTGTCTCTTTATTATTAGTTTTTTCCTTACAGCTGTAGGCTTATGTGTCAGTTGCAATGTTCAACAGGTCACGATGGAAAGCTTAATTACATAAAACAATCCACTTCGACACACTATCAACCGTTTACATTAGCATATTCAAATGTTGTTGTCAATTGTCTGATGTACCACTTCATACAGTTTAGGTCATTGATGAGACACTGTTGCATTATCTTAGATAATTATGCACTCAAGTGCACACTGTTTCACAATTATAAACATTTGAGTGCATACTGTACAGTCACCTGCATCAGTGGAATGCAGGTATGGACTCAAATTGTAAATAAATAAACTTGGAACAATTTTCCCAGTTCCCTTTAATCTATAAAAAAATGGTAAATGGTGCATTTATATAGCGCTTTTATCCAAGGCGCTTTACATAGATTGTGCATTTCATTCACCCATTCACACACACATTCATACACCGATTGCGGCGGAAGCCATGCAAGGTACCAACCAGCACATCGGGAGCAATTTGGGGTTCAGTGTCTTGCCCAAGGACACTTCGACATGTAGACAGGAGGAGCCGGGATTCGAACTGCCGACCCATGGATCATTGGACGACCTGCTCTACCTCTTGAGCCACAGTAGCCCCGACCCCTTTCCTTTGAGGATGGCATTGGATTGCTGGCTTGTGATGGTCCAGGGGCCAGGTCTGGCATATTGCTAATGTTCGCTCAACTTTGCTGTATACTAGCAGTTCTCAACCTTTCTGACCACTTAAACGCCACTGGGGAGATGGGTCACGCCCCAAATAATCTGGTCTACTAGAGGGAACCACCCCCATGCAGGGGCGGGCCCCTCTAACGAAGAACTCCCTAGCCAGGCACATAGCACAGTGGGAACTGTGCAGTGCGTCCCAATGGATTCGCCATGAAAGGAAGTCATCTTCACTGATACACAGGGTCAGGGTTATACCTGAGGGGTTGGGTCAGTGACCTCGCCTGAGCGACAGCTCCGCGATCCAATAATATTTGCTTGTGAGTACATGCAAAGCTCTGTGCGTCTGCGCCATAGAGTGGCTGGACTCCATATGACTCTCTTCTTAGAGTCACTTATATAATGGTCACTTATATAATTTGATATCAAGCTGAACAAACTAGCATAATTCTTAATTATGTTAGCTGTGCAAACATGTTAGCGTCACATATCATCGCTGTCGGGTGGAAACCTTTTATGTCCATCCATTAACTGTTACATTTTATGAAATAGAAAATAAGAACCAATATGACAGAAGTGTGTTGTCCATTGGTCAAATTCATGTACAGTATGACATTGACAGTGGTGTCCATTGCAGTTTTCACAGTGAAACCATGTTTTGTAGTGTTGATAGGATTGCCACAGGTTACTATAATCCACTCCTGATGCAGACCAAACCAAGCTGTGACGTGATCATTGTGATTCATAGGTACTGTATATTCCACACCGCTTATAATCTCTACTCTACTGTGACCAGCACAATTCCACTGGTGGAAGAAGAAGTACTCTGAATGTTTTGCTTCAGTAAAAGTATAGCAATATTTTTCTTTCCCCCGTGGATCTGCCATGTGGAAGTTACAGACTCTTGTGGTTGAACGGGACAATGCACTGATACTCAATTTGCACCTTAATGTCTAATATCATGTACAGTAAACAACTGCTGCTACTGTATGTTCTTGAACCTCATGCAGGCTATTTGCATCATCACTGCAATTCTACTCAAGTCCATGTACTTGAGTTATGTACTTAGGACTTACACTGCTGCTTCTGTGTGATGTGATCATTGTGATTCCTACCTACTCCTCATCACTTTGAATCTGTGCTGTGACCAATATGATTCTACTGCAAATATGTCCCATGGAAGAGGAGAGCAGAGCAGAGCAGAGCAGAGGAGAGCAGAGTAGAGGAGAGGGGAGACAAGAGAGGAGAGAAGAGAAGAGGGGAGTGGAGGGAAGGAGAGGATAGGAGAGCAGAGAAAAGCTGAGGAGAGGATGGCAGAGAAGACAGAACATGAATGAATGCAACAAGCCATGAATTACCAGTCCAAATAAATCATTTCCTCAATAATAAACATCCTATTTACAGCGGCCATCCCCTTGGGCAAGGATCAAATATTAATACCATTGGAAATAAAGTTGTAAATTTTGTGTCTGCTCAGCCACAGAACAACGATGTAGAAAACAACTTCGAAGTGGAGCAGAAACACTCAGACCCATAATAATCAGGGAAAAGTGCAAGTTTCTGAGAAAAGTGGATTATGAGCATTAACCCAAACCCACCCCATCCCATCAGACTGAAGATATTACCTCATGCTATCCAGTAGTAAAGTAGATTAGGTAGGTACTAGGTAGATCCAGTATAGGTAGGTTGGTAGGTAGGTGGATAGATGGATACATAGATGTATGCATTGCACCCCCTATTCCTAAACACAATTATTGCTTTGTGACGCTGACACATTGTAAGCTTGTAGATCGGCTACTTTCAGTGAAGATATTTAATGTAAATATTTAATTGAATAGGACCGCAATGTATTCTACTATTCATGTATTAATCTATTCTAATAAAGTATTCAATCAATCAATCAATCAATCAATCACAAATGTAGAGCGAAAACCCTCAGTGACTCCACTCAACAACATATGGTGTTTAAGTGCGTAATATTATACCTTACGTGTAGGTATAGCCTAAGTTTAGCCACTTAAACTTTCCCAGGGTATTCTTTTTTAAATAAAGTTGAGGGAAAAGTAGCCTGAGCTAACGTGTTAGGTTTCTGGTCTAGAGGGGCGGGTCGCGGCTCAGATTTGCGCACGCCCTGATTGGATCTCATCGATCTGTCCGTCACCCCCGGCCCCTCCTCTCCCCCCTAGTGCAGCGCTACGTTACATCATTTGGAGCGACGCCCACCCGGAAGGGTTGACTCCCACTTTTAGACCAGAGCGGCCAATGCGTTCCTCCAGGCTTTCAATTTTTGCACCAACAAAAATGAAAGCCTGGTACCGAGGCTAAGGGAAAAGTAAAGAATACATTTATGCTTGAAAAATGGTCCGAAAAGAGTGTGATTTGAACATAAACATCTCATTCATGAGATCAAAATTTACCTTCAATTTGTGTTGACATTAAGTGTTGAACGTTCAAGCATGTCCAAATCACGTATACTTTTTACCTTACTTTAATTTTATAAAGCATATATGTTTGCATCATGGTCTTAAGACTTATCATGTGGCCACTCTTGCGGTTAACTGCTTTCTACATTGTGGCATTGCCACTTGCCCACTTTTACATAAAGTATACCGAGTAGTTCTTCCACCCGGTTGTGATAAATAAGCACAGTGATTATGTTGTGTGAAAACTTCCAGGCTGCAGATGAAGGCAGATGACTGACTGTGTCATGAGTGAGCCATGCTGTGCTCTGTTGGACTCACAGTAATCCTGCTGCAAGGTCCTTCACACAGTCAGCCTGTCAAAGCTGCTTAGCTGAGACAACTGCATTTCCTCTCTCGCTGTCAGCCACAAACCTTGGATCTCAACGTTTCAAAAATGCTAATTGTCGCCACCAGGCCGAAGGATGCATGTGTCATTGTGTGTTTGTTCAGTAACAAGTCCCAGAAAAAATAGGTCCAGGTCCAATTTCATCCAATTAGGAGATTGGATGAATTTCACAGCGCTCACAACAAACACGCCACGGCGAGTTGTGAGATTGTAGATTGCCTACTTTGGACAGTTTGTGAAGTAGCTCATAACATGTCTACCGTGGATTTTTATGAAACAAACACTTTGCAGATAGAAAGAGGATAATTAAAGCTTTTCAGTAGCACAACTTTCGTTCAACTTTGACCCCTCTGTCACACTATTTTTTGTGTCCACTGTCCAGTATCACTATGCTAGCAGGAGGGTGAACTAACCATTTAAGCCCGCCACTGCGCCACAGGCCTTATACCCTGCCCACCTGTATGAGGGTGCACTTGTGCCATCCCTAGCAGAGAGTTCATTGTCCTCCGACAGTGTTGTTGTTGTTTTTTTTACATAATAATTGTGGTGGTCATTGACATGAAAAATGTTTGAGAAACACTGATCTAAAAGTGAGCGGGATGATGGTTGCATCAGGCCTGAAGGTTCAAGCTGCAGGTTGGGTCTGTGGGTTTGTTAGGATTGAGGTTCCTGCTGTCCTTCCTGATTGAGGACGGCTGTCTGGCACACACACACACACACACACACACACACACACACACACACACACACACACACACACACACACACACACACACACACACACACACACACACACACACACACACACACACACACACACACACACACACACACATCTATCAGCATTATTAGTAAAGAGTCACTGTGCACAGCTCCACAGAGTAGGGCCGCCCTCTTGTCATTCACATAAACACACTAATAACTGATGGTTGCATAAATGTATAAGGCCAGCAGGATCAGAGGCTTTAAACTGCTTTGTGTGGCCTGTGTGTATTGGACTTTCTCGAAAACAGGCTAGCTGGCTGTCTCTAGCAGACTGTGGGAATTGTTTATTGAGAACTGTCCATGATGAAGAGTAATGTCAATAGCAAAAAAAAGCGCTCCTCTACATTTTTTTATATTTTAGTTAAATCATGTTGTAGCCTACTGATTATTTGTCAACTAAATGCAGGACAGGGTTTGATTTTTGCTGTGTGTGTGTATGTGCGCGTGCGTTTGTGCATTCGGGAAAAGAGCGCGCCGTGGCACTAGCCACCGCGGGTGCAGGGCTTGCGAAGCTAGGGCTCTTGGTTGGTGCGGTGGTAAAGTAGGCCTACCTGTGAATGAATATTGAATATGAATATTGTCATTTGACATTCAGGTGCCTCTGATACATGCACCGAGAACAGACAATACAAAAACAATCAAATAGGCCAGTGGTTTTCAACCCTTTTCATATCAAGGTCCATCATTTATTCGGCATTTGAGCCACGGACCACCATTTGATGACATTTAGCCTCTCAGACCTAAGACTTAGACAATTTTGTGTCGTTGGATGAGATTTTGTCCACAATCCCATGCTGTATTGATGTTGGTATCATAGGGGAGATAACAGGCTAACTTGATCAAAATAACAATTCTTCTACATTCTTTAATTGTGTAGACTTCTTGTTAATTTAGTAATGCAGAAGTTTAACAATAATTGAACTCTTGAGAGCGTAAAATGAAACCAAATGTTGGTTTCTGTTTTACGCTCTCAAGAGTTACAGGTCTATTTGGTTGTACCAACTCTCCATCATTTAGCTGGGGACCACCTGGAGCCCCCTCAAGGACCACTGGTTGAAAACCATAGAAATAGGCCTGTTTGACTGTCAAGGGTTCAGCCTCCAGGAAGAAACCCTAAATACAAGGTTAATACACCATTGCACATAAAAACGACTCCAGGGTGTCTAATGAAGTACTGTCACCTCATAGACACATGAAAAACTGGAAAAATAAAAAGATTGTGGCACTCCATCTTTAATAATATTAGCGCCCCTCACTTCACTCAGGTGTGATTTTATTAATTGCTTAACCATGTGTTATACTTATACCATGAGCCATCCCATACTAGCTAAATTAATGAGGTGGGTCATGGTCTTAGTTTTTGGTGACATTGAGATGTTGGCGAACCAAGAGGTGCACGCATAGTAAAAGTGGCATTGAATGAATTTAATTGAAAGAGTTCCGGCAAGAGTCTTGAGAGCACTTTTATTGACAAAAGAGGAAATTCTGCCCATTGTCTGATATTGGCCTTCTAATGTGTGACATGGCCAGCACTTTTTCATTTATTTATTTATTACTTGTTTTGGAAAAAACAAATGAAATAAATAAATAATAAAAACAATACAATAAAAATTAATGGAAAAAAGGTCAT
The DNA here is from genome assembly GCF_964188405.1 of Protomyctophum parallelum. Lineage (NCBI taxonomy): Eukaryota > Metazoa > Chordata > Actinopteri > Myctophiformes > Myctophidae > Protomyctophum > Protomyctophum parallelum. The sequence goes on from NC_139699.1 coordinate 30,771,664, forward strand.
GTATTGACCCCAAACATGTTTGAAAGTGAAATATCCGTTTAAGTGCAACATTTTAGTAAATGTACTTTACACTACTTGGTGTATCAAAGTGTTATGGAATAAACATTATCAGTCAGCACTTTCAAAGGAATATTCAAGGTCATCAGAACTAATATTAATATGCATATTAAAATTGTGTGGTGTAGGCTTTTGGCAGCCTTGGAGTTATGGAAATGACCATGTGCTGCGACAGTAGTTTTTTAAAAAGTGCTTATTTATGCTTGTTTTCATAGTGGCTGCTGTCATGGTGATCGCTGCTTTTCCCGCAAATTTAGTTTAAAGAATCACACCCGTGTGAAGTGAGGGGCGCTAATCATCATCATATCATATCCTATCATATCATATCATATATCATATATTGCTAGTTAGTTCATATATTGCTAGTTAGCTTGCTAGTTTACTATAGTTTATGTTTCCTGAAAAGGCTTATTTCTAGTTTAGTTTTTATTAGTTGTAGTGAAGTAGTTTTCGTTTAGTTTTAGTGTTATAGTCCTAGTCCTAGTCCTAGTCCTACTTCTCCCACCAAAAAAACATAAAACCATTGCTGTCAGGCAGACCTTATTATTTCAACTTTTTTCGTTTGTTTTGTCGTAGATTAATACCATATACTTAAGCATACAAGAGTGTTGCAGAAAAGTAGTGGAAAATAGCAGATTGGCTATTTTCACAATTTCAATTGGTTTGGAGTGATAAATGAATTAATGAAACGAAGGAACGGTTTTGTACATACAAGGTTTTCACCCGACAGCGACAAACCCACCCCAGCCTGCTGGAAGGAAGGTGGTGGAGTGATGCTGTAGTTGTAGCTTGGGTGAACTCTGCCTCATCAGCAGCTAGGCTGAAGTTTCCAATCGATGGGAGGCAGCTTGATGGACCCCCACTGACTAATGACACGCTTTGACTGCTGTCTGCATCGATTGATTGATTTATTGAATACCTTATTAGTCAGAAATGTAAACGGCACGTACGGCACAGTCAGACATTAAAGCTAAGAGGATAACGCAAAAAAGTCCTGGGGACTTGTTTCCATTTTCTAGTCCTATGTATTCAGTTCAACATGGCATACAAAAAATAACACACAATACATCAACGAATACAAAACACTATATTGATTCATTGAAACATTTACAACAATGATTTTACATACATGACATACACAACAAGGTACATAAAGATATGATACAAAAACACAAATAACTTAAAACAAATTATTACAAAAAGCAGGTGCATAAGTTTTCTTCCAGTATGAGGTCAGCTAAAATGGAGCCTGCGTTAGATCATATGGGGATACGTTAGTCTGAATGCATCAGCTCTAATCCGTTGTCAGCCGGCTGATTACTTCAATGTGCAAACTGAGTGTTGAACTGAACTTCTTGTGCGCATGGTTCTAAAGTAAACTAGAATTCAATGTTGCATAGCTCTAATCTGATTCAATGTTCTATGGCTTTAATGTTAAAATGAATTCAAGTTCCCATGACTCAAGTTAATCTCTTTAACTGTCTTGATACCTGTACTGTATGTGCCTGTTCTTGTATACCAATTGGGGGTTATGCTGCTGAGACAAAATTCCGAGAACATTTGTTGCAATAAATGGTTAATCTATTCTGACGTGAGTGTTTCCTATCGGAAAATCTTTCAAGAATAGCACACGGAACAAGGACATCTAACTTCAATTTTTCTTCACATGGGGCATACACCCTGAAGGCAGTATCTCCCAGCTTAGAATTGGTTTTTGGCACCTTCAGCATAAGCTTATCTTGAGATGGTACCATGACTTGATGGGAAAATTACATTTACAGTACCTCCCCTTTTGGTCTCGTGTTTTTTTTGCTTTGTTTTTTCAGACACGTTTTGAAAGAAACCAGTGATTCACATCTTTCAATGGATGTCAGGGGCATTACACATTTTGGTATAGTATATATATAGTGAAGTATAGTGAAATTATTCTAAATTTGGGTGGTCAGTGGCCGTCAACTAGGAACCTCCAGAGTTCTCGGTCGCTTGCATTCTTTTCTGTTGGTGTCTGCCTGGAGATCCCGCCACTAGGTGTTTTGGAGCCGGCCTAAGTTTCTCTTCCCTCAGAGCCTGTCTGTCTGATGGTATTTGACACTGGTTTGCATATTAGTGTGTATCTGATCCATCCCCATCTTCGTCCAATTTCGTCTGCTGCTGTACTGTAGTTGTTTGGTCTTCATCCGTAGGTTCTTCATTGCCATTAGTTGCTGTATCTCTCTAGAGCACCATATGTTCTTGAGCAGTACTAGCAATGCTGTGCCTATCCTAGCTTTCACATCTGTAAATTGTTTCCCGTTGCTTTCAGACAATATTGTCATTTCAGACATACTGTACATGGATATTTCTGTTGAGTGCTTCAATTTAGATTAAAAGTTGTAGAAATCTTGGTTAATGCCAGTTCATTACTGGTTTGTTGTTCTCATCTCTCACCCATAGATGCATGAGCCCCCCAGGCCATATCTGCACCCTAGAGAGGCCGAGAATACAAACAAACTGGCGCACCCCTTCTTCAAAAAACACCCTTGAAGTGTACTGTGCGTGCGTGCGTGTGCATGTGTCATGTGTGTGTGTGCGTGTGCGTGCGTGCGTGTGTGTGATGGAAGAAGTGATGGAAGAAGTACTCCAATTTATTTACTTAAGTAAAAGTATCAGTATCCTATTGTAGAAATAGTCTGTACAAGTCAGATATTCAAAATGTACTTAAAAGTAAAAGTACAAAAGTATTGGCATCAATATATCAGTACCAAAAGCTTGCAACGTTTCACTTTGCAACGTGTTGTGAGCTTGTAGATCTGCTATTGTGAAATTGCCAAAGTGGACTGAAGTGGAACCCAAAGGACTGAAGTGGAGCGTGCGTGCGTGCGTGCGTGCGTGCGTGCGCACGCATGCGCGGCCTGTGTGTGTGCGTGCCTACATGCGCTGCGTGTTTGTGTGAGACTCAGGCCACATCAACTATGAATGTGTTCCAGAATAGACCCTCCTCCTCCAGACATATAATGGCAGGAGGAGGGCCAATAGCAGTGTCTCTCCAGTAGCGATGGTACAGGCAGCTTGTGCTCATTATGCAGTGTGTTGTACATCGATCCTTCTCTCACCTCCTACAATGTCTACCAGTTTGTACATCGATTAACACCACAGGACTGAAACCTAATCTTTTTTAAGTGGTGCAACCACTTCTACATCCAGCAATGTCCGTGTACCTGTGTACCTGTTTGTGATGTGTGTACCTGTGTGAGCAAGAGTGGTGTGCGCATGCGTGAAATTGGAACGAGAGAAGTATGTGACATGGCTGCCACCTGCTGGACGCAAACGATACAGAGAAGAAATTGGAACGATACAGAGAAGAAATTGGAACGATACAGAGAAGAAATTGGAACGATACAAATTGGAACGATACAGAGAACCAATAGACGGGAGTTGCACCACTTGGTTCACACTGGTGTGCTTTTTGTTTGTTTTTCTGTCAATGATTGTTCTACTTTGTCACATTACAGTTGGCATCACACAACATTTTGTGTTACTATTAATAAGAAGTTGTTGCTCAGAGATGGAGGAAGAATCAATGCATCTGTCAGGAATTGATCTTTATCCTTTATCTATTTTTAAGTGGTGCAACCACTTCTACATCCAGCATGCAATGTCCATGTACCTGTGTACGTGTGTACGTGTGTACCTGTGACCTGTGTGAGCACGAGTGGTGTGCGCATACGTGAAATTGGAACGAGAGAAGTATGTGACATGGCTGCCACCTGCTGGACGCAAACGATACAGAGAAGAAATTGGAACGATACAGAGAAGAAATTGGAACGATACAGAGAAAAAATTGGAACGATACAGAGAAGAAATTGGAACGATACAAATTGGAACGATACAGAGAACCAATAGACGGGAGTTGCACCACTTGGTTCACACTGGTGTGATTTTTAACCTCTCTGGCGTCACAAACAAATTCCCTTGTACAAGTGCTACACCAATCTTTATAACTGTTCTCTTTGTGACTCTCTTGAGTCGTAACAATAGAGCACAGTTGGTAGCACTGTCGCCTCACAGCTCACACCTCACAGTCATGAGGGCCCATACCCTAGGTGGGGTTGGCGAAAGGGCCTTTCACTCTGGAGTTTGCATGTTCTCCTCGTGTCCCCCTGCATGTTTTTTGCGAGGGTACCTACCCTAGGCCCTAGGCCTACCCTCGCAAAAAACATGCAGTAATCCTGGTCTCTATACTGCCTCCCCCTGATGGAGGGGAAAGGAACTGGTTGGAATACAGTATGTCCTACCGGGGAAACTCCCCCCTGTCAGGTGATAAGATGCGGGCTGATCACTCCTCATGCATTGAATGAAGCACAAGCTCAGTTCGGGGCTCTCCCCAGGTTGGCAGACTAGGGAGAGTAGCGCCTAGGATTACAGATTAGGCAATTGGCACTGGGTAAAAAAACTAAATAAAAAAGGGTGTTACAAAAATCATAGGATAATTTAGAATTTAATTAATAATTAATAATTAAGGATAATTTTAAATAAGAGTTGTAAGAACAGCTGGCCGGTCAGCTGGTAAAAATGAAACAAAGTGAAAGTGGTTAGGTGTGCCTGTAAGTTTTATAAATATTGAACCAATGATCTTGTGCATGACTAAAAATAATAAACAGGTTATTTCTTCTGTTTCCTGGACATAGGTTTCCGACATTGTCCGTCCATACGTAAAGATGGATTAACACCATAGACTTATGTAAAGGTTCAGTAGGTCTGACTCATAGCAGTGCACCATACTCAATATGCTATATGGGAAAGCAGGTCAGTTATTAAAGGGATTAGATTTCTTTGTTTTGTTTTTCGTAGCCTAAATTAACCCCCTACATCGTCGTATAAGTCGACTGTCATGCAAAAGTAACACAAATAGAATATCTACAAGCTCACAACGTGTCACACAGATCAGCTATTTGTTGGTGTTTTTGCTGTTGCTGGCTTTATATTCTGTAGCCTATATATTGAACCAATGAAAAGTATTAACAAGAGCTTAAAAAAAGATGTTGCAAAGAATATTCAACATTTCTCATACTCTTTCAGATGTGACGCTTGTAGATCAGAGATTTTCAAATAGCTGATGTATAAAGTTGTTAAACTGATTTTGATGCTACTCATTTTGCTTGTTTCCCCCTGAAACCCCTTCAAGGACCCCTGTGGGTCCCCAGACCCCACTTTGAGAACCACTGATATTAGGATAGCTCATGAACACTCACCTACACTTTTCCTTTCCTTTTGGAAAGCTTTTAAAAGTCAAGTGACGCTTATAACTCAGCAGTTATTAAATGGTCTTGCACTCAGGCGCAACATGTTGACGTTAACCTTGAAGCCCAGACCCAGAACATTAAATAAAACTATGTTCTTCTACAGACAACAATGTCACCAAATGCTATAAAATCACACCACGGCTCACCCATAATTCACGGTTTTGGACACGCAAGGTTCCCCCCGACAGCAACGAAGTCCTAATTAGCAGAGGTTAACTGCTGATAGGAATGTAGTGTGCTTATTTAAATATGATTATGTGGTGATGGTTTGAACAGAATTTAATTGTGAAGGGAGATCAAAGTACACACTGTCTCTAATATAATCTAAGCTGGGATAAACTGTAGCCTAGAGCACCAGCACCTCTGTTAAATATATACACATCACATCCTAATTTATATTTCAATAAGCTACAGAGAGATCTGGTGATTATTTTTAAATGTTTTATTTAATATTATTATTTGTGTCCGGGTAGCTCAGTCGGTAGATCTCTCGTCTTTGGACCAGTTCATGGGTTCGATCCCGAGCACCACCAACTCAGTATTGAGTAGCAGGCTCGGGTGCGGCAAGTCGTGCGGGAAGTACTGGGAGCTGATGGTGGCACTCCACCTCAGTATTGTAACTGTGTGTTACTGACTGATACCGACAATAAGCCACTCCCGACCTGGGAAGAATTTCCTCTTTTGTCAACAGAAGTGCTCTGATTGCTCTCAAGACTCTTGCGGGTGCTCTAATTCAGCCCTCCTTTGACTATGCTTCCACCTCCTGGTTTGCAAGCATCACAATGTCACTTAAGTCTAAGCTTCCTAAAACAAACTAATTCGACTACTTCCCGGCCTGGTGCCCATGACCCATCTCTTACTAACCCATTTTGCTAGTCTAAACTCTGTCTTCTAAGCTCCGGGTAGAAGACAGAGTTAAGCAGTTGAAAATGAGCTTGTCGACCTTCAAAATTGTAATGCAACCTTGCCCTTAATGCCCTCAGTACCCGCATACCTGACAAATTCTTACTGTGTTGTTACGGACTTTGTTGTTTTTACTATGATGATATTGAATCTTGGTGACATATGTATCACCTTTCTACAGTTTGTCTGTGGAGAGCTACTCCCCACAGGGACCATGTGACCACGTATCAGCAAGTAGTTTAAAGTGTCTAGAAGGCTTTTCTTTCACTCACTGCTGGAGGATGTATGGCAGCAGGTACATCGATCAGACACGCACGCACGCACGCAGCAATAAATCCACAGGGAGAAAGAAGATGTTTAAAGACACTAAAACGTGCTCGTAAATTCAGTCTCGACAACATCCCTCACACACATGAGCGCACGCACGAACGCAAGCACACTTTACAAACTCCCGCTCACCTGTCTCTTCTGTCAGCTACATTTAAGACAGATCTACACCTGTTTTGTCCTTGTTAGTCACTTGATTGATTGGTTGATTGATTGATTGGTTGGTTGGTTGATTGGTTGGTTGATGATTTAAAGATATATTTATGTTTCTAAATGCCTTGATGTCATGTTTGGCCTGTAGGAGTAGTATAACACGTTTTGTTGCTGTACACTAGGGGATATTTATCTTATTATGTTAACAGGCTTTAACACCATTACAACAGAACGCCTTTATGGTTCTGTCTAAGCCTATAGGCTTATACTACATTTCTGCATTTTAACCACTGGTTTAGAAACAAGCTTGTAAATTAACTGTTCGTCCTTGCTTCGGTACTTGAACTTACGGAATATTCTCTTCAGGCTACAGAGGTTTACAGCTCTGCATGGCATGTAGTTCTCCTATGTCGAATTTGAATTTAAAACTGTTTCTGCACAAAATGTGCTTTGTGACCCGACACGATGACAAACACAAAACATACTCTTTGATTTATTCTCTTTTGGTTGTGTGCTGCTTGAGCATGTTGCAGTCCATGTGTCCAGGATCTCCTGTCACTGAGATCTCTCTCACCTGCTGCAGCAATACAACCAGTAGTTCTAAGGTGGTGGAAAGTAAACTTACTGTACTGTAATTAAAATTATTTTCTTCTTTTTTTCAAATTTAGTCTAGTGACTACCCCCACCTCCTTATAACCCCCTTCTTTGTTCGCCAATGTCATGATTATGTGTTTGACGGTACCCTGTACTGATTACCGGTACTTTTCTGCTTGACTGTACCCAGGTCCGGCCGGTATATATATAGGCCACATAGGCAATGGCCTAGGGCGGCAGATTGCCTAGAAGAAGGGGCACAAACGTAGCCTCGGTACCAAGGCTTTTTCGTTTGAGGAGCTGGACTTATTGATTAAGATAGCCTAATAATGTATGGATCTATATGGTATGGACATCATTGCTGTTCGTTTTGTGTTTCGTTCTGTGAAAAGAAAACTGCTCGAGTCGGGAAGGGCGGCCCTGTGAGATGCAGCCTAGGGCGCTAACTTCCTAAGGGCCCCTGACTGTACCCTGTACTGATCACATTTCTTCCAATAAAGCATTCAATCAATCAATCAATCAAGCAATCAATCAATCAATCAATCAATCAATCAATGTACAAAATGTATAAAGTGCATCTATATGGTCTAACATTGTTTTTAGAGGGCAACACAGATTTGTAACTAAAGTAGATTTGTCTCTCTGTCTCAGTCTCTCTCCCTCTGTTTCTCTCTGTCTGCCTCTGTCTCTCTTTCTGTGTCTGTCTCTCTCTCTGTCTGCCTCTGTCTGTATAACTATAAGAGGCTAGTGGAGGACTCTACAGGACTCTATTTTGTCTGTATTCTCTTCACTATCTTGAGATATTGATTTTTTTCTGAGGCTGAATTCCTGCCTGAAGTCTCCACTGCTTTCATGAAAACGCATTGTCAGGTCAGGATACCAATTTTATCCAATCAGTATAAAGAACTCAGACAGGATACAGATTTAAACAAGTGAAATTGGAGGTGAGGACACAAAGAAATGATCAAGCAAAAATTCCAATATGATCATATTGAGGGGGTCATAGCCTGAAAGAGTTTGAGGACCACTGTCCGAGCACAGGAGTCTCTAACCTTTTTTGGACCCAAAAGCGACACCATTTCATTTTAGTCATAGTCTTTTGAATTAAATGTCCTATTCTGAAAAGTTTGGTCTAGTTTTAGTCAACTAAATATGAGAAAATTAGTCAACAAAATCTACAGTTGATTTTGTCGACAAAATATTTTGGTTGCCAAAATAGAACGATATATTTTTACACTGGAAATAGCCTATCTACAAGCTCACAACACGTGAGCTTGTAGATCTGCTATATATTTTCAGGGCGCAAACATAAAATCATGCACTTGTCTTTTAGTTCTACTGGATCTCTTATCCACTCCCTCCCTAACATTTTAGTCTAGTTTTTATTTGCTGACAAAATTGTCAATATATTTAGTCTTATAGTTCTAGTCATCATAGTTTTGTTTTTATTTAGTTTTTATTTAGTTTGTCAGTGAAAATAGGTAGTAAACGAATGATTAACACTGTTAAGAAGACACATTTCAAGTAAAATATGCTATGAGATGAGATGTTAATGTACAACATTGTCGCTTGTATCCCTGTACACCTATATACAGTATGTATATAGCTTTTCATAAATTAATGCCATACTTCGTTTGTAGGACAGTGTCGCACAAAAGTAGTGAAAATAGTCGATCCACAAGCTCACAACGTGTCTCATCATCACGTGTTGTGAGTTTGTAGATCAGCAATTTTATACGGGGTAAAAAAAGGGTTTGAAAGTGATAGTGAAAGCGTTCAAGTCACAACAAGCAATAAAAAATATATTAACAAGAGCTAAATAATAACTACATTGGATCCATTGGAACATGATAGGTTCCAAGGGTACAAGGTTTCCACCCGATAATAAAATAACACTAAAAATAACACTAAATTACAATTCACCTGGAGGAATTAATCATAGTATGATTAATAATCATAATAATAATGATAATTGGCTGATTGAGCGTTGACTCAGAAAATATGTGTTCTTTTTAAATAATACAATGACTTGACTGAGTGATGAATTAGCTGATGTATTGATTGGATAAGTAGACAAACTTGAGTTTTGTTTTAGCATTTGAATGAGAGTGCACACACACACACACACACACACACACACACACACACACACACACGCGTGGATTTCTAGGTAGATACTTGCAGAATCCACTTAGTGTTTGTTTATGCAAACCTTTTCTACCATAATGAGAGTGAATGGAACAGCTCCCAGACCACCTGGAGCAGCGGATAGATAAAGATGATGGATACGTACATCATTGCCAGGTAGCTTCTAGCTTTAAGCTACCACTTTATATTCTGTTCACCTGTGAAGATGGCAAGACTCTGATCCAGTTCAATAATAGAGCAGCGCTTCTCAACCTTGAGGCTATTGCACGGCAATAGCATTGTGATGCTGTAGGATTTTAACGATTCCAGTTATATATTCTCTCTAACGGCTAAATTCCTTAACGGTTCCCTTTAACCATTCCAAATAGACCCTTAAGGCCTATTCATACCATTTTAGGTGATAAGGTGAAAACAAGAGAGATGTGTTTGGGAGAGCAGTGAGAGCGTGTGCATTCTCACCACAATGCATTGTGAGCTTGTAGAAAAACATTTTAAATACACAAATCTTGTTTGGGGTCCTGGCACAACATATCTTCAGTTTGGGGGATCTACAAACAAATACATACAGTACTAATTTATGAAAATGTTTGAACATAAGAAGCAAGCCCAAATAAGCAACTACAACATAGAAACAAGCCAACAAACTTTACAGAATGATATTGTTCAGAGCAGTGGTTCCCAAAGTGGGGTCAGGGGTCCTTGATGATGTTCCAGGGGGTCCCCAGATAAATTATAGTTAGGAACCAAATGGACCCTTATGGGTCTGTAACCCAGAGAGTTAAATTAACTTTGATTTTACAATATTCATTGGGGTCCCAAATATAGAAATGCCATTAAATGGCATAATTCAGGTTAAACATGGGGTCCTTGACATGAAAGAAGTTTGGGAACCACTGGTTCAGAGTACTTCTTCCACCACTGTCAGTTCATAGCTCCCACTTGATATTCGATTCACCTGCAGAAATGCCAGGGCTGTTATCCAGGGCAATTATTAGAGCTCACATTAGTGCAGGGAGGAGGGAGCAGGGGGGCCCTCCATCAGCATGAGCGGTGTGTCTTTAAGGGAGAAGGGACTGAACCAGATCCATGTATTGATCAGGCTCTGACTGCTGTGACTATCAATAACTTATCCCCACACAGTCCATGCAGCCCTAACCCATGTGGGACTATTGATTGAGTCAAGACAAAAGGATGAGGAGATTTCACAGACTGCTGCATTGCTTACTGAGCAAACCTCTCTATGACACAGGAGAGGAGGAGGCTGTCTAATGGCATTCAACCACCTAATAAAGACCACTGATTATGTTTATTCCTGCACTGTCTGGTTATGTATCGAGTGACCTCGATACATAACCAATCAGAGCATCTACCTGTAAACACATTAGAAAAATAAATTGTCCCAAAGATTTTATGCCAAGTGAAGTGAGTGCAAAACAAGGAAATAGTGCTGTAATTTGTCTCGTGTAGGGCAGGCTAACTATTTCCGATAGCACATAGTACACCTTGTATGGTTTTGTATGCAATTGGTTTGCTTCCTAAGTTGCAATTTACACGTTTAGAGAGAGAGACACAGAGAGAGAGACAGACCGACAGACAGACAGAGAGAGAGAGAGAGAGAGAGAGAGAGAGAGAGAGAGAGAGAGAGAGGCCATTCTTGTGGCACTGCACAGACTGCAAACTTCAACATCATAATAGAAAGCCTCGGATATATTGAAATGAAAAGATGAAAAGGTATATTTTATAGGAATGTTACAGATGTCCTCCATGACCCACATTGGCTTCCTGACAAACAAAGAATCCACTACAAACTCCTGCTCACCACCTGTAAAGCACTCAATAATCTGGTTCCCCTGACCTCCCAGACCTCCTCCATCGAGGATGGAGCTTTCTCTGGTGCTGCCTCTGGAATGCACTCCACAACCATGATTAAAGACACTCTTCCTTCAAAACCGCACTTTTACTATGTCTCTCGACCCATACTTAACCTTATCGATGTTAGTCTTGAAGATGTATGTTGAAGATTGAAGATTATGTATTTGGCCGTGGACCCCTACCTGAAAATGTTTTGTGACAGGGACCCCCAGAAGTTAAGAATTATGTCAAGATTTTTTTTAAATGTAAAATAGCAGATATACAAGCACACAGCATGGTACAAAGTGATGCGCTGTGAGCTTGTATATTGGTGGGCAAAACCATACCTATATTAAATTCTCAATATAAGTAAATGTATATATGATAACCCTTCTACAGTGGTAGCTTTTTAATATGCATATTTTCCTACATAATGCCTAATTTGCATATTTAAATGTGCAATTTCAGAAAATGTGTAATACAATAAATCATTGTCTTCGTGTAAGTAATCAATTTGGGAAGTTTCATGGTGATAACTAACTATTAATTAAATGTTTTCCTATTCACCTATATCACATATAGGCCTACTATAGGTGAAAATTACAAAATGTGTGATAAATATGAAAAAGCTACTCCTGTATATCATATATTAATTTACTTATATTGATCCTATAAACAATTTAATATAGGTATATGGTATTGCCCAGTCAATTGATAATTAACATTCCAGTTCTGGAGGTCTGGCTCATGGACTAAAAACGGGTTCTGAACCGAACCGGTTCCCAACCGGTGGAAAAGGGGCATGAGAGTTTTCAGAAAAAGTTCTGTTGCTATTAGGCCTACTGTATATAAACATAAAATCTAGAATGAGACAGATATGCTTTCCCATTTCTAATGGGTTAAACCAGCATAAACTGCATTAAGCATTCACTTTATCATCACATTGTTCAAGATCACTGAAGATTTACTGTACAAATGTTAAGATTAATAAAGGTGCTTTTGAGGCTGTCTGCTGAATGTGCATAGACATACAGTATGAGCATTTGCGCCTGTCGTAGACATGCGCAGAGCAAGTTCAGTCAGGGAACCTCAGTCAGCGCGCCGGCCGTTAATTGGGCCACCGCAGCATCAGGCTCTCATCCACATGATTCACTCAGCCAATCACACGCTCACCCAATCTCATACCGGCTAGTTTAACCGAAGGTTTTGCATTCATCCTCCTGATGCGCTTGACCTGAGTACCTAAAAAGCAGATCCAATACATCGCCAAACCATAATAAATATATTGCATTGATTATCTTATATTCAATAAATATATATATTACATCCTCCTTGAGTTGTCTGACTGAACATAGGAGAGCTGAGTGTCAGCCACAGGAGACTGACTGCTCAATGGAGCTTTGAGTCACATATCATCTCTGTTGACTGCAGCTGGAAACCTCATATGTCCAAAACGACGAGCTCGAAACACAGCACAAAGCCACGCGTTTCGAGCTTGCAGATCTGCTACTTTTGATGCTTTTATGTAGCTCTGTAGTAGTCTCCCCCCTAGTGTAGCCATTATAGAGCAAACGCCCTTCATGTGGAAGGTTGTTGGTCCGAACCGTGCCTGGGGTCGACATCAGCATCAGCAAGGGCAGCGCCGGGCGGTCACTACGTGTTCCCAATTCAACGCCAAATCAAACGTGTTCAGATCTGAGTCTCCTTGAGGAGACGCGTCTGAAGTCTGTCCTCAGTGTCCTGGACAGGAGACTCCGTCTGGACGATGATGCCTGTGACGCTGTAGTATGGTCAAGTGCGAAAAAACACAAACGGTTACAGTGTGGACATAAGAGGCTTCTGCCCGACAGCAACAATATTGCATTTCTTAAGGATTATGGCTTTATGTGGGTTTTATTGGAATATTGGCAGTCAGCAGGCAGTATAGGGTTTTACATACTGTATGCATGGGTCAGCATGATCGTGTGGACAGGGAAAAGTAAGATCGACATCATTGGACACACAGAGGTGAATGACCTTTGCTGAGTGCTTACTGCTTAGTGCTCATTACACGATTGCGACGCCCACTGCGTGGTGTGTAGTCGGATAAAAACTGTGCTAATGTTGGAAAATGTCATATTTTCCTATAACAACAAGACTGTATTGAGTGGTTCACACCAACAAAATAAGTCGTTTTCAAAGGCCAGCTGGAAAGGAGACAACAAAGAAATCATGTAAAGTCAAATAATTTTCAATTCAAATTCATAAAATGATTGTACCATACTACCAGTTTAAAGGTACAGTAGGGTATGCGATATGTTTTAATTAAAACAAAAACCTTTAGTGTTAACCTTTAGTTAAAAGGTTAATATTCCGAATTTTGTCACTTCCAATTACCGTTCTGTAATCTGTATCCTGAGTTCTCTAACCTGATCAAATTGGTATTAATAAAGTACTGGAGAGACAGGGAGACTGAACAAACACTATAGCAATGAGTACAACAATGACTTACCCTTAAACAAAATGTTTGACAACAAAACATACTTTAGTTTGACTAATGCCGATTTCTTCAAAAAACATTTTCTCGCATTACTTCCTACAGATTTTGTCCAAACATCACGCAAATCGGTACACATTACTATGATTGGCTAAGATTGACATCTAACGTTTGCAGGAGTGGCTGGTTTTGAACAAAATGCTTAAAAAATATATAAAAATATTATATATATATGATGAGCATGTTGGTGACTTGCATGGTTTCCTCCGCAATCGTTATATGAATGGGTGTGTGTATGGGTGAATGTACTGCACAATCTCTGTAAAGCGCCTTGGATAAATTAAGGCACTATATAAATGCACCATTTACATGTTTATTTACATTTTAGTCCAAACATACACAAATCGGTACACATTATTTTTCTCTTATAGTCATGTGATCAAGATGGATCTGTCCGATTCTTCATATTCCATCAACATTGCTGGCCCAGAATAACCTACCTGACCTGGCGGAGACTCTGTTGACTAGAGTCTTTATGTGACCATTTTCCTCTGTTGACTAGAGTCCATGGTTACTCTGCTTATTCAGATTTTATGTGACCATTTTCCTCTGTTGACTAGAGTCCATGGTTACTCTGCTTATTCTCATTTCTTTGGGTAGTAGCGCGTGGAAGGAACACGTTATTACAACCAGTTCCTTTACCCTCCATCAGGGGGAGGCAGTTTGTTTATGACTAATCTCACATGTGTTCATGTGAGATAGTGACGCCCAGATGGGAGGCGTCAGATAAATGCAGATAAATTGTGAATTGAATGGTATAGGAACCACTAAAGCTAACCAGATCCACTCTGTTTCTGAAAGTCATCTTGAAGCTTCTACACTCTGCAAGCAGCAATAAGGCAAAATGTATTTTCATGAGGGTCATATAAAATATTTGTCTGAACATTTCTTTTGATTTGTTACAAGATACAAGATTTCTTACAAGATATCCATATACAATTGTTTTAGTGCTGTCTGGTTTTCCTCTCACGTCAAGACATGAGACCACGATTCAGTACAAAACCGCAACAGTTATGTGCTGTCGGGTAGAAACCTTGTATCTCTATATTTCAACTTTTTTATGTTAATATGCTCAAGATCAGAGCTCTATTTTCACTATTTTAAAATGTTTCTCAAATAATAATAATGATAATAAAGGAGTATAACCAGCTCAGTGACCTTGAGCTTAGAGTGTCTTCCCTGAGACTGGGAGGTTGGCGGTTTGATTCCCTGGTCGGGTCATACCCAAGACTATAAAAATGTGACCCAATGCCTTCCTGCTTGTCACTCAGCATCAAGGGTTGGATTGGGTGTAAAGGCCCACGCATATACTCCTACTTTTAGTTTAGGTGATAACCTACTCACCACCATGGTTAGAAAACTACAATATGACGTCAGTTAAGCTGCGGTGATAAGAGGTGATAAGCTCATCCCAACACATCTCTCTGTTTTTACTAACTGTCGTTTTGTTTACCTGTTTATCATCATCGTTTTCCGACCGCAGTCGAGGTCGTGGATTTCACAGTATTACGCCAGACTTCCCGGTCCTTCATTGCCATCCCCAGTTCCTGCTTACTGATGCCTGTGTCCCTAGCGATGACATCAGGGAAGGACAGTTTTCTACCTCTGGTCTGCTTTGAGGCAGGACTCCAGAGAAGAAGGGAAGATATAACCTCATTGTCAGCTCTGTAGCAGTGGCCGGCAAACTGTGTTCTTCTGGATCGGACTAGTGAAGAAACACGGGGAAGGTTGCCGTATATTAGATTAGTCGATGGGTGGCTCTTCCTAGATGTTGCGCTCTCATTAGAAGGCGGGTGTATGTCAGCGTATCTGAAACCTGTACACTCAGAAGAGTGCAGTCTTCTGGAAGTTTGGCCTCCTTACCAAGAAGATTTTTTAAATGGTTAGACCAGTTTTCCATACGCTTTTTGGCTGACCCTCTCTTGATTCGGATGGTGGAGTTTGAATTCTTGCCCGACAGCCCGACAAGAGTAAGAGTGTAGTATGTGTCCAGCTTTAGTCTCCACGACATAATAGCATCATGTCCAGGCCAGAGGGCTGTACCTGGACATCATGCTGCCTCACGCTACAGAAACAGGAGCCCTGTGGGCCTCATGACTCTGCAAGGCTTACTTATTAATAAGAAAGGAACGGTGTCGGACATACAGGGTTTCCACCTGACAGCAAGCGAATATGTTGGTTAATTCATGTTAGACAGCACTTCTGAAAGAAATCCGACAGGACAGAGAAAATATTGTTTGACAAACAACAACAGTGTTTCTATTGATTTACTGTCCTTGTCAATTGCTGCTTATGAGAAACAGCAGCCACTGTGCGCACGCACGCACGCACGCACGCACGCACGCACGCACGCACGCACGCACACACACACACACACACACACACACACACACACGTATGTAAGCATACTTACAAAGCAATCACGACACAGTAGAAGAAAATCACAAACCTAAATGGTGCATTTATAAATCATGTGGGGATCCCAACCCACATGCTGAGAACCATTGCTTTAAACACCAACGTTACTTCTGTTGAAGGGTACAGAGACAGATTAAAATGTCACCATTTTTGGCTGATAGTCAAAATATTCAGATTTAATCTTTGGTACAGAATATGCTAATGAGGAAGAAGATTGTACATTTGTTCAACAACTGTCCAGAAAGAAATGTTTTTCTATTACCCCTGGACCTCAGACACAGCATGATTTGTCCTCAAAAGTCAAACAATAATTCAGAATGTTTTTTCTTTTAATCAATAAAGGACTGACTCACTTTGGGAGAAAGACCTTCGTCAAGCTGCATTGCAGCACAGTGCATAAACTACACATTATAAGCAGTGGTGGAAAGTAACTAAGTACATTTACTTAAGTACTGTACTGGTATTTGTACTTTTCTTGAGTATTTACAATTTCCAATACTTTTACTTCTACTCCTGCTTCTACTTCAGATCCAAATATTCCACTACATAAATGTCTTCACATAAATGTAGTGGAGTAAAATCTCCACTGCATTTATGTGAAAACTTTAGTATAGTTACTTTGTAATGTAGATTATTAATCATTAATCATTACAAAACATACACTAACCACTTCAGCCCTATATACATTTTGGCCATTTGAAAATAGACAATCTACAAGCTCACAATGCGCCATGATGTGATGCATTGTGAGCTTGCAGATCGGCTATTTAAAAAAGAGGACTTTTACTTTTGGTATATTGATGGTTCCCCAATATTTAGACCAGGGGTACTAAACTGGCGGACCGCGGCCCGCGACCGGACCGCGGACCACCTCTTTGCGGACCACCCAAAAAAAAAAAAGTTAAGTTAATAATATAAATAACATCAGATGGTACATTTCTCATGTGAAATTGCTGCAAAGGCCCCCAAAATGTCCCCCAAGGGCCTCCAAAGTTCTGGCGCGCGCGCAGTGTGGCCTGCCAGGGCGTATAACTCCCGGCCTGATTTGGAGTTCCACTCCGGGCCTGCACTCTGCACCCCATTATTGGTTGGGTGGAAGGGGATCTGATTTGTATAAGCTTGGCTTGACCATACTAAACGGGCATAGAGCCCCGCTCTCCGAAGGACGCCGCGCATGGGACCGGACCTCGGTCTTATTCAAAAAAAAATTGTGGACCTTCATCATTTCTAGTTGAGGACCCCTGATTTAGACTTGCGTGCGGAGATGTCGTTAAACTTAGGGCTGCGACCCCTTTCTCGGAAACCCTCCGCCCCTCTTGGGATCTTTGGCATGGGAACGAACACTGTGGCCTGTTAGTTCATTATACCGGGTCCTTGTAATCAACATTATATTAACAGGCCTGCCAGATCCCACAATCCATCGGCTCACCAGACCACGTAGGCCGACTCAGAGTCTTCCTGTGTTAGGACAGGAAGACCCCCATGAACCTTTTCAAGGTTCAAGGTTCAAGGCTTCTTTATTTTGTCTCCCAAGAGAGAAATTTGTCTTTGACCCCAAGGACCCGCTCTGCAGCATACAAATACAATACAATACAATACAATACAAGACAATACACAATACAAGACAACAAAGGCACACAGTGACCCGTACAACATTCTAGACCTCTAGACCTCGGGTCCTTGGGGCATGGACATTCTTAAGTGGACACCATACCATAATAGCCGGGATGACACAGTGGAGTGAATACAATATCCCTCCCTAGCATACGTATATATATATATACACACATAGGTATGAATGAGTACAGTGGGGAGAAACCAATGAACACATGTGAGATTAGTCATAACCAATATAGTACAGATAATATCAGTATTTCCCCCAACAGGTACTTTTAGTATAATTTTGATGCCAATACTTTTGTACTCAACTATTATTTTGAATTCCGGACTTATACTTGTAACCGAATATTTCTATTTTGCATTATTGATACTGTACTTTTATTAAGTACAAAAATACCACTGATTAAAAGCACCTTACAGCAAGCCAAGGACCACTTAGCTGAGAGAGAGATGAAGCAGGGATGGCAACATACTGTATGGAATGTCAGAACAGGTCAGCTCCAATATTTCATGGTCATGGGTTCATGGCCATATATAGCGTGTCTTGAGTGTATAGGGTGTGATGATGTCAGACTGACATATGATGGACTGACAACCATATATGGAGATCTAAGGTTCTCCATGATGTCACGTGATGTCATGAGATGTCACAAGGTCAGATCCATATATGGAGATCTAAGTGTCTCCATGATGTCACGAGATGTCACGTGGCGCGATACCATATATGGACACATGGGTGACTAACTATACTAACTAACGGACTAACGTTTTCATAGTAAGAGCGACCTCCCGTCGCAATAACATTGTGTTGCAGGTTAGACAGCTTCATAGACCTACAGTATTAATGACAGCACTAGATCATGTCAGATTCATGTTTATTGATAAATGAATGAATTCCTCTGTGTGTTCCTCTCATCAGGTATATTCAGGGTGGAATCCCTGTCCTATGTAACTGTTCATCTAAACTGCAGTCATCATTTACTTACTACAAGCTTTCTACCAGGTAAGCAACATTTTTCATCCACGGATTTCAGTTTGATTTGTCTTTAAAAATATATATTAATATTTGATTTAAAGGGAAGCCAACAGTACCTCTGTATTACACACTTGTTCTTAAACAACTATAGCCTTTAGGTCTTAGTGAAACAGACTTGAGTTACATAGTTGAGTTGCCGATGTTTTTCTGTCTACACCAAGTCCCTTTACAAAAAAAGGCTGATCTAGCTTGTGTGAGCTTGTGGATCTGCTATGTTTAACGTCATCATCATCATCCGCGGTCTGGTACCTCTTCTCTCTCCTCCGGTCTGAAAAACTGGGACCTCCACTCTGCTCTGAGGGGTTTTATGTTACTGGTGGTGAGGTAACTGTTGTCTTTTTTTGCCATGCCTTGATTTATTTGAAGATGGCTGGCGCCAAATAACTCACTGTCTGCTTAGTGAGGGGAAAACATTCTTATGCCAACTCCTATTGGCATTAAAACTAATTAAAACTCAATATTGTTTCTAAGGATCTAGGGAGGCTAAAATATCATCATCCCTATATTTTATATTAAAACGTGTATTACATTTAACATGTTTAGACTTACACCACATATTGTCATATGAAAACATGAGCAACCCTATATAAGAACATTGATAGTACTATTTACTTTCTTTTCTTTTACTGACATATAACTAGAGCACATACGGTAGAGGTAAAATAACACATTCCCATTCTTTCTTAACAAAGATTAACATTAACATTACAAGACCCCTGCTAGTGTGAAAGGGGGTGAAACACCTGAGGGGGATGAGTAACAGAATAGGGAGGGGGGATTCAAAACAATTCAACATAGGCATGATTGAATTTATGCACTTTGGTGTCAAAGGGTATATTTAGAAAACTGTCCATTTCTTGGAAAGGTATGATGATTTAAACTTGTCCATGGCAGAGTAACATTTTTTTGCCAGCTTTCTCCGAATATATGTCTTCCAGATGATCCTATAGGTGACGTTGGCGATGCCCTCGTCATAGTTGCTAGGTGTTATCTTCTCGTCTTGTCTGGCACATCCCCCCAGGTGTTGCGGGGGATGTCCTTTCTCTGCCCCCTGGACTCTGCTGCCATCTTCTTCCTTGAGATCAGCTTCTCCTCTCCTTCTCCTCTTTTGAGGCGAGGCCTTACTTGCTCTTTGCCCCCCTGAGACTTTGTCAGGCTAGACATTTATCATGTCCCTGCTCCACCTAACTGCAGTGATCGCTTTCCCCCTTAGCCCCTCCTCCTAAGGGCCAAGGAAACTTCACTGCCAACAGGAACATGTAACACAAAAAAGTGTAATAATACTGTACAAATCTTGCCGGGGGGTGTGTGTCCCTGGCACCATATACATGTTTATTCCGGTGTCCTTCACACGGAAATGTGTGAGAACCGCTGGTCTAATTGGCCCCAACATCGCCATTGAGGCTCCATTATCTCACATTGTCTAAACACAGCTGCCTGTGTGCTCTGCATGGTGTCGTGGTAGTGCTGCTGCTGCGGAGACTTCTCCTGCACACTGTCACACTGTGTCGCACGGTGACAGCCATGTACCCGATCAGGAATATGATGAATAGTCCGCTGAGTAGCAGCTGTGCCACGTGCCAAACCTCTCCCAAACACCCACACTGTACCTGAGAAGGAGTGACATTGTGATGTTAGTTTCCCCTGTGTGAGAATGATTGCTGAAGGCGTCTCATTACGACTTTAGTGCGACTGACTGAAGACACTATGGAGCACAGACACTGTTTAACAGCCCTGGAGGAAGTTAGTATACTCGGATTCGTGGCTTGGGTATATGACGGTTGCTGTCGGGCAGAAAGTTTCCAGAAACCTGTTATCTTCATATAATTGTTTGTAAATGAATGCCCTATACTTGATCACACTTACAGTGTCACACAAAAGCAGATCCACAAGCTCGAAACGTGGGCCGGCGTGAAACGATACGCTTTGAGCTTGTAAATATGCAACTTTTACTACTTTTAGATTTGAATCCTGAAAAGTAACCGTTTTGGACATGAGATTTCGAGCCAACGCAGACAATAAGTAGAAATACCACTGTGTAAGTAAGTAACTGTCCTGCGTTCAAAGTCTTACTCAAGGACATCATGAAATGGATTATTTCGCCAAAGTCTTCCTCGTGCAGTGCCTCAACCAATCATTTTCTCTGTAAAAAGAAAGAAGAATCTGAAGTGTAGTTTGTACTGGGGTTTGTTATGTATTGTCAGAATCAGGTTTTTTTGGGTTTGTTTATGTGCTAAAACTGAAAGAGTTGTCTTTGAGAGCTTTTTCATCGCACATGGAATATCAATTAGACATGTTTTTTTGTGACACCGAGCGATATATGTCGCTACCGTAGTTACTTCAGTAGCACAACCCCAACCTCAGATGGCAGATGTCTAAAGATTTGGAAGATATTTGAGGGAGCTCGGTGGCATAATGGACAAACTGCATTCAAAACTCATAATTCAACTCCAAGATTGAATTGAGCAGGGGCAGTGTCTTGAGTGTACAGGGTTTGATGAGGTCTGGCCATATATGGAGCGTGTCTTGAGTGTACAGGGTTTGATGAGGTCAGATCAACATATGGGATGTCAGAACTGGTCAGCTCCATATATGGAGATCTAAGAGTGGCAGCTGATGCTGCTGTATTAAGTGGATTGTTTAGAGCACCGAAGTCTGACGTAATTTATGCATCCTACCCATGTGTCGCGTTTTCTGACACAGCGACCTCGTCCTTTACGGCCAGGTCACTTCTCGCCCTCAAGGCGTCTTACTGGTTATTCTAAGATTACCGAATGTTAGAGAAATTACTTTGTCAACCCAGGGGATAAGTGAGTGAAGTCAGGACTTTGGTACTCTATTTTATAATCAACTGTGCAACAGAGCGATATATGTCGCTAATTGAACTATATAGTTACATCATGACATGGTAAGAACTCAGTGAGGTTTTCCAGGCACGTGCAGCTGGGTAGAGATCACAGGACAGACCATGGACCATGATGGAGGATTATAAATGCCCGGCATCTCCCAGTTAGATGTGGCCAGGCAGGGAGAGAGATGTCTGGGATACTCTGCTGGAACTGTTACTGATGCCAGTACACTTTGACAGTGGTGTAAAGTAACTCATTATATTTACTCAAGTACTTTACAATTTTTTTATTCTTTTCTTTTTTTTTTTTTACTTTTTTTCCAGTTCTCAGTACCTACTCCACTACATATTATTGTACTTTTACTCTACTATAATTATTTGAAAACTTACTTTGTAGATGTTGATGATTATTATCACAAAACATGCAATAACACTTTAGCCCTATATACATTTCGGCCATTTGAAAATAGCAGATCTACAAGCTCACAATGCGTCACAACGGCTATTTTCAAAAGATTTTAATACATGTTATACATTTGAAAACTTTCTACTTTTGGTACTTTAAGTACATTTTGATACCAATACTTTTTCCAACCACTGGGAGAAAGATGTGTGCGATTCTCTGCTATAACTGTAACTGATGCCAGCACACTTTGAATAAGCAGTGGACATGCAAATGGCTGGATGTGTACAGTAGCAGAGTGGCTCAGAGTCTCTTTGCCCGATGAACAAAATTCTGTCAATCTCTCCGTCTCCTCTGGCTCTATGTGGTTCATGGTGGTCTCTACCTGATGTCTCTCTGTCACTCTCTCTCTCTCTCTCTCTCTCTCTCTCTCTGTCTCTGTCTGTCTCTATGTCTCTCTATCAATGGTGCAGGTATAGAATGGGGGTGGGTGGGGTGCTGTGCGTCATGGTGGTCTACCTGATGGCAGCAGCATGGACCCTCAACCCAGAGGACCCGAACGTCTGCAGCCACTGGGAGAGGTAACTAAGTACATTTACTCAAGCACTCTACTGGAGTATTATTTGCTTTACATGAGCATGTCCATTTTGCAATACTTTATCCACTTAAACCCTGTATGGTTGAGCGGAGGCCCTGTACTAGTTATACTAGTGTATTTTCTGTTTTCTGTTATTGTGCGGAAAGCTTTCACTGAAAATGGCAAGATCGACAAGTGCACAGCGTGTTGCGACACATTGAGAGCTTGTCGATCTGCTATACTGTGTGTTCTACGAAAAGCTTTCCCCACAATGAAGATGCTATAGGGTTTAAGTGGTTAATAATTGGGTATGTCCGTTTTTCCTTTTATAACGTATGCTTTTTACTCCAATAATACGTTTTATGTCTACATTGTGGTTCTCCAACCACTGCTTACGGGCTAGTCCTTCACCTCTGAGCTGAGATCAGTTGTGGTCTGCAGCGCTCCTTGACATCAAAGCACTCAGCAGCATGTGTGCACAGTCGCCACTAATGGACTGGACTCCCCACCACAAATCAAGGTTGAGGGCTCGTCGATAATCAAAACGGAATAAAGGTTGGATTCCTCCTGCATGTTGGGGACATGTAACCTGACTCTGCCAGATACAGGGGGCGGTATTGAGTACACAAGTTCACAATACAGCATCTGTCTGGGAATGCAAAGGGATTGGTGTTGAAAGTTTGAAACCGGAGTCAGTCAAATCAGCAGCAGCTACGGACGTGATCTTGGCGAGACTGGGTGTGACGAGAAGTGCCAGTTGCAATTGTATTTAAAATTAGAAAATTGTCTTCTATTCTTGAAAGCAAGGAAAGACATGACCACAATAGCACAATTGTGATTTTTTGTTTGTTTTTAAGTGTTAAACCTAATGCTATCAGGCATTCGTTATTATTTTTATCGTTTGCGAGGTTATTTTCCTGTTGGCGCAGCTATGTGCACGTAGACACGTCAATATGATTGGTTGGACAGTGATAGACAAACATCCGTTGACCTGCCAAGTAGCTTGAAAAACGACTTTCATCAGCGATTGGGCTACAGAAATCCCAGATGGAAGTATGTTGTGAAACAAATGTGCAGCAAGCGCCTTCCATCTGGTGGAGTCAGGTTAGGGGAAATCCAGGCTGCAAATCCACTGCTTTGTTAATGCAGCTAACACAAAAGCTTGTGTTAAATGAAGAATCCTATCGTTGTGTTGTCATGCTCATCATTGTTCGTGTGTGTGTGTGTGTGTGTGTGTGTGTGTGTGTGTGTGTGTGTGTGCGCGCGCAGCTATGCAGTGACCGTGCAGGAGTCCTACTCCCATCCATTTGACCAGGTGTACTACACAAGATGTACGGACATCCTCAACTGGTTCAAATGCACCAGACACAGGTACGTACTGTGCTACCATACAGACATTGTGTGTGTGTGTGTGTGTGTGTGTGTGTGTGTGTGTGTGTGTGTGTGTGTGTGTGCGTGTGCGTGTGCGTGTGCGTGTGCGTGCGTGCGTGCAGTGATATGCTAATGTTGGTGGCTACAGCATGCCAGTGGGTTGGTTTTAATGAGCACATTAAAGTTTATGCTCAACACTTTAGAGAGTCACTGCTTTTATTCTGAAATGCTACAAGAAAGCACATGTCCTTGACGGGACCTTTACTTTGATGACGTTGGGAGGACTGGAGTAAGAACATCACAGTGACTCAGTGAGTCTGGGGCAGCTTATTGTTATTCACTTCATGTATTGATGAATTGAGTACTATAGGACCACAATGGAAACTAGAACGATGGTGACGTAATTAAGATATGTTTCAATATTTGTTGGGTAACAGCCAATTAGAAGTGTATACTTAACTTGTATACATGTATGTTATTTGAAAGTAGTATACTGTGGTCAGCTGGACCGAAAAATGGTGGTCGTGGTGGTCATGGTGGTCATATTCTATAACTTATAATTGGCTGTTGATGACGTAATTACGATAGGTCTCAGATTACATACATGTATACAATGTATACTATACATAGTACATACATCACCTTTTGCCATCACAATCACCATCAACAGCCAATTATAAGTTATAGAATATGATTGACTACCACGACCACCATACATACATACCACTTCTGATCCAGCCGACCAGAATACTTCCGCGCCGCGCACTGCTTGCGCAAGTAATATGCTCCCTGGGGATTTTTGTGTTATCCTTTTAGCAAAACCTTTGACTAGCTGTACTGTTAATAAGCAGGTTAATTGGAATTGATGGGTGTGTGTGTGTGTGTGTGTGTGTGTGTGTGTGTGTGTGTGTGTGTGTGTGTGGTGTGTGTGTGTGTGTGTGTGTGCGTTTGTGTGTATGTGTGTAGGATCAGCTACAAGACAGCATACAGGAGGGGAGTTAGGACCATGTATCGCAGACGGTCCCAGTGTTGTCCAGGCTTCTATGAAAGTGCAGATCTGTGTGTCCGTGAGTAACAGTGATTTTAATAGTTGGTTATTCATTAACTTGTGTCTACCATGCATTTGTGTACCATACTATAACATTAAGACGCCCTGAGGGCGAGAAGCAACCTCACCCTTAGTTCGTGCACACATCCGCAGATCCAGGGGCAGTGTGCATCCCACCCATTTCTCAAGGAATTCTTATTCAAGTACCCTACACCAGAAAGGGTACACTATGTGACACTTCCAAATATGCTGTGCCACTATCTCAGTTTTTAATCTTTTTCAGTGCTATTGAACACCCTTTACGTCTGGGTTGTACAAATATTGAACTAATAAAAGGTCGTTAACTGCAGGAGTTCAAACATAGCCTAATGCAGCCTTTGCCAGCGTGTTTTTACTAACCTTTCAAGACCACAGAATATTTCATTCCATGACGATTTACACACTGAGTGCCTCAAACTTTTGGTCAAAAGATCTAACTCAAACTCATGTTTCTTTTCCCGATCCGTTTCCGATGATTTGATTTGATGATTATAATTTTTTTTTTATATAACACTTTTGCCATATCACAATAGCAAATATCCTAATGTATGTCACTCTAGTGTAGTCTGTTGTGTTGCCTTTCAATTATTGAAAGGCAAAATGTGACTATACTTAGAATGACTGTCATTGTGTTTTTTTTTCTTTCTATGAAAGCATGGAATCATAGCAACATAATGATGTATTGGTTAGTGAATACAGTTATAGAACTGAAGTCAAGATAAAACTCTCTCGCCATCATGCATATCAGGGGTTGCATTTCCTTTATTTTCATCATAGGTGTCTTTCACGCCTCTGAGTGTGACTAGTCTTTGTTGGATGATCTCTGACTGGGACCAGAAGGAAAACAACTAGCATAAACACAACTGTATTTACAAAATCTCATCTTTCTTTGAGATTTACATAATAGACAATTAAAAATCTGATATTTTCTCTGCGATTCCGATCTTTTGAAAATCATGAGATCGGAGCCGATTTCCAATCACCCGATCTGATCGGGACAACCCTATCTCTAATCAATGATGGACATACAGTAACAACTATCTCCACATTCACTGGTCAAAAACCTCCTAACTCCACTTGAGCTGGATTTCGGCAAAAATATTTTAATATCAGGACACATGCGAGTTTCTCACAATGTATAGTCACAATACAGTATGAGGCAGTATTGAGTTGTTTTAAAAACAGTTTTCATACATTTTCTGGTGGGACACCAATTTCATCCAATCAGGAGAGAGAACCCCCAAAAGAAAATGGGAAATATTGAATAAAACGGTGGTAGCATTATCTCGTTGTGTGATGCCTGATACAGCTGCTCAGCCAATGAAATCAATTAGATCCACTCTAGATGGTAAACACTATAGGACACTGTTGACTCTCCTTATTACAAAGAGGAAGAGAATGTCTTAGCCTGAGGGTGAACTATACTGTATTGTGCTCCTTTATTCTCGTGTTGGGCAGAAACCTTGCATCTCTATATTTTAGCTGTTTCGTTCCCCCTAAATTAAGCCATTTTTCGCACATATAGAGCGTTGTTAGCTTCGCTATTAAGTGTGTATGTCGGTTTTATAAATATTGAACCAATGGAAAGTATTAAAGGGACCTTTCACTTTAAAAAAAATTTAGTCATTTTATCGTCTGCTTTTGTGAATACCCCAGACAGTTTTTAAATAGCTTGATTCAGAATTTAGATATTTTATATTCATTTTATCAGACACGCCCCGTTCCTATTAACCCATGCTAACTTCAAACTCTTTTAACCATGATAGATTCATTAGGAAAAAAGCTGTCCTTTTTCAATTTAGCCTTTTCATTTATTTCTAAAAATAAAATCAATGAAAAAAGTCATTGAAAAAACATGACCCCCTCATGTATTAGGAGAGCAGTATGAGTCATCAGAACCAAGGACGGGTGTTTTCGGTGTATCTATCATGATTATAATGGAGTTTGAAGTTACAATGGGTTTGTATTGGAACAAAGGTTATTTTTTCCCTTCTATTCCTGAAAAGTAATGTTTTTTAAGAGTGACATACAAGGTTGACACCTGGCAGCGAGTCAGCAACCATATTAAAGAGTTCCTTGTAAACATGCATACCTCTACAGTCCTGAAGGCCTTCTGACAAATGCCCTTTGACTCTGTTGTGTGAGGAGGATTGCGTTCCACAAGGCTGCTGAGGCTGGACAGCTTGCAGCTAAAGGTGCATGGCTGCCTGGCTGCTTGACGCTAAGTGCATTGGACAGATCTTTTGTTTGTGCCATGTTCAGAGCATGGAGGTCATTGAAAAGTCTTCTTTTCAACAAGATGCATGGGGGGGGGGGGTCATTGGACTGTGTAAGATTTCTTGTTTGTTTGTCCTCTTTCTGTTACAGTGCAGGTCCAGTGAGTGAGCTCACGATAAGCTACTGCACACAACATTTTGAACCGTGTCATTGAGGCAGCGATAATCATTTTCTTTTGTCTATACCACGATGGACGTGTTTGTAACTTAGCAATAAGCTCTGGTCTTCAGGTAGAAATCATCTGTCATAATATCTCTGTCCCAAACACTTTTCATCAAGTATTCATTCAGTTGTCAGTATCTCTCTTTCTTTATCCATTCCCTGTCTTGTCTTGTCTTTGGGTTGTGAATGTTGTCAACATCATTTAATTTGCCTGGTTGGTGAACACTAACAACTTTGACCTTTAACCATTGGTACCCCACCCTTGCCCCTTAACCTGCTTTCCTGCACCCCTTTACCCCTTCACTAGGGCTGTCACCATTACACATTTAAATTGACGATTGATTGTCACACAATTAATTGTGTGCCTACACACCCGTCTCTGACTTTTTACTTCCTGTGTTTGAAATTACAAAATACACAGCAAAGCTCCTCAATTGACTGAAAAAACATGTTTTCAAACTTTACCACTGCACCACAGTAGCTTAATATTATTACTCCTCACTCATGCTCATTATATGATGGAGCCATTTCTGTCTACTCACTCTGTGTCTCATTGATGGCCTGTGGACAGTTCAGAATCCTGCCTACTCTGTACCACTGACATTATCGATGACTATGACTATTCCAAGATAATAGAAACTACAGCCTTTCTATTCCTGGCATGCTGAAATAGATGCCATGGTCCTTACATATAAATATAGAAGAAGCTTAAAGAAAAAAAGAAGCTTCAAAAAAGAAGCTTCTTGTTCGAAATGACCAAACCTGATGTCATCACTGGCAGGCATGTTTCTGAACTGTCCACAACCGTCCTCTGAGACACAGTGAGTAGACATGAACTCAGGTGCCATCTTATAATGAAGACGTCCAGGTTTAAACCGAGATCAGTACTGTGGTTTGAGTTGAGCTGTTCGTTGCCGGTAACAATGTGACACGTTGTGAGCTTGTAGATCGGCTATTTTTGCCGCACGATACAGGTGCAGCAACTGAGTATAAAACAGGCTTTATAACTAAGCATCCACCACAGAGGATCAAGACATTCATGAGTATTGAGCCTGGTTTCAGCTTGATGAGCAGGAATTAAGCGGCTGTACTTTTAATTTGATATTTTTTATTCGTGCTGTGCCAGATGATACTGTTGTAATCCCTCTTGTAACCGTGTGTGTCCCAATCCAGGGGATGAAAGGATTTACTCACAGGTTTAATGATTAATCAATGCTCTCTTTTTTTTATCCACAGGGATTAGCAGAGGATGTCTTTGGCTCCTCTATTGAAGGTGTATTTCACATTTAAACTCCTCTGGGGTAATTCTAACTTATACTCGGACACCCAAAGCAATTAAAGTTGCTTGATTCAATACTGTATGTACATATTCCTTTCACCAGACCCAACCTATATAAAAATAATATATATAAAAAATAACTATGATTGATTCATTGAAAACACATGTCCTTGGTTCTGGTGATTGATATTGTCCTTCTAATGTGTCAGGGGTCTGTGCTTTTTCAATTACTTACGTGGTGAGTTTGATAAAAAAATTAAAATCTAAATATTGAATCAAGCAATTTAATTTACTGTCTGGGGTAGACGATAAAATGACCATATCGAAATATTGAATCAAGCAATTAAATTTACTGTCTGGAGTAGACGATAAAATGACCACAGAAGTGTTTTAAAGTGAAATGTCCCTATATTAACATTTAGCCTTGTACCTGCAAAGCGTCTTTTCTCGCTGGCTAACCTTTAGAAATAAGAGTGCAGAGAGTATTATGCTCTTGAAAAAGAATGTTGAATCGGCGTGTGCTCTGTTGTGACTGAGTATTGCTGATGAAAGACAGTTGACCTGACATTTTGGTCAGTGTTCAGCATTCTGATATAGCCTGAGGGACAAACTCTTTGTGTCACTCTGTAGTGGCTTCGTGACACCATACGGTATAGCAGGCGTTTGACAGACCATAGAGGCACAAACAGACAAAACAGTTGTGTGATCATTTCAGATCTGCTCAAGGAAGGAATATCCACATTAACTTGAGTAATTTCTGAACTTGGGTTATTGAACAAGCACAGCAGCAGCAGTCTATTCTAGAGAAACGGACGGCCTTCCTCAGTGTTTGGGTGGCCACTGGCCAGGGTGGCCAAAGTACACAGATCAAACAAGAATCAATATTCAGTGCCTGTCTCGCCTTTTTCTTGCATCAAATACTTTCAGAGTCACATGGGCCGACTGTTTGGGTGGAATAGGTAAGCGTTTTATTTTTATGAAGTATTTACCAGTGACAGCTAGACAGCTCGCCTCCTAGGACTCCCATGCTGTAAACAAATAAAGCACAATATTTGCCTCTGAGATGTAGTGGAGTGTAGGTTTAAAAATACAGTGGTTCTCAACCATGTCTGGATCAAGTAGTCCCACTTGAAAATGTTGAAGGCGTTCGCGGCCCACCCTTCCTTCTGGCTATCGTGTTAAGTGGTCAGGTCTTTCTTTCTAATCACTGCCTCGGTCTTCTTTCACCAGTGTCAGGCAGGGCTCTCGCCAACTTAAAGTCTTTTAACGGTTTAACTAAACACAACGGGCCTGTCTTCGTTCACAGGGTTAATGTGACACTTTAACTAGAATATGCTTTCTTTGATAAAAATCAACAAGATCTTCTTCTTTCACAGTCTTCAGGGTTAACGTGACACAGTTAACTATACGTCTTCTCTTCAGTAAACTTCAACAAGGTGCTCTTCTTCATTCACAATTCTTCTTATTATCCTTAGCTTCTCAAGCGTCAGTAAGTGCCTCTTCTTAGCCAAACGAGTGATAGTGAGAGAACAGTTGTCTTACTGTGACCTTAACGTGTCGTGGACTGCCGGTTGGTACGAGGGTCCCGTCTTCTGCTACTCGTCCCCGAATCGAGCCAGGAGGGTTTCCAGGTATGTGCGGCTTCCCAGGCGACACTTATTTATGGGGGCACACACTCCTGTGTGCGCTTTCAGCCCCACTCCTACAAGCCTGATGGAGCGGAATACAAGACAGATTTGAGTGGCGGTACAAACAATCAAACAGTACGATTAGTTCGTGTTGCTGGATCCATTAGTGAGAGAAGTGTGGACTTACCATCCAGAGCCAAGTTGTCGGCATACGCTGCCCGAGCGTCTTGGAGTGAACCAGCGAGTGACACTGCTAAGTGTGAGCGTCGTTTATAAAGGGCGCGGCTGACAGGTTGCGGCTGTCGTTGATTGCTAATACGGGCGGCGGCCGGATTAGTACCATGCAGTACCATGTACTGTAGTACCATACAAATGAATGAATATACTCTCTCGACCCGTGAGAGTTTAAAGTACAGAAAATACGTTACATTAAGTAAACAATGTGAGTACTTCTTCCAGGCAGCAGTGCCTCGATATCCCCACAAGATAATGCCACAACAACGAGGCACAATAAACAGCACATCATTTATTATGCCCTGATACAGAGCCATCTCTATTAGGCCTACAGATAGTGTATGAAACTCCTAAACAGGTCACGTCATAGTGAAATATTACAGCTGATCAGGTGTAAAGCCATGGTGTCACTTCTCTCTTATCTCTGTTGCTGTTTACAGTCAGATTATATGCAACAATATTACACTGTATCATCAGGGAGGAGCTATTTACAATGTTTTTTTTTACCGTGGCCCAGCACTGTTGACTACCTTGACCCAGCAGTGTTGGGTACAATAGCTTTACTAATAGTAACTAGCCTCGGTACCCAGGCTTTTATTTTCGTTCGCATTCGGCTCAAAAAGAAAAGCCTGCAGAAACGCTGTGGGAGCCAAGTTTGAATAATGTGATTATTTTAATAAGTACTGCTTTATTTTGTGATTTGTATTTTGTTTTAACAGTTCATGTATATTGAATTATAGGAATGTTAAATTAAACTTCGGAGGAGTGTGTGTGTGTGTGTGTGTGTATGGAACTCCAACCTCCCCTGTCAAACCAAACTCAGCTTCTTCTACGCAACGGTAGAGTCTGTTCTCCTATACGGCAGTGAATGCTGGACCTTGAAGCCATGCCCTGCAGAAGTCTCTCGATGGGTGCTACACCAGAATGTTGCGGGCAGTACTCAACATCAGCATGACTGTACATGTCACTAACAAGACTCTGTATGAGGGATTACCAAGGGTGAGCCAGAAAATAGCAGCCAGGAGAATGAGACTAGCAGGACACTGCCAAAGACACCAAGAGCTGCCAGCCAGCAAACTAGTGCTGTGGGATCCAACACACGGTCACCGGTCACGAGGACGTCCCACGCTAACATAGGCTACGTGGATGTACTCAAGAACGACGCAGGAGCGCAAAGTACCAACGAACTGGCCGGATGTATGGAGAACCGGGATGACTGGAAACGACGATGGAGGGCTCGTCTGAGGACGAGCTAGAGAGAGTGTGTGTGTGTGTGTTTGTGTTTGTGCGTGCTTATGCGTGTGTCTTCTCTTTATCGTTGTGTACAGAGGAGTGTGCTCATGGTGTGTCTCTTCTCTTTATCGTTGTGTACAGAGGAGTGTGCTCATGGTGTGTGTGTCTCTTCTCTTTATCGTTGTGTACAGAGGAGTGTGCTCATGGTGTGTGTCTCTCTTCTCTTTATCGTTGTGTACAGAGGAGTGTGCTCATGGTGTGTATCTCTTCTCTTTATCGTTGTGTACAGAGGAGTGTGCTCATGGTGTGTGTGTCTCTTCTCTTTATCGTTGTGTACAGAGGAGTGTGCTCATGGTGTGTGTGTCTCTTCTCTTTAGCGTTGTGTACAGAGGAGTGTGCTCATGGTGTGTGTCTCTTCTCTTTAGCGTTGTGTACAGAGGAGTGTGCTCATGGACGGTGTGTGTCTCCAGATACCTGCCAGTGTGAACCAGGCTGGGGTGGAGTGGACTGCTCCAGTGGTGAGTAATATACATAACATGATTACTCGCAAGCTTACACGCAAACCTGTATGTTTAGATCAGTGGTTCTCAAACTTTGCAGAACTTATTTTGATGCTGTAACAATGTGCGCCCACAACAACCGTTCCTATAACGTCTACTTGGGCTTTTGTGTGTGCACCTGGTCAGTTTTTAAGTTGCTTGATTCCTATACGAATGCATTGCAACGTCAAACTCCATTTTACATTCATTGAAAGCACTTGTCCTTTGTTGGTTATGTTGAGTGCTGTTGACTCAATATTATTTGGGACAAATAAATAATAAATAATAAAAATATAAAACACCACCCCCTCACCCATTAGAAGATCTGTCACCAGAGTCAAGGACAGGTGTTTTCAATTAATCTAACATGGTTAAAAGGGAATGGCCTGTAAACAGTACAGTATGTCACCTTTTGCCAAATACCATTTCAAGAGGAGCCTAACATTTTGAATTGTGCACTCTAAATGGACTTATGTCAAAAATGGTGTATGGTCCCACACTAATAGCTTGGCATTGGGAAAGGGACAACAAGATCACATATAGGCTATTCCCATTATGCAAGTATAAAAAGAGTAAAATTCTAAATTTTACATTGTGGTTTAATAATTTCAACTGGCGGTGGGTGACCCCCCTCATCAAAGTATACATTATTTAAGTGGTTCTAAAGGAGAGCTGACATAAACACAGACTCCATTAGAATGTTGATTAGCATCTTTAAGTGCAGTTGGCTGGAACTCCAGTGCATTTCTCTAATACTTCACTCATGTTTTATATGAATTTGTCCTTCCGGCCCAAATCCTGCATATTTCTCCCTTCATTTAGTGATGAGGTCAAAGCCTTTTGCATTGACAAAGGCTCTCATCTCACACAGCTAATGTGACTAAGTGACTGATCAACACACTTTCACTTACAAGATGGCCTATAGTGACCCATGGAGTCATGTAGGTCACATCTTGACATCCCGCTCAGTTCCCCACTCCATGAATGAATCCCAAGACATAAAAAGGTGAAGTTATTAAATTTGGCCAATTTGTGACCAGTTTGTATAGTAGTTTTTGGTTACTTTTGATGCAGTAATGGTATTTTTTATTTTGTTTCTTTTTGATATATTAAAGTTAAAAGTCCTTAAATTATCATTTCACTGTCATCTGGGGACCCCCCAAAATCATGTGGGTCCCGCCGACCCACAAGTTGAGAACCACTGCTTTAGACGACTCAATGCGGTTCGATATTATGTCCAGATAGGGACAAAATCGTAACTCACCACCCCCATTTCACCACTGGAAGAAACTGCTGTCACTCAATTTTTTTGTAGTTAACGAATGAATGAATGAATATTTTATTTTCCTTGTCCTCCTCAACAACACCCATATAACTTTCTGTTTCAATGTGCAATGGCAAAACTTTTAGTACCCCCAGATTCCCGAAACATAATCTAGAATAGGACATACGCAAGTTTGATACAATTTTTAATAAAGAATAACCCATGTCCCTCAATGTTTTTGCAAATGGTTTGGTTTGGTTAATAAACTCTTCTCCTTTATTCCCATGGAAAGTGTCCTCCTCATATTGGAGCTTTAAACCTGTCTCTGTCTGTCTTGGAGTGACTGAAATAAGCACAAATTCTTTGCATCTGGAAAACCATTCCATTAAATAGAAAATTCTTTAATCTGTTTTGAGAGATTGGCTGAAAAATCAAACATAACCTTCTTCACATCCTCTAAGTGCTCATCACTTTCTCATTTGAATTCTCAAATGACACAGAGAGTGAGGTCAGATTGAATTGAACGCGTCTCCGCTTTTCTCTCTGTCTGGGAAAGTTTTGCTGAAGTTGAGCAAGTCTCCCTCTTTTTCCCTTTAGTCAAGTATGACGCGAAGCTATTGAGCTTGTAAATTGGCTATTTCCAAAATGTTTCCAAGCTGCCAGGCTGAAGCCGTGTCCAAGAATATGATTTTGCCCCTGTCCGTCCGTGTGTCTGTGTAGCCTACAGCTAATTTTGCATGCTTGCATACTGTATATGCAACTTTGCACATCCCCACTGGGCCACGGAAGAAATCCAACCTACATTTTAAATAAATTTGAGCAATTATTATTATTACTGTACTGTACTGTACTGTACTGTACTGTACTGTACTGTACTGTACTGTACTGTACTGTACTGTACTGTACTGTACTGTACTGTACTGTACTGTACTGTACTGTACTGTACTGTAGTCCTCTGTACTGTGCTGTGCTGTGCTGTGCTGTGTTGTACTGTACTGTACTGTACTGTACTGTACTGTACTGTACTGTACTGTACTGTACTGTACTGTACTGTACTGTACTGTACTGTACTGTACTGTACTGTGCTGTGCTGTGCATTGCTGTGCTGTGCTGTGCCGTGCTGTGTTGTACTGTACTGTACTGTGCTGTGTTGTACTGTACTGTACTGTACTGTGCTGTGCTGTGCTGTGCTGTGCTGTGCTGTGTTGTACTGTACTGTACTGTACTGTACTGTACTGTACTGTACTGTGCTGTGCTGTGCATTGCTGTGCTGTGCTGTGCTGTGCAATGTTTCAGATGTCAAACATTTCTGAGATGATAGAATGATGATGGATGATGATGGTCATGGAAGGAGAACCTTCTGAAAGCTTCATGGGCAAAGATAATTAACTTAAAAAAATGGTCAAAATGACATAGTAATGTTTATCTACTCACTGTCTCCTCTGTGTCTCAGAGGAGGATTTTGGAGTGTGGAAATCTGCTGGGCACTCTAGCGCCTTTATTTTGAAAAAGTCCAGTCTCTCTCTCTCCCTCTCTCTCTCTCTCTCTCTCTCTCTCTCTCTCTCTCTCTCTCTCTCTTTCTCTCTCTCTCTCTCTAAAAAAAAGTACAAAAGTGTTGGGGTCAAAATTACACTTACTGTAAAGTACCAAATATAAATATGTACTCATTATGCAGACTCTTCCATTTCACAACATTGTTTCTTTCAAAAGTTTTCAAAATGTGTCAAAAACCTTTCTAACGTAGCAGAATGTAACAGTGTGAGGACTTTCTCTTCCTGTCCTTGTGCTCAAACTGTACAATTGTCATTCTTCTCATTTTAACACTTTACAGTATTTTAATCAGTGAGGAACTGAGGATAGCAGTGGAATCGTCTTTAATTACTCTGCTGTCGGGCAGAAACCTCTTATCTCCATATTTTAACTTTGGGTGTTTCATAAATTAACGCCCTACTTGATACTACTACAGTTTCACACAAATGCATCAAAAGTAGCAGATCCGCATTTGCGCCGTATTTTGAGCTTATAGATCTGCTACTTTTAATTTGATTTCCTAGACGTCATGATTAAAAGAAAAACACATGAAACATCAGGGATTTTCTCACTGAAACACCAGGGATAAAATCACAATAACGTTTTTGGGCATCATGAGATTTCCAACCGACAGAGATGATCTGATATAATAAATAAATGGGTAATCAGCTACAGCTTGCAAAGTAAACAAGTTTTTTTTTTATGTTCTTTTTATAAAAAAATAGTTTTTTACAAATATAGAAGTAAATTGAGAAATAAAAACAGAGTAACAAATACAAAAAACTAAAACACACACAACAACAAAACTCCAAATCAAGACAACCAAAGAACATTCAAAACACAACAAAATTATAAAAACAATATATAAAATATATATATAAAAAATAAAAAACTCCAATATAGTCAATATACAAAGCAGATCATGGTCACAAACATCATCCAGACAAGACAGGTTGGCCAGTCAGGCGACAGTTATTCAGGTTCAATCAGGGGCACAAGTGTAAGGCGGTCAACATGAGATAGAAAAGGCACAATATAGTCAATATACAAAGCAGATCATGGTCACAAACATCATCCAGACAAGACAGGTTGGCTAGTCAGGTGAAAGTTATTCAGGTTCAATCGGGGGCACAAGTGTAATGCAAAGTAAACAAGTTAACAACACATAAACATGATTAATCAAATAATCATTGATGGGAGAAAATGAATGAAAGCTGCGCAAAACTAAGAAAGGTCACGTTATACACTCAGATGACTTTATCGATCCCCAAAAGGTGAATTAATTAATTTGCAGCTATAAAACAGTCGATACACATGATAAGAATGTGTTAAATACTAGATAGTTCTGTGTCAGTCTAACTTTTAATGTTTGGACTGAACTATAGGCTGAACTCACAGGCTCCAGTCCTCACTGGCAGATGAACCACTATGGCACAACAGCGGTGGGATGTATTAATTTGGCATAATAAATCAGGAGAAAAAAAGGGGTAAAGAAATAAGTGGCTACTCTTTAAAAAAAAAGGAAGAAAAAAAACAAAAAAAAACAGGACAAGTACATTTTACAGCTGTGGATGTTTAACCCTGCACTTCATTAGGCTCAAAATGAGTATTCACACACAAGGGATCATTGATTATCCTGCTTGACGCACGCACGCACGGCACGCACGTGCGCACGCACGCACGTGCGCAAGAGCACGCAGAAAGCTGATGAATGGACTCTTTGTTGCTGAAGTGTCAGGTCTAATTAACAGCTCCAGCAGCATCAGCATGGCCCTGGTGTTTGGTCAAAATGAAGTTATAGCAACAAACTTTTAATGATATTTTGGCTGCAACATCAGATAGTTTTGGCTGCTCTGCATGCACTCTGCATTGCCATGCCAGGGCTCTGATATGAGTTGTGTTGAGTCTCATTATACTTTACCACTCCAAAAAATGATTTTTAAATAAAATCAAACCAAACACAAAGCACATTCAGGCTGTTCCAGAGCCTGGGGGCAGCAGGGGGCCGCAAAAGGCACAGTCCAACCTGGGAGCCCATTCGGTTAAAAAAAAGAAGGAAAAACATCACACCCATGTGAACTGAGCGGTGCAACTGTACTTTTATTGTGATAGTTACTGTACTGTACTCTGTGCTGAACTGTACAGAGCACCTTTGTAAATGTACCTTTATTGTTATTGTTATAGTGCTCAGTGTGAATGGGCCTGTAGGCTGCTCAACAGTGCCAGCAGTATTGCAGTTCATACCCCAAACAGACTGTATCTGGACATAGACACATAGAGACACACGAAGCCAGTCATTGGATAGGTGTGCACCTGCCACCACTCAAAAATATATATCTTTTTACTCCTTTGTTTTTGCCTCTTGGGGCACCACCTCCTTTTTTGTGTAGTAACAGGAACTCGGTTTGGCTCTTCCTCTTTCTTAACCCACTTCCTCCCGGGTGCTTCTGTGTTTATTCCTACTAACAACAGGACTATATGTTTAGGCCAGCGGTGCTGACAGATTCTGTCTTGAGAGATTACCCCTACTCTGCCTGCTGGTTCTATAGGAACAACAGCAACTTATCCACAGACCTCAGAGCCCTGGCTGGGATGTAGCATGAGCTCAGCGAGGTACTACGGAGCCAGCCCATTTATTTAATGATTTAAAAAACACATAAAAGAACCTTAAAATAATTTCTAAAATTAACAGGGAAGCCAGTGAAGTGAGTCCAGGACAGGATTAATGTGCCTGCGTCTTATTTTGTGCCAGTGAGGAGGAGGCGAGATTGGACCAACTGCAGACGCCTGACTGATGACTGCTGTATATGTATACAGTCTGCTGTATGCCCGTGTATACAGTCTGCTGTATGCCCGCGTATAGGAAGATGCAGGCTATATGCCCATGTAGGAGATGCAGGAATTAGATGAGATAATTTATTGTCACTGTATGGAACAACAAAACTTTGTTTAGTGCATCCATACAAACAAACAAACAGCAGTATCAACAAAGAAAGAAACACAAGTTGAAATCAAGTTGAATCACAGTCTGTTGTCAGCAAAAACATCCATGAGGAATTCGCCAAGATAAAACACAGACCTTGTCCGTTAAGTATTCTGGGGCCTGACCATGCAGAGTTCTATAAGTGAGCACCAGGCCCTTGAATTACACCCTGGAATTAACAGGAGCCACTTCAAGCCAGTGGAAAGAGGCTAGGACTGGAATGATGTGGCACTCCAGATGTGGCACTCCAGTGATGTTGCACCCTGGAGGATAAAATCTTTTCTCTGTCTCTACTATTGTGACAAAGGTCATGTCTCATAGGATCTGAATTTTGACCCGATAGTCAAGATTAAATGTATCCCCTGAGCAAGCAGACAGACTCTATTAGCTCAATGGTAAAAATGGTGCATGAAAACGCGTTCAAATCCAGGGTAGAAGAGGAAAGTGCAGCTTTGAACGCAATAGGATAAAATGTCATTGCTTGGTTTGAATCGTCCATTTATTTGAGTGTGCTAGCCAGGAAATGTCACAGGCGTTGTGTTGATGGAACCTGAGTTCCAATATCTGAGCAATTCATTTCACTAGTTTTAAAAATAATGGACACAAAATCACTTCACTTCACACTATTTTTGAATAATGAGAGTTGAAATCAATAACAGACTGCGTGCCGTCACATAAACATCATTGCCAGACCTGGCCCACATTCGGCGCACATACCACTTGCCTGCGGAGAGCCATACCAGCCAGTAGTAGCCTAGATCTGGGCAAAATTGTCTATCTATCTGGGCTGTCTAATCAAAGACTCATTGCACCTGCATGGCTCATATTAATCTGCGCTGCTTGATCTTGAGCCGTATCCAACATGGCAGCCATGTAAACAAACACACAATGTCACTTACAGCAAAACAGTACTCAAAAACATTTGAAGCGAGAAAGAAGACAATGCAGTAACCCAATATTGATTCTATTTCATCAACACTTCCCATTGATTTCTGAGGCGTTTTCCTGCCATACATTAATGGACTATTGTCATTAGCTGTAAGCAATGAAATCCTTTGTTTTGTTGTTAATGTGCAAAGAACATTTTGTGGAGGAAATTCACATCTCATCATCACCCCATCACCCCATCGTGGACACATTTGTGTGAGTTGCAACTCGCAAGTATTTTTTCCAAAAACAATCCTGATAAATTCATAATCTATCATGAATTAAAAACACATTTAATGATTTTTCAACAGAATTTCATGAATAAATAAATAATATAAAATCTAAGAAATTCCATAAATTAAACAAATGTTTAAGAAGCAGTGAAATGAGCCGATCTGCTATTTTCACTATAGCTTGGGTCCTCTTTTGGGTCTAAAAAAAAGAAAAGTTTGGGAACCAGTGCTTAATAAGCAATACAATTTGATAAATACTGTTGTAGAGCAGTGCTTGTCCAGGTGGGTGGGTACAGATTTACTGTATACTGTACAGTATATAGGTACATTTGGTAAAATGAAACAGGTTGAGAACCATTTCAACTACATAATTGCTACATCCCTGCGTCGTTAATTCGAGCTGGAGACCTTTGCTTCTTCAACAAAGGAGAAGATGTTTTTGAGCAGAGGTTAGTATACAGAGGGAATGCAAAAAGAAAAGTGAGTTTGTAAGCAGATGAGTGTAAAAACGTATCTGCTTTATACTTTCATATGATAGATGTCCCCATTTCCCATTGGTGGGGTGGGATGTTTGAGAAAAGCTTTCAACTTAAAGTACAAAAGGCCAACAATGTTCAGTGTCTTTCCCTTTCTTTCTCTCTCTCTCTCTCTCTCTCTCTCTCAGCAGTGTATTAGAGAGAGAGCACGCTGCTCGCATGAGCAAAAGTATCTTCATCAGCAGGCTGCCTGGCAGCGTGGTGCATCTGCAGCACCTTGATAAATGACTAACCGATAGTTTATACCCAAAAAGAAAAGCAAGCAGCCACTTTCTCTGTGGTAAGCCACCTCTCAACACCAAAACAAATTGATGAAAGAGGTCGGTACGCACGACTGTGTGTCATCTGCTGAGTGTGCGCGTGTGCGAGTGTGTGTGCTAGAAGAATTCTACAATACTTTCACTTGTATCTCGGATCCAAAATATAATATGTTTATTCCACTACAATTGATTGACAACTTTACTTACTAGTTACTTTGTAGATGTTGATTATTATTACAAACCATAGAGTTCATGTAGCCTACTATAGACCTGTACGTGCCCGTCGGCTCAGAGGCTGGAAATCGCACCAATTTGTTTTGGTTCTGGAGAACCGTGTGTCCAACCGACTCGAGTCCGGGCACTGAACTCCCTGCGGGGGTGTGGAACGCTTATGTCGAATATGAAGTCAGTGGGGCAAACGGTTCTCGAGTTACGTGTATTACAACCATACACACACGCACGCACGCACGCACGCAGAGACATGGCGCATTTAGTAGGATATAGCATAATGCAGTAGAACATCTACAACCTCAAAATGTGTCACGATGCAACACAGTGTGAGCTTGTAGATCTTCTATTTTCCAAAGATTTTAAAATATTTTATTTGAAAACTTGTGAAATGGGACATTCTGCACAATAATTACTTTTATTTTTTCTACTTTAGGTAGCCTAAATTTTGATGTCGATACTTTTGTACTTTAGAGTATAGAGTATTTCTATATTGCAGTATGGATACTTTTACTAAAATATTTGAGTACCTTTTTCCACCAGTGCTTGCATGCGGGTGTCGCACGCTGAAAATAGCCGATCTACAGGCTCGTACAAGCTTGTAGATCGTGTATGCTGAGTGTATCATGTATGCTGGCTTTAGTATTATTATTATTTTATTATTATTTTTAAATGGCATTCATACAATTACCATCCTAAAATGTTGATGCCCTCACAGTCACCAGTATAGTAAGACAAACGCGTGCGTGTGTTGCACGCTGCCAACAGCGTGCATAAAGTTTCAGGAAAACTCCTGGCGTCAGGAAGATAGCTGCATGGGGAGTAAACAAAAAGCTTAATTATCTGGAGAGAGACGGTTGACCCATATACAAACTTACATGGCGGGGGTTGAACTCACACCCATTGATTTCCAATTTCCAATTAATAATAGTAATTAGCTGTAGCATATTTCAGGCTGTGTGGGCGGGCGGGTCGATGGGGAGGGGATGGCAGCCCCAGATGGATGACATAGTTTACAGCCCACATGGCTTCCTACGTATGTTTGCATTGTGTGACACACTGACTTACTGACTGTGTTACGTACACAGAGAGGGATGTGAGGGCCGAAATGTCCATGCAAATATAGTAGTTTTAGAAGTAGACGGAAAGAAAAAGAAATTATTGAAATTGGGGTTAGGGTTTGATGTTTAAAGCAGGGGGGTCTTCAACATGGACCCTACTAGAGATCTTTTTAGAGATCTATTTTTTTTACATTTTCTACCCTTGCATCACTATTCCGAGGCAGATCTTCAAGCTCCAAGCTCGTAGATCGGCTAGTACCAAGCCAAAGGTCAAGTTCATTAAGTATTGAGGCTTTAAGTGTTCAAATGTCTGACTGAAACAAGCCAAACAAATAAATATATAAAATAAAATCATTCGTAAAATCACTGTCGTAAAATGTTGCTGTCCTCTGCTAATTTCATAGTATAGATTAAACATTGACTTGAACCTCTTGACCACTCGTCTGTCCATCTCTCATAAGCAATAGTTGTATTGCCATGGAATGTTCTCACACAGTTCAATTCAGTTCACACACACGCACGCACGCACGCACAAACACACACACACACACACACACACACACACACACACACACACACACACACACACACACACACACACACACACACACACACACACACACACACACACACACACACACACACACTCACTGCACACACACACACACACCTTACGGCCTGTTCTCTCAGGCTATCTCTCTCATCTCCGCCTGCAGTCCCAAAGCAGATGGGGTCTGTATAATGTCATGAAGCAGTTCTGTGGTCCATCAGCAGTGTTCGGTATATGCAAAACATCTTTGGAAAAATCTATTCTTCCCCCTAAATATGATACCATAATGGTCGGCGTGTAACAGAATGAGAGGGAAATGGAATGGTGGTTCACCCACAAAACCTCTTGATTGAGCAATTTCCTCCTGTTGCCAAGAGACGCTCACACCGGCCAAACCTCATGACAAATAACCCATTAAGACTAAACTCCACTCCACTGTTACCTCTCTCTCTCCCTCCCCCTCTCCCCCTCTCTCCCTCTTCATCTCTCTCTCTCTCCCACCGTCCATCTTTTCTTCCTGCTCGCTCGTCCGCCCGGCAGTCAGTGGTGGTTGTTTATGGACCTCCACTCAGTACTCTGTCTCTCTCTCTGTCTCTCTGTCAGTGCGCTTGGATTCTTTGCATCCAAGTTGACATAATGGATAAGAATTATTCATCGGCTCTCCGTTGGGCCCAGAGGAGACGGAGCTCCGATGTAACCTTCTAACATCAGCGTCTCACTTTATACTTTCTCCATTCACACATATATTCTTTTTTTTTTTTTACATCTTAAGCGATGTGGAGCCTCCTTAGTGCGCTGCAGAAGAGCCAGATGATGGCGTGCATGACTGACCTCTGGCTGAAAGTAATAGTCCATGTGATGTACTGTACGGTCAGGAAGTGGCTTTAGAGATGACACATGGGCCCGGGTCCACTCCATACCCACTCAGTACATCTGTCTTCTCTTTATAGCGCAATGCCATTATCTATCACACAAGTACCCCTTTTATAATAGTTCTACTGGGCTATACTCATGGCAAGCTGAGCTATTGCACTGTAAGAGAAGAATCGGAATCTTCCATGTTGTTGTGTTTTTGTGGATCAGACTTTTTTGATTAGTTGGTTGATTGATTGAAATCTTTATATATATGTGCAAACACATGTTTGTACATATTTGTCCAAATGCTGGTCAACTGCACCTACTGTATATCCTGTATGCTCCTACATCCTGTAAGCTCCTATACAGTAGCTGCACCTATGCAATCTGGGAATCCATTTGGTAAAAACAAAGAGAAAAAAATCCCTTTGTTTTGGCCTCTTGGAATCAGCAACTCTTTGTGTTGAACAACCAGAGCAGGGAACGTTGGAAAGACAGATGAGTTCTGGAGTGCTTCCATAGATCAACACATGTCACACACTGTGACGCTCAGCACTATCTCCCCGCCTCGCTATTGGCAGCATGTTCCCATGGCGACTGTCCCTTCAGACCAATCATTGATCATCCTCTCTCTGGAGAGCATGCTCCCTATTTTTTATTCATACCCTGGCATCACATTGCTGTGTATATAATTATGAAGAATGATGATGAAGTTTTTAGTAGTTAAACCTCTATATATTGTGATAGTCATCATTGCTATATAGTCATAGAGTGTTTGTTCAGTAGCAGGGGTCCTTGTCTTAGGTCAGATTCTCACCTAATACTTCGGTAGACTCAGATCCGTATGGGCGGGGAAATTGGGATTCTTGCATATTTAATTGGCTGCGGTTTGCCTTCACACTGTCATTCGCAGCAATTGGAAACGCAGCAGGGGGGACCTTTATCAATGTGTTCCATTCATAAACTATAGCCTACACAGTGAAATCTATGGTGATAAAATTACACTCATAACGTGCATGTGTCGTGCTGTCTGGGACCCCCCGCCCCTCTCTCTCTCTCTACGCACGCAGCCGCCACACACTGTTCTTTTGGGCATGCAGCACAGCGCTGCATGAGCGCACTGATATAACTCCCCAGTCCCACACAGTGACAGCACTCCATGTTTACGGCACGCACAGACAGACAGACAGACAGACAGAATAGTATGTAGGCTATAATACACTGCAGTGTTTTTATGTGTTTTCTTAAGCAATTGATTAATGTACACGTCCTCATTTCGATCAGGGCTTCAGTCTCCTTATTCGACCACGTCTATCCACAGTAACGGGACATCTTTGCGCTGCGTAAAATATGCCTTCTCCGTCTCCAACTGTGTTCAGCTCCTCACCCGCCACATTATGTTTGCTTCATTTCCTTTATTTACTGCGGATTGCATTCACACCTGCACCGAATCGTAGTCAAGTGCGATTCGAAGCGAAGCGAAACCCACGTTTTTGGGCGGAGTAAAATGCGGTTATTTGCTGCGCATTAGGATTCGAATGAGCCTTCACACCTGCCAAACGAAGCGCACTTTCTGACAATGCGCAGCAGGATTCTTTTAATCGCAGCAAA
The DNA here is from genome assembly GCF_964188405.1 of Protomyctophum parallelum. Lineage (NCBI taxonomy): Eukaryota > Metazoa > Chordata > Actinopteri > Myctophiformes > Myctophidae > Protomyctophum > Protomyctophum parallelum. The sequence goes on from NC_139699.1 coordinate 30,816,265, forward strand.
GCTCTCTGGTATGAATGTGACCTATATGGAAAATGTATTTTGTGCAGTAAACAAAACTCTCAGAATGACTTAGGTGAAAAAAAGGAAACATAAGTACAAGAATACAACTAGAATACACTTCATCAGCATTAGGTTGATCCAAGATTATCAAAGAAAAAAAATCCATAGACAATTAAGGGAAGGGAGCGACGGAGAGCTCACACAGCTTTGGCCGTGACCCAGACAAGATGATCTTGTCTTTCAAGTTGACCAGTACACTTGGAATCACATGGTTTAATAATGTATTCCTTTAAATCATATTTTGGACCAATATGTATGGTCCAATGTAAGCAAATATTGTGTTTATGCAACACAGCTTTTAAGGGATTCATCTTTGCATACACCACCAATGTCATGATCTTTGGTTCATTTAGAGTTTTAGACAGTACTCACATTTTGTATACGTAAGTAAAAGTACATATACCACAATGAAGAATAGAAATACAATGACATTTTGAATACCAGACTTTGATTAGTAACAGAGTATGTTACTAATAAAAGTCAAAATTAGCTTGAGTAAAAGTACAAAAGTATTCTTATTAAAAAAATATACTTAAATACTGAAAGTAAAGTGTTCACATGTTTACAAATGTATAAATATTAATAGCAGATCTACAAGCTCACAATGCATTGCTTTGTTACACGTTGTGAGCTTGTAGATCAGCTTTTTTCAATACATAGGATTGTAACTAAAGTTTTCAAATAATTGTAGTGGAGTAAAAATATAAAGTATATATTTAATACTCTCTCTCTCACACTCACTCACTCACTCACTCACTCACTCACTCACTCACTCACTCACTCACTCACTCACTCACTCACTCACTCACTCCAGTAAAGTAAAAGAAAATGCTCAAAAGTACCCAATACCTGAGTAAATACTTTACACCACTGTGAATTTAATACATTACATTTAATGTTGTGCACTCTCCAGGTGCTCCACATTAGCAGGCTGCCTGTGACAGACATTGATACATGTAGGGCAACTCTTTGACAGTGATGGTGGAAAGTAACGTACTGTACTTAAGTACACTTTTGAGGTAATTTAACTTAACTTGAGCATGTTCATTTTTCAATACTTATATTCCAATACATCTCAGAGACAAATATTGTACTTCTTTGCTCCACCACAACCATTTGACAGCTTTAATTGCATGCTACTTCATTTTGATTATTAATGCAAAACATCCACATTATCAGTCGGCTAAATGCCAGGATATAGGAGTCCCTCCTGGCACAAAACCTTTTCAGGTGGGGGTCCGCAGCTAAATAAATCTGGGGGTCCTTGTTTGAGTGTGTGTGTTTGTGTGTGTGTGTGTGTGTGTGTGTGTGTGTGTGTGTGTGTGTGTGTGTGTGTGTGTGTGTGTGTGTGTTGTTATAATAGGTGTCCTATTATTGCTTTCTGAAGTAGGAACCTTTATTGCTTAGATAGGAACCTTGCTTATACAGGTGCGGGACGCACGGTTCCTGTTGTTGGTTGCACTAGACAGAGCTGACAGGTTGTTTATACTACTCTGAGCACGGGACTTTTATAATAAACTATTGCCCGGCTGGGCTAAACTACAATCCTCTTTGGGTGATTCTTAACGAAAAGAACACACTTTTTTTTTTAACAATATATTTATTGATTTTTTTTTTTTTTTACAAACAGACAATACAACAAAACAATACATAATACAGACAATACAATACAATTACTTAAAATGAAAACCAAACAAAAAACCAAACAATAACATATAAGTACAGTATAATAAAATAATGGCACTTAGAATGGTATCAACAACAACACAAGACCAAACAGCTGCAGAGAATACAATTAGACAATTTCCACCATTAAATAAGATAAATCATTAACCGTAATATATTGGATAAACCTTCCCCATATCTTATCAAACATCTTCTGTTTATTCTTCAAAGTATAAGTGATTCTTTCCAGAGGAAGACACAGTGATAACTCCCTAAACCACTGAGCAATACTGGGTTTGCCTATCTTTTTCCACGATAAGGCTATAGCCCTTTTGGCTTGTAGTAAACATAAATCCAGGAATCTTTGTTCGCTACTCTGAATCTTATGGCCAGGTGGGTAAAGACCTAATAGAAACAGTTTTGGGTCAAGCTCAATATCTATCGACAATATCTTCTGAATCTCCCTCCTCACTTCTTCCCAGAATTATTTCACTCTTGGACATGCCCACAGACAATGGAAAAGTGTACCTTTGTCTTTACTACATCTGATACAAGTATCTGGAATATCTGCACTAAATTTATTTAATTTCTCTGGAGTGATATAAACCCTCATCAGCCAATTATATTGCAACAGTTTTAACCAAGTGTTACCCGTCTGGGATTGAGCATCCATACAGGCTGAGCTCCACTCTTCCAATGTCAATTCCTCTTGTAGATCAGCATTCCATGCACTATATTTGGATTCAGAGGATTCAGGAGAGAATTCTACTAACATAGAGTATAAATCAGAAATTAAAGGGGTTTCTAAGAACACACTTTTACGTGTGTGTGTGTGTGTGTGTGTGTGTGTGTGTGTGTGTGTGTGTGTGTGTGTGTGTGTGTGTGTGTGTGTGTGTGTGTGTGTGTGTGTGAGAGTGATGATGCATGGTGTGGGACAGAGAGAGCACCGTGTGTAAGCTAGTTGGAACACAGGATTTAATAACCACATCAATCTCAGGCGTTTGTGCCTGGATGCAATCCGTGTGAGAGCAGAGGGACATACCACTGTTCTGGACAATACTATATACTTTATAGTTATACTATAGAGGTCGTCGGGTTAACCCGAGAATATTTGGTCGCGGTTCCATCCACAAGAAGTGACTCCGAGAACGTGTCGGAACCACTACCGTATGTCTCGGGGCTGTGACACTGCAGTGAAATGACAGTTCCACTCATTCCCGAGTGGACCTGGCGATTGGCTGTCACAGCTGTCAATCACCCCCGTCATTTCAGGGCGTCGGGTTTGTACGGGTACGTTCCAATCGTCTAATAATACATTTTTACGGGTCTTATTTGGGTACGGGTCGGTCAGATTGGACCAGTGAATACCTCTATTTTATACATGAGAGCAGATAGATATTCCGCTGTTCTGTATCTGGACAATATACAATACTTTATGGCTCTGAACAGTGTGAGAGCAGAGGGATATGGTGGAAGAAGTTCATAGAATAGTCATTATAGTATTTATTAATTTAATGTATTGTAGCCTACTGTACGTCCATATCTAAGTTGGGAGCTTGCTACCCTGCATGGAGGTGGCAACACCACCTGTTACAAACCCCCTCTCAAACAGCTGAACCACAGCTGATTCACATTCATCTAGGATATTTCTAAAGTGCTGATTATGGGTGTGAGTAAGCTACAGAATCGGCAGATGTTAAGGGTTGACTGCAGCTGTGACACATTCGTATTGGGAGGCTTGAGGCAGCCATGCCATTCGTTATTGTAGCCATCATTGTAAATTAATACAGAGAGGAACTCTGTATTAATTTACAATGATGAACATTGGAGTCCTGCGTGCATCTGAATCTTAGGCAACATCAAAAACTTCCATTACAATACTGCTTTTCTGGACAATACATATTATGTTTTTCATTAGTTTAAATTTTGTCCTCATTTTCAGTTTAGTTTTACTGTTTTTATTAGGCATTTTTTGTATATGACAACTTCAGAATATCCTTGACAATGATAATGAGTTATTCAGTTATATAAAATGAAAGATAATGACAGGTAATGTAAATTCCACATACAATACATAATAAAAAATATGTGATAAACACGAAAAAAACAAAAAACAGTTAAACAATGGCAAATGTGAACAGACAAACAAAACAAAGACAACCCTTGCTCTCAAACTTTCCCAACACGTTGTTGTAAATTAACTGAATTACAGTTTTTTTTTTTTAACTTACATTTTTATTGATTTTTCGAAACGGAAAGACAGAAGAAAACATACAGTACTCACAATAACACCACAAACATACAAAAAAGAAAATAAAAACATAATGAAAATAAAAAAGACATCGACATTGCATTTCAAATTTGTTACATTACTTTTTTTTTCTTTGTTCATATTTTGATTTTTCAGTAAACAGGTGGGTCACGTAGGGCATCACAGTACATCGTAATTTTGATACAAGTCCTTTGTTACATTTCTTGTTATTAATTGTCACAGTGTACAGTTACAGTTCCAGGAGAGTAAGGGAAACCTCTTTGAGTAGTTTCAGAATATCTTAGTTTGTTCGTTTCCAAGTATAGGATTCATGATAATCACACAATCACAATCACACAATAAAACAATAAATAAAGTCTTTACAAAATAACTATTCCCATGTATAATATCCATTTCAGCCAGTATCTAAAACTTTTCTGTGCTTATCCTAACGGCGAAAGTAAGTTCCTCCATTTCATATATGTTTTGTACAATGGCTGTCCACTCTCCTTTCTTAGGTGGGCTTTTATCCAGCCACTTCTTGGTTATAGCTTTTTTTTGCTGCCACTAGCAGTATTTTAAGAAGGTATTTGTCTGGGGTATTAAGGTCCTCTTGTTGTGATATCAGGATGACTGAACCCAAAATGCAGAGTCACGACAGTATGTTCAAATATAAAGGTATTTATTAAAGCAGACAAGCTGACAAACAAAAACTAGCTTCAAGCTCAGGAAAACCCAAAAATGTCCAAAGGGCAGAAAATGCCAAAACTGAAAATAACTTTACAAACACGAATGCAAAGCGCAAAATACAAAGTCCAAAAAATCAAACCTCAGAGGAGCACACGGAACCAGGAACACACAGGGGACATCGACAACATCAAACTATGAACTGACAACAGTGTTTTGAAATGAGTCCAGTTATGTAGTGAGCAGGTAAATTGTCAAAAGCCAAATTCCAATACCCCAAATCTCGGCAACTCGCTCACTCACACTTGGAGTTACGGTGAAATTGGTGACCTGCCGCAATATGTGACCCTCTTGTGGACTTCACATAACTTACAGTACATGGAGGTCTTTAAATACGTGGCCTGAAAACCGCTAGGTTGAACTCTGCTAATAAACAAACCACAAAATGTACATTCGGACACTGACATTATGTGTGTCAACACGATTGTCACATATTTCAGCAGGTCACCGATTTCACCGTAACACGGCCATGCTGGAGTGACCGAGTGTGAGTGAGCGAGTGGTCGATATTTTGGGTATTGGAATTTGGCTAAAGTGTTCACAGGTGGGCTGACGAGGGAGTTGGAGACAGGTGAGTGCAGGGACTGAGTGAGTGGAAGGGAAAATGGGAGTGGCCAGGGCTGACATGGTCTGTGGAGAGACAGATCCTAACACCTCTGGTATGTTACACAGATAGACACTTGTAAATTCAAATTCAATCTCAAAACCCATTATTGCGTTAATGTCTGATACTATTTCTAGCCAGAATTGTTGTATTATTGGGCAGTCCCAGAATACGTGGAAGTGGTCAGCCATTGTATTGTTACATTTCCTCCAACACAGACATTTCTGTTTAAATGAGAAAAAATAAAATAAAGAAAAAATACTCAGTTCCTTTTTTTTTTTTTTCTTTCCAATGTTCTATCTATTGTGTAGGAGGGGTTAGCGTGCACCTATTGAAAATGGTCAATGAAGGGTTGCCATGTCTGGTAAAAATCTATCTTCACTCCCTCTCAATTCAAAGTAGAGTAGAGAGTAGTAGTGCATAACATCTTTCATAAGTGTAGTGTGAGTGGGAACCTGTGCTTGTTTCCAATTCAACAGTATCAGTCTGCGAGCCAGTAGGGTCACATATTTTACCATGTTATATTGGAAAGTAGACAGTTTGACCCCGGGCCCCCTGACCCCCAGAACTGCTGTCAGTGGATCCGGGTCAAAAGGTCTTCCAACAATGTCTGACAGTGATTTAAATATACTTTGCCAATATGATGTTAGTTTAGTGCAGTGCCAGAACATATGAGCTAGAGTGGCCGGCGACTGGCCACATCTGTCGCAGGCTGGATTCACATTTGGAAACATTCTGTTGAGTTTTTCCTTTGACAAATGTAACCTGTGTAATATTTTAAACTGTATAAGACCGTGCCTGGCACATACTGAAGAAGAGTGCACAAACTTTTGAGATGTAGACCATTGCTCGTCAGTGATAGATATTCCTAAGTCGTTTTCCCAAGCAGTTTTTAAATACTCCAAGGAGGCATTATTATCTAAACATGAGGGAGAATTATAAATTATAGAAACACCTCCTTTGAGCAATGGGTCAGGTAGAAATATAGATTCCATTGATGAGTTGGGAGGTATGTTTGGAAATGAAGCAGTGTGTTGTGTTACAAAATGTCGTATCTGTAGAAATCTAAAGAAATGTGATTGGGGTAAATTGAATTTGCGTCGTATTTGTTCAAAGGTCGGAAATAACCCATCAATATAAAGATCTTTGAAGGAGTGAATACCATTTCTATGCCACACTTTAAACAATGAGTCAGAAAGGGACGGTAAAAAAGCATGGTTAGCGACCAGAGGTGCGCGCACAGAACCCGGACAGAACAACCGAAATGCCTTCGTATTGAGAGCCAAATTTTGAGAGAATGCCAGACTATGGAATTCTTTGGCAACTTAGTATATCTTGAGGCCACTGGGGAAAAGATTAAAGCTGACAACGATGTTGGAGGACAACATTGACCTTCAATAAATGCCCATGTAGGCAATTGATCTTGGAGCCAAAATGAGAGCGCACGTAAATTACACGCCCAGTAATAGAGTTTGAAGTTAGGTAATCCCATTCCGCCATCTGATTTACGCCTCTGCAAAAAATCCTTCCTTATTCGGGGGTGTTTCTTATCCCAAATGAACTTGAAAAAAAGTGTTGTTAACAAAAATTGGAATACATTGGAATAGAAACAGATATTTAGGGAGGACATTCATTTTAATTATATTAATTCGGCCGGCAAGTGAGATAGGAAGGTTCGACCATTTTGTTAAGTCTTGTTCAGTATGTTCAAAAAGTTTTGTATGGTTTTGCTTGAACAAGTCATTAAGTACTTTGGTTACTATGATTCCTAAATAACGAAAGCTGGTTATAACATTAAATGGGTGAGAGCCAAAAGTTTTATTGCCTTGTGTATTGATAGGAAATAAAACGCTTTTGGAAACATTGACTTTATACCCCGAAACCCTACCAAAACTTTCTAAGGTGGACATGATACTAGGAATAGATGTGGAAGGTTTGGATATGTATAATAATAAATCGTCAGCGTAAAGTGAAACTTTATGCTCTCTATCTCCTCTGAAGATACCAGTGTAGGTGTCTGAAGCACGCAACGCAATTGCAAGCGGCTCAATAGATAAGGCAAAGAGCAGTGGTGAGAGAGGGCAGCCTTGTCTGGTCGAGCGATTCAAAGGGAAGTTTTCAGACCTGTATCCGTTTGTATTTACAGAAGCTAATGGAGAAGCATAAAGTGACAGGGTCGAGAGGAGGAAGTCCCACTCGACCCTATCAACGGCCTTCTCCGCGTCAAGAGATAACAGTATTTCCGTATCTTGGGGGGTACTACTGGGAGAATATATAATGTCGAATAGGCGTCTAAGATTAAAAAATAGATGTCTATCTTTTATAAACCCTGTTTGATCAGTATGTATCACAGCTGGGAGCACTTTTTCCAAGCGTGTAGCCACAATTTTTGCTAAAATTTTAGCATCAACATTCAAAAGACTCAGAGGCCTGTATGAACCTGGATTAAGTGGGTCTTTATCCTTTTTAAGTAGAACAGAGATGCTAGCTTGGTAGAAAGTTGGTGGAAGGTGGCCGGCGTTGAGAGATTCATTAAACACTTTAAGTAAAAGGGGAGATATGAGTTATGTAAATGACTTGTAAAATTCAGAGGTATAGCCATCGGGTCCTGGGGCTTTTGAGCACTGCATTTGTGAGATTGCCTGATGTATTTCATCTAAGGTAATAGCTCTTTTAAGTTGAACCTTATGTTCTTGACTAATGGAAGGTATGTTTACATTTTCTGAAAAAGTATCAATCAAATTAGAATCTCCTAGTGATTCCGAAGTATACAAATCTGAATAGAAGCGCTTAAATACATCATTAATTTCCTGCTAATTAATAGTAGTTTGACCAGTGTTTGTATTGATCTCCGTAATTAATCTAGAAGCAGCTGATTCCCTAATTTGCAGTGCAAGTATTTTGCCCGCCTTATCCCCGTGTTCATAAAACCTATGGCGTGACCGAGTCATCAAATTAGTTGTCTCATTTGTGGATAGGAGATTGAATTCGGCTTGAGTCGAAACCCTTTCTCTGTATAATTCAGGAGAAGGAGATTTTCAGTTTAGTTTTGATTAGTTTTTCATTTATCTTTTGATTGTTTCATTAGAATTTTGTTTTCAATTTGTAACTTTTATATTTCACATGTATGCCTATTATTTGCCCAATTTCTAGATGTAATGAATTATGTATTACTCGGCGACACTGCAATTGAGTTTGCTCATGTAATTTCGAGAATGAAAAGTTTAGTTTGTATTCGTTTTTTTTCCTTTTTAAATATGGGGTAATCAACATGCCCAGATTTTTGAAAATAGCAGATGGCATAGACTATTTTCACTGCATTTGAAGAAGGGTATTGGCTATTGACAAAGACTAATAAAGGACGTTTTTCTATGACTTTAGTTGAAGATATAGTTATTAGTATTAACAAATCAATGCAAAAAATATATAATACAATTAAATAATTTAGTCTGATTATCCACTTGAGCCCTGTTTTATACTTTGTCATACATCGGTGTCGCACAAAATAACTTAAGTAGCCAATCTTCGCTTATCTCCTATTTGTTTTTACATTGAAATCGGTTAAATTAATAGCCTGATAATAGCGTTGCTTATTTATTTGCTTAGCTTGCTTTTAGGGCCAATTCATACTCCTATTTTACCGCTGTTTCGGCGCTGTAGTGCCGAAATGATTTCGGCTCGTCAGAAATTTTCAGTAGCACCGAAGAGCCGACTTAAGACGGTACCCGCCCCCCCGAACCTCAAATGACGTCAAATTGTAGGCTCTACAGAGCCGAACCGACTTTTATTCGGCTCTAAAATAGGAGTATGAATCGGCCCCTAAAGGTAAATCACTCTGGACAAGAGTGTCTGTTGTGGTCATAATAACAGCCTCACTTGCATCCATCTGAATATGTTGCACTGTCAATTAAACCAGTCAGTTAAACCGTATAATTGCCACGCAACTAATGACTCACACAGTCAGAGAAACACTTTGTGTAAGAACGTGTTGTAGAATCTTATTGAGAATAGTAGAGCATTATGAATAATTTGTGTTAATTAATATTTGTGTTAAATGTCTGGTTACCAGTTTCCTCCACCCCATACAGCTGTGACAGTGATAGTACTGGGATTCCAATTAAATGCATCATTAAGCATTGCTAAATACAAGCAATGGCATAAAACAACCGTGCAGTAGTACCGGTTTAGTTCTGTCATATTAAGATAACTAAGTACATTTACTTAAGTACAATTTTGATGTATTTGTCAAGATTCAATCCATCCCCTGAGCAAGCAGGCAGGCTATGTATTCTGTAAAAATGTCAGCAGTGCTTTACACCACTTTAGATGCCTGGCTCCTTTGTACATAAAGGAGCAGTAGCTCCACTCTCTAAGATAACCGTCCACAACCCTCTTCAGAAAATCCATTTCAGACGCTACTATTTACAATTTACAATTTAGGCATTTAGCAGACGCTCTTAATCCAGAGCGATTTACATTTAAGCAAGAACAAAAGCATGGGAATACATCACATAAAAGCATTTATCATGAAACATGCGTAAGCTAAGAAAGTAACAGTGGAATATCATAATGAAACTATACATACACTATACATATAAACTATACATATTTACTACTATGCTACTACTATCTGCCATCTCCTTCTGTCAGTCATGAACCCATATTTGATAACCATAAGTAAGAGTAACAATGAACATTGTCTGCTAGATCGACAGTGTTGTCTTTTTCTTGCTCAGCTCTCTTTTAAAGGCACTAAAAGGTGATGCACTAAAGTTATAATTTGGTTTGAGTTGATTTCATTTGTATGTTTTATGGTACTGTCTATCCAGGGTGTAGGCTACTCAAATTTATGATGATGTTATATATTTGCTTTACTGAAAAGTCTACAGACATATTTTCTGAAAGTGCGTCTATTTGTCTATGGGACCCGGAAACTACCGGCAATAGCAGGCGAAGTGGCGATATTCGAAAAGTGGGCGGTGGAACGTCGCCCGAAAACATGAAAATATTTTATCTTTGGACGACATCGTCAGGCGATAGCCAATCAAATTCATGTGTTGCCTTGTTTACCTTCCATACCCTATACGAGGACATACAGTAGGTAATGGAGATTAGGGTTTCCAATAGAGTTTGGGTTTCCAATGCAACAAGTAAAGAACTCAGGAAACCTGCTTCCTTGAAGAAGAGTTCTTGCACTCGAACCGTGTTGCTGAGTAGTCTGTAAGATTTTAAGCCAATTGTTTGACCACACAAAATGTTGATGCCAATTTAAAACTAATGTGTACAGTGGTCTCCCTCCTCAATTGTTTTTCCATTATATTTGCTTAACCAATAAACCCTGATGGTACTTTGTCATTATGAATAGTGAAAATAACAGACCGACAAGCTTGCAGTGCATCCCAATTTTGTGAGAATTCAGAACATACGCGAGAGCCAGAATGCAAGATACCGTAGTTCCACAACCTTTTCAGCAAGCTCATATTAGGTTCTTGGCAAATGGCGACTATACAATTTGTAAACCATCAAATCCTTCCCTAAAGGAATTATCACACATCAGAGCATGTTATGCAGCTCTTCATTCACAGCAGACAGTGGTGTTCTATGCCGGCACGCTTGCTGCTCCTGATCAAAGTCATTAGTCAATTGATTTGGGCTGCTGAATAATTGAGGCAGTGAGGATTCAGACATTGACTGTGATGGCTCACTAGTTAAGAGAAATAGAGAATACTCTTCAGGAGGAGGAGAGAGAGGAGAAGATAAAGATGGGGAGCGAGAAGCTGAGAGAAAGAGAGAGTGAGAGAAGGATAGAGAGCAAGAGATACATATAACAGAGTAGCTACCTTTAAACACAAAATCAACTGCTATTTGTGTACGATGATAAGAGCGCCCCCACTTCACACGGTGGGATTTTTTCTTATCCTGATGATTACATGTAGGCGTACAGTAGGCATGTGATGTTTCCAATATGCCATATTCACTCATTATGCTGGGGACCCCCTGGAACGCCTTTGAGGACCCCCATGGTTGTGCCTGGACCTCACATTGAGAACCACAGTGTTAGGCTATAATATCATAACATACAGTATGTACGAAAAACATTGATGCTGTAGTATGATCAAGTAGTACTAGGTAGGGCATTCATTTATAATTAAAAAAAATAATATGGAGATGAGAGGTTTCTGCTCGTCAGAAACGATATAACATAACATTGATACATTTTACAATAATCTCCATGCTTCCCTATTTACTTTTCCATCCCCAGGTTGCGAGAGTGACTTCTGGGGCCCTCACTGCAGCAACCGGTGCCAGTGCCAGAACGGGGCGCGGTGCAACCCCATCACGGGGGCGTGCGTGTGCACGGACGGCTGGCAGGGCTGGCGCTGCGAGGAGCCCTGTGAGCCCGCCTTCTACGGCAAGACCTGCCTGCTGGACTGCCAGTGTCTCAACGGAGCCACATGCCACCACCAGACAGGAGAGTGCCTCTGTGCACCAGGGTACACCGGCGTGTTGTGAGTTTCATAAACACTGTTGTCAATCGCTAGTTTAAAGTCTTTTTAAAATCGCAATGATATGTGTTTCTTAAATTATGGTCACATTAATTTTTTTTTTTTTTTTTAAGATATTTTTTTGCGGCTTACGCCTTTTATTGTTTTTTGAAGGGACAGACAGTAGGCTGACAGGAAACGGGAGAGAGATGGGGGGATGACATGCAGTAAAGGCCGTGTCGGGTCCGGGAGTCGAACCCGCGGCACACTGCGACTGGATTACCAGTCCGGTGCCCAGACCGTTACGCTACGGCCTGGGCCTGGTCACATTAATTTTAAAATGAATGATAAAGTAAGGCTACGCTTATAGGCCTTCTACTGGTTCTACCGAGTAAAGACCCGCCCTCACTGTTGTTGAAGCCAGTAACATTCATTTCCGGTTGCATTTCTGGACCGGATATGGAAAGATCGCTGTAAAATAAAATTTTGAAGCAGACCGGGAGCATACATACAGTATCATCTTTGTCGTGTGGAAACCGTTATTCAAAGGGGATCAATGCAAAGGGGATAATGCAACAAAAGTTGCTTGTAGGTGTGCATCCTTTTCAAAAAAAAACATTCAAATACAAAAACGGCAAAAGGAGCAGATCTCAAAACACAATGCTTCACGGCGCATTTCAAGCTTGTGGATCTGCTACTTTTGATATTTTTGTGTGGTGCTGTAGTATGATCAAGTAGGGCATTAATTTACAAAAAAAGACACAAAAAGTTTGAATATAGAGACAATCTCAGTCTCAATGTCCAAGATGCCGGACAAAGGGGACAGGGAGAGAAGCACAATACTTAGCGAGCCCTACCCCCGGCTCATAAATACATTCAATTAAATTGTTACCGTGTTTACAGCATAAATTTAATTTAATTGGCACAGTGTCACAGTGTTTACAGAACACTTTTTTCTAAATGTGGTTCCTCTCTCTGTGGTCTCTGGTTGTGTCTTGCGTGTAGCTGTGAGGAGCAGTGCCCCCCAGGAAGCCACGGCACCCTGTGTGAGCAGCGCTGTCCCTGTCAGAACGGAGGCACATGCCACCATGTCACTGGAGAATGCAACTGTCCTGCTGGATGGCTGGTACTGTACCCCCACATCACACACTACATTATTAGAATGCACCTGTCCTGCTGGATGGCTGGTACTGTACCCCCACATCACACACTACATTATTAGAATGCACCTGTCCTGCTGGATGGCTGGTACTGTAACCCCCACATCACACACTACATTATTAGAATGCACCTGTCCTGCTGGATGGCTGGTACTGTACCCCCACATCACACACTACATTATTAGAATGCACCTGTCCTGCTGGATGGCTGGTACTGTACCCCCACATCACACACTACATTATTAGAATGCACCTGTCCTGCTGGATGGCAAAATCGATGTTGATGTCACAAGTATAGTAATAGAAACGAGTGTGTGTGTGTGTGTGTGTGTGTGTGTGTGTGTGTGTGTGTGTGTGTGTGTGTGTGTGTGTGTGTGTGTGTGCATGTGTGTGTGTGTGTGTGTGTGTGTGTGTGTGTGCGTGCGTGCGTGCGTGCGTGCGTGCGTGCGTGCGTGCGTGCGTGCGTGCGTGCGTGTGTGTGCATGTGTGTGTGTGCGTGCGTGTGTGCATGTGTGTGTGTGCGTGTGTGCATGTGTGTCTTTCCAGGGTTCAGTGTGTGCCCAGCCGTGCCCGTTTGGATCCTATGGAATCAACTGTTCAGATGAATGCACCTGTCGTAATGGAGGCCTGTGTGACCACATCAGTGGCCAGTGCCAGTGTACTGCAGGCTACACTGGAGACAGGTATACTACTTTATGTACTGTACTATACTGTACTGCAGGCTACACTGGAGACAGGTCTGTACTGTTCTGTACTGCAGGCGTTCTCAACGTTTTTGGCTGGGGACCCCCAGAAATGCTTTGGCAATGTCTCTGGACCCCCGCCCCGCCCCCTCCCGGCCCCCAATATAAATTGACTGCTACAATAACTTCATAATAGAGACAATACACCATAAATAAATACTGAAAACAGATATAATCATTAGGTAAGGTGTATGCATGTACTATGTGTACTATATGTAAACTCTTCATTTCCACTTTCCAGCCATTCAGTTGCAAAATATATATATATATATATATTTTTAATAATTTGGGGACCCCCCCAAAATAATTTGGCGACCCACGGTTTGAGAACCCCTGCTGTACTGTAGTATAGTGAGAACCACCCATTGGCAACACCGTCACAAATGGGTGGAATGTTCCTTTAAGACAAGTCAAAGCTAGCCGATGCCTTTGCATCATTCTCTACACGTACGCACCTACACACATACAGCCATTAAGAAAGAGACAAATTGCCCAATTAAAATGTCTCCGTGTGGAGTTTCGTTTTGTGTCACGTTTAAATCACGCTGACTTCTTCCGGCCCTTATCTGCGCTTAATTCCATTAGAATGTGCAAGAACTCAATCTCACAATTATTCCATGTCTGCTAATTCACCTGTCTCTGCACAGTGGAAACCAATGGAGGTAATTTACTGATTCAATTGTGAACAAACGACCGAGGAGAGAGAGAATGGAAAGAACTAGACAGAAAGAAAGAAAGAAAGAAAGAAAGAAAGAAAGAAAGAAAGAAAGAAAGAAAGAAAGAAAGAATCAAAGAAAGAAAGAAAGAACGAAAGGAATGACTTCGTCAGGTCAGCAGGATACTTTGAAAGGACAGTGTGTGAGATGAAGGTAATAAAAGTCTTTGTGTGTCAGAGTGAAATAGAGTAGGAGGAGGAGGTGAACATATTACCCATGGTGCTTTAAAGGAGCCAATTCAACTTGTCACACATTGGTATTAGGGGGCATGAGAGAGCTGCATAGAATGTCATCACTCATCATCACCATAAGGAGAAACAGGAAAGAATTATGTGAGGAAAGTCTTCGCCTCGTCATATGAGAGGTTGGCCAAGCATTTCGGTCACTGCATGCTGTTTTCCAAGGCTGCAGGCGTCTAGTTCCAGACAATAAAAAACACAATTGCTTTTTTGTCTAATTGATAATTAGAATCATACAATAATAAGAACAACAACAATTTAATTATCCCAGCTGTACTTGTCCTCAGGTAAAAGGGCCAGGTAGGCCTACTAATAGAAATAGAATCACCATAAGCAGCCGGCAACCTCAAGGCAGCAAAGCGCAACACCACTTTTGGTCAGTAATCTTATTCAGTAAAAAGGATACACCTTTGGAATGCCCTATACCAACTGAAATAAAAGGACATTATGTAAAAATATGTAATGAAAAGGTTAAGCATTGGTTGAAGTGCAAACGCTAATATTTTAAGCACATTTTAAAATGTTAAACTGTAATTTGGGAATGTTATTGCTTTTGTACTTTAGATTAGAGCCTCTTGCATGTCCTATTTGTAAATGATTGTTTTTAGGTAGATTAGGTAGATATTGTATAGAAAGGCCTAACCAGGGACTGGGGTCGCAAATTAGCCTCGACTATAAACCTGCATGTACAATGCAACAGTTTCGTGTTATATAAAGATCTGATCACCTGGTAGATCCCACCCTCAACCTACTGTATATTTCAGTTGACTGGGGTTCCCCGGGGTCTAGACTTTGTCCCCTCCCTCTATACCGATTATCATTGCTGAACTGGT
The DNA here is from genome assembly GCF_964188405.1 of Protomyctophum parallelum. Classification (NCBI taxonomy): domain Eukaryota; kingdom Metazoa; phylum Chordata; class Actinopteri; order Myctophiformes; family Myctophidae; genus Protomyctophum; species Protomyctophum parallelum. The sequence continues at coordinate 30,831,768 of NC_139699.1, forward strand.
TCAAACTTAGGTGGGAAAAAAAAGAACAGAACAGGTTCAACACCAGTGGAAAGGTGGGCATATTTTAGGTGATATCCACCCACTGGTTCTGTATCCTTGTTCTTGTGTCATGGTGTCAGATGCCAGGACGAGTGCCCGGTGGGGTTCTACGGTCCCCAGTGTGCCCACAAGTGTGACTGTCAGAACGGGGCCAAGTGTTACCACATCAATGGTGCCTGTCTGTGCGACGAGGGCTTCAAGGGACCCAGCTGTCAGGACCGCTTCTGTCCGGCCGGTCTCTACGGCCTTGTCTGTGACAAGTACTGTCCCTGCAACACGGCCAACACACTGAGGTTGGCAACAAACACTGTACTTCTGTAACACACAGCTAATGTAACAAACACTGTCCTTCTGTAACACACAGCTAATGTAACAAACACTGCCCCTCTGTAACACGCACCCCTGTAGTAACTCTGATGACTCCCTAGGGGTGCCGGATCCCTTGTCGAAGACCCATGATCTAATATGTTTGGGTCAAAAGAGGAAGGGAAGTCCTCACACTGTTTAAAAGCTCCCAGTATAAACATGTATTAATGTTAACAACGTTTCAACCCTAGCTGGTCTGCATCAGGTCTAACCTGACTTGATGAAGGGTTGAAAAGTTGTTAACTTTAATAAATGGTTCTACTGGGAGCTATTACACAGTGTACAGACTTCCCTTCCTCTTGTACAGTATGTACGTATTTTAGTTACAATTTGTACAATTTAGGCATTTAGCAGACACTTAATCCAGAGCGATTTACAGTAAGCAAGAACAAAAACATGGTAATACATCAAATACATAAAAATACAGTGGAATCTATATAATGAAACTATGCATAGTTATAGAGTGCTATGTCTACATAAAATGCTATCTAAGTTACATAAATTGAGCCTATGTATACGCCTGTAAGGTCGTCGAGGCTAGGTCAAGTGCTACGGGCTAAGATGGAGTCTGAAGAGGTGGGTTTTCAGACAACGGCGGAAGTTCAGCACCTATACATTTTTTTGTTGGGATGTGCGTGCTAACCATGCTTCCCCTTTGGACTCTACTTCTAATATTTTGGAGTGACATTGACAGTGTCATTCCTCCTGTCCCCGCAGCTGCCACCCTCTGTCAGGAGAGTGCACATGTGTGGCGGGATGGTCCGGGCTCTACTGCAACGAGACCTGTCCATCAGGCTACTATGGCGAGGGTTGCAAGGAGCCGTGTAACTGTGACAACGGAGCGGACTGTGACGGAGGCACCGGAGCCTGTGTGTGTGCACCTGGATACATGGTGAGTAATAGTACAACTCATGAAGAAGGTAGTGCACGCACATCAGTAGCCCAGGTGCAAGACAAACAGAAATATCGAAAAGAATAATAGTCTATGAAAAAAAGCTCCTATGAAATGTAAATGCTCGTCAACGGTTCGATCTTATTCGATCTTCATCAGGACAAATATGTCCTGATGAAGATCGATTAAGATCTAGTGTGGAGACATTCTATTATTCTTTTTGCAGTACAACTAGAACTACAAGTACTACTAGAAGTACAACTCCCCTTCTGACAGAAAGTTGGTGGCAAGGGCACTGCCCCTTTCTGACAGAAAGCCCTCAGGGAGAAACTTATCCTTTCTGTGCTGAGATCATGTGTACCATCTGAAAGCCACATTTTGGTTGAAGCTTGGCTGGCTAAGCTTGAAAAACACATTAAACACATTAAACACAGAAAACGTCTTTCCTCTCCTGCCCAGTAGTCTACTGTATGTTTGGTTGACTTTATGAATATTAGATTAACAGTTAATTAAACAGATAGCATGTTGCGTGCTGTGCTTTAATTGGCACAATCAATGGTGATGTTGAAATGCAATGCAAGCCACGGAGCTTAGAAACTGGCTAACGGTGTTTGGCTAACAGCACATGGGGGGGGGTCCTAATAAGCATAAGGGCCAAGTAGGCTATTAGGTAACACATGTACTTCATACAATGGTATAGAATACTATGTAAGTTATACAACAAAATAATGTAGATCAAATAATGCTATTTTCCTCATCTTGCCCTTGATTACCCCATTTAAAAATCTAAAACTAACACTAAAACTAATAAAAAATAAATAAACCTAGACTAAGCATTTTCACAAATTAAAGACTAGCAAACCTGTCCCTACTACATGTGTATAGGTGAGGTTGTGACGCTTTGGTGGCTTTGAAGCGCATGAAGCCCTCCTGTAAAGCTTGCATAGACATAAATGAGACTATAGAAACATTCCATGAATTTTTGTTGATTTATTTTATCTACTGCAGCAGCAGTCATGACAAACGGACGTGTTTTGGCTATCACGCCTTCATCATCCTTAGCTAGGCCTGAGTAGCGGAAACACGTCTTTGGCTTTTATAAACATTGAACCAATGAAACAAAATGACACTTGTGTGAAGTGAGGGGCACCTGGTAATGTTTGTTTAATGTACTCTAAACAAACATTAAATAAGCCATAAACCTTTCTGCCACATGACGTCATTCCGAAAGCCAGACGTTGGAGGGTCTAGCGCCCCTCAAAAACATTGGGTCCATTGAAACACAGGCTCTTTTTTCCACTTCTTGAAAAGTAACAGTTTTGAACGTACAAGGTTTCTCCCCGACAGAGACATGGCACTGTACAGTACATTACAGATCGTTAAAGGATCGGTTCGCCACTATAACATGGCATCTGTCATGCTTTAGTATGATATCCGTTCATGAAAAAAAACTAAATATTTTCATTTGTCGATACAGTGGCTGACAACGTCTCATGCAACGAGCCGAGGAAGGGTGCACTCATTTCCATAAATGACAGTGACTGCATGCACACAGTGAATGCATACCATACTGTACACTCAAAGGCACCTTACATCCATCTATGTGATCTGGGTACGGTTAAATAACACCATCAATCAACATGCAGATAGATGTCAATGCATTATAGATGCACATACATGCTTGCCTTTTATATCCAAAGAAGAAAGGTGTGTGGAATATTGATCTTCTCTCTGTGCAATAAGAATGGTGCCCCAGCTGGAAGAGATGTTGTCTCTGTCGGGTGGATACCTCATTATGTGTAAAACTGTTACTTTTCAGGATTAAAATTAAAACGTATCAAAAGTAGCAGATCTACAAGCTCAAAATGTGTCGCTTCACGCCGTATTTTGAACTTGTGGATCTTCTACTTTTGATGCTTTTTGTTACACTGTGGAATGATTAGTAGGGTGTTTTTAAATTACGCAAAAACAAAAAGTATAGAATATGGAGATAAGAAATGTGTGCCCGATATGCTCCAAGATAAAACATATCCATATACTTAGTGGTATAGTGTTTGGTAAAATGTGGGGAAAAAAAAAAAAAAAAAAAAAAAGATACCACATGCTGTGCAAACTTTGTACCGGTTACTTTTCAGTCACAGTGGGGCCTCCCTATAGGGGGACACTCTGGAGGTACCGTAGTCTCGTGTAGCCAGATTTTTGTCTCCTGCAACCGCCATACAGTCTGGAGCAATGGAAGCTCTGATCAACCGCCATACAGTCTGGAGCAATGGAAGCTCTGATCAACCGCCATACAGTCTGGAGCAATGGAAGCTCTGATCAACCGCCATACAGTCTGGAGCAATGGAAGCTCTGATCAACCGCCATACAGTCTGGAGCAATGGAAGCTCTGATCAACCGTCATACAGTCTGGAGCAATGGAAGCTCTGATCAAAAATGTTATGATCAGAGGATAAAGCGGATGTGACACCTCCTCCCTGCTTCCATTTCGTCTTTACAGTCACGCAAATTATAAGTCATCTCTCATTCTCATCTCAAGTCATTCAGTTATTATTATTGTGGAATAGTGGAATTACTATGCAAGACTACTCGTACTACAGCATGTGCCCGAATCACCAATGTAACAGCAGTCTCTCACACGGCGGGACCGAACTTCCCACCCTAAATTCAATTCAACATAATGACTTGGTTTAGAAAGAACAAAACAAGAGACATGATTACAAGGTCATTGCAAGGGATTTTTGCCAAGCTTGATCTTTCAAAGCTTTGGTCGGTGTCTCCTGGGAGGATGATGCCACATTGTTCAGAAATGTGCGTCCCCTGAAAGTGTTTCTGTAACTCATGAAATAATTTGATGTATCCTCTCATTCTGCAGTATATAAAAACTTGTATTATACTGCTGGGTGGAAAAACGGAAATAGAAAAATTTACTTGTTAATGCTTTTTATTCGTTCAGTATTTATAAAACTCACAGACACAGGAGCATTTTCGCTCCCAATCTTCCGCTGCAGTCTGAAAACGCACCTCTTCTTAGCCCATAGCACTTGCCGTAGTACTTGACCTAGCCTCGACCTCCTACAGGCGTATGAAAAGGCTCAACTTATGTATCTTAGATAGCATTTTTTATGTAGACTTAGAGAGCAGTTTATGTAGACTTATAGCATTGTATGTAAACATAGCACTGTATAGTATATATATGCATAGTTTCATTATATAGATTTTCCACTGTTACACTCTTAGCTCTTACACTCTTACTGTATGATTCATGATAACTACTTCGTATGTATTTGATGTATTGCCATGATTTTTTATTATTTGTTTTTGCTTAATGTAAGTCGCTCTGGATTAAGAGCGTCTGCTAAATGCCTAAATACATTGTTGCTCAATTTGTGTACTGTAGTATAATGTAGTTTCTGCCTGACAGCGATAATATTTTTTTGTTCCCATTCATTGTGTGTGTGTGCAGGGTGAAGACTGTTCACTAGGGTGTAGTGCAGGTCTATATGGTATAAACTGCACCTCCTCCTGCTCCTGTGAGAATGACATATCCTGTTCTCACATCGATGGATCCTGCATCTGCAAAGAAGGTAATTGCTTCCATTTTCACATTGTGCTATGGAATTTATTAAATTAATTTGGGTGTATGTGCATGGTGCCGAAAGTACAAAAAAATACCTACAAATTGTACTACACTTGAGTAAATGTACTGTAGGCTACAGTATATGTAAAGTAGTTCATTAGTTTACACCACTGCTCACAAGAGCATCTCTCCTTCTGAACTTTCATCACCGCCTCCCAACAGTTGAACAAAACATCAGTACAATAAGCAGAAAACCGTCTTCAACAACCACACATCCATTACAGTATTGGAGTGTGTTTGACAGAAACATGTTCATGCAGTTTGCTGACATGGCTCGGTGCAGTATATGGCTGCATTTAAATATTTACGCTCACGTTTCTCAGCCTCCCGCTGTGGGATGTTGGGTAATTGAAGTGCTGACACATCTTCTGAAGGCTTCACATGTGGACCCAGGAGCTCTGCTTATGAGAGGAGTTGGCGTGGCTTAATGTTAAGACCCTTTAAATATGATCATGAAAGGAGTCGTCAGATTGTGACAGGTTATGAAAGGTTAGTTTCCTCATGCATTAGAAGGACAATATCAGTCAGTTACACCATGACGTTGTCCATGGCCATTGATCCTCCAGGGGTCTTAATCTCATTTTCTAGCTCTCTACACCAAATGACTTCACCAATAATAGCAGATGTACTAGGTCACAACGCTTTGATAATGTCAAAGAAATGAAAATGTGTATATTAGAATGCTTATATGCACGGTTCATGTTGAGTAAAAAGCCTTGAAAATCCATACAGTCCATCTTAAGAATGTAAATCAACTATGAGCCCCTGTGTTAAGATATTGATCGAGGCCATAACACAATCCATTAGCCCTTTCGTATTTCTTAACCAATGCTCCCTGACAAATGACCCTTTCTAGACTAAAACATATTTTATACTTAACAGACAGGGTGCGTTTTTCTGAAAAAACGCTATTAATTGGTCATTTTAAAAGTGTTATATTCAGTCAAAAAGAAAAACATTGATGTGCACTGACTACAGCAGTGGTTATCAGACATTTTCATGTCAAGGAATTATATTTGGCCCCCCATCTGGAAATAAATTGTGCCAGGGATCGACAAAAAACAAACAAAAAACAAAACATTGTGACGTGTTGTGAGCTTGTAGTTTTGCTATTGTCAAATAGTCGATGTGGTTAAACTTATTATGCTATATTACTATTACTTTTTGCTGGTTGCCATGTGGAGCGCCCTCAAGGACCCCTGGGGGACCCCTGGGGGACCCCACTTTGAGAACACACTTTGTGCTGAAAATCGTTACATTAGTTAGATTAGACTAAAATGACATTTCTCTCTCTCTCTCTCTCTCTCTCTCTCTCTCTCTCTCTCTCTCTCTCTCTCTCTCTCTCTCTCTCTCAGGGTGGCAGGGCATAGATTGCTCTATGTCCTGCTCCAGTGGTACTTGGGGACTGAACTGTAACCAGACCTGTGAGTGCTCCAACGGAGCAGCGTGTGACCCTGCTAACGGCACCTGTACCTGCTCCCCAGGCTGGAGGGGACTCTACTGTGACACACCTTGTCCTGTGAGTACACTCACTCACTCACTCACTGTCTCACTCACTGTCTCACTCACTCACTCACTGTTTCACTCACTCACTCACTCACTCACTCACTCACTCACTCACTCACTCACTCACTGTTTCACTCACTCACTCACTCACTCACTCGCTCACTCACTCACTCACTCACTCACTCACAGGTTCACACAGAACATATTGGAAACCATCCAAGACCAAAGAATGTCTCATTTGGCTAATGAGTAAAATTACTATAATTTTTTGGGGTGTGCAAAAAACGGACACACTTAAGCCACACTGGGAGTGTGACTAATTAATGGTCCTGAAAATGAAAATATTTCACATCAAACTCTTAATTTGGTGATGGTGATTCATACAGGTTGATGATTTCATTCGTGGTGAAAAAACTAACTTGTTTGAAAGAATAAATGTCACTTCATCACTGCGTTATATTCATGTTCTCTGTGGATGTATTCGTGACAAGAAGTGAAAGCGGATCGCACAAATGTAACGCTCCCAGTGTGCAATAATTTTTCTTGTTCATATTTTATTTTGCATCAGTGTTTTCTTCATTATCACTGTGTTACAGTACATGTCACACCACCAATGTGTTCTGTTACTTCTGTATCTTCATTGACTTCCCGTGAATTGCTGCTGCTGCTGTGTGTGTGTGTGTGTGTGTGTGTGTGTGTGTGTGTGTGTGCGCGCGTGCGTGCGTGCGTGCGTGCGTGCGTGCGTGCGTGCGTGCGTTGCGTAGTGTACAGGAGGTTACACACGGTATTTATCAGGTGGAAACCTCATGTGTCCAAAGGCGTCACTTTTCAGGATTCAAATTAAAATATAACAAAGTGTTATATACACAAGCTCATCAAGTGTTGTAATGCTAAATGTATGTGTTGTGTACAGGAGGGTATACATACAGTGTTCTAATGCTACATGTATGTGTTGTGTACTGTACAGGAGGGTACATCCAGTGTTCTAATGCTACATGTATGTGTTGTGTACTGTACAGGAGGGTATACATACAGTGTTCTAATGCTACATGTATGCGTTGTGTACTGTACAGGAGGGTACATCCAGTGTTCTAATGCTACATGTATGTATTATGTACTGTACAGGAGGGTACATCCAGTGTTCTAATGCTACATGTATGTATTATGTACTGTACAGGAGGGTATACATACAGTGTTCTAATGCTACATGTATGCGTTGTGTACTGTACAGGAGGGTACATCCAGTGTTCTAATGCTACATGTATGTGTTGTGTACTGTACAGGAGGGTACATCCAGTGTTCTAATGCTACATGTATGTATTATGTACTGTACAGGAGGGTACATCCAGTGTTCTAATGCTACATGTATGCGTTGTGTACTGTACAGGAGGGTACATCCAGTGTTCTAATGCTACATGTATGTGTTGTGTACTGTACAGGAGGGTACATCCAGTGTTCTAATGCTACATGTATGTGTTGTGTACTGTACAGGAGGGTACATCCAGTGTTCTAATGCTACATGTATGTGTTGTGTACGGTACAGGAGGGTACATCCAGTGTTCTAATGCTATATGTATGTGTTGTGTACGGTACAGGAGGGTACATCCAGTGTTCTAATGCTACATGTATGTGTTGTGTACGGTACAGGAGGGTACATCCAGTGTTCTAATGCTACATGTATGCGTTGTGTACTGTACAGGAGGGTACTTATGGTCTGGAGTGCACAGAAACCTGTGATTGTGTCCATGGAGACAGCTGTGACCCCGTCACCGGATCATGCCGATGTGTCGCTGGATGGACTGGTGAGTTGTGCTACTGTACCTCACATCATCCTTAACGTACTGTATCGACTGTTGGCTCATTCACTACATCAACACATCATCCTTAACATACTGTATTTTTTTTTTTTTTTTTTTTTTTAAGATATTTTTTTGCGGCTTACGCCTTTTATTGATTTTTGAAGGGACAGACAGTAGGCTGACAGGAAACGGGAGAGAGATGGGGGGATGACATGCAGTAAAGGCCGTGTCGGGTCCGGGAGTCGAACCCGCGGCACACTGCGACTGGATTACCAGTCCGGTGCCCAGACCGTTACGCTACGGCCTGGGCCAAACATACTGTATTGACTGTTGGATCAGTCACTACATCAACACATCATGGCGAGGATCTCGTCATTGGCAGTACAGCGTTATCTAGAATGACACGGATGCTTTCCCAGCTCTAATGGATTAATGAATGTTTTGTACTAATACTAATCTTTTCAAATAATTGTTGTGTAGTATAAAGTACAATATTTGCCTAGCATTGAAAGATTGACACACTCAGGTAAATAAAAGTACTCCAAATTGTACTTTCCACCACTTGGTGGTGGTTTTCACCCCCGAGCAGTAATCATCCATTTCCATCTTTGAAACGTTACATTAGTAATTGCAGTGGTTTCGCTTGCAGCGGTGCATAATAACCCCTCATTGTCAATCAGTGGAGTCTGTACTGTAAGTGCTATGATCAATATGAAAGCTGATGAATATGGAGAAGACTGTTTCAATGCGTTGCCAGGAGCAGAACTGCTAATGATTTGACATCAGAAGACGTGTCAATATATCGATGAAGGTTTCAAATTAAAGTTCAAAGCTAAAGTTGTACTTAACTTTGGGTTTGAAGAATCATCACTTTTTTAAATCATCAAACCCTGTACACTCAAGATACGCTCCATATATGGCCAGTACAGAATTCATTCCATATGTTGATCTGACCCCGCATGCCAAGCTCACCCAGCAGTCTGCCGTCTGCCCAAGTGGATGCGTGCACGTGACCTCGCCCTTTAGGCCACTTCTCGCCCTCAGGGCGCCTTACTGGATAGATAAAGGATAGATAATACTACACAGCCAAGCGTGACGTCGGGTCAGATTCCCATTGACGTTGATAGAACGTTTTTTCTGCAACCAGCAGGAGGATGTGTGCTCGTATGGATGTGTGTGTGTGTGTGTGTGTGTGTGTGTGGGTGGGGGGATCTCAGCTTGTGTCAGATGTAAGAAGGGGGGAGGGGGGGGGGTGCTCCAACGAAGAAAGGTTTGGATTGGGAACACTGATCTAACATTAATGGAGTCGTCATGGCAGCCTGCAAATTATTTCATATCGTTGGGCAGAAACCTCTTATGTCCATGCTTTAACTTCTTCTTCCATGTTTTTTCGTGAATTGTCGCCCTACTTAATCACACTGCAGCGTCACACGAAACTATCAAAAGTAACAGGTCTGCAAAACCGAGCTTTGAGCTCGTAGATCTGCTACTTTTGCTGTTTTTAAAATGTTAATCCTAAAAATTTACAGTTTTCAACATATGAGGTTTCCACCCGACAGAGATAATATTCAGTCAAGGGCATTCATGATGAGCTGCAGATAGGATGTGCTGTATACCATTGGTTCCTTATGTGTCCCTTATGTGTGTCTGTAACTCTGAGAGTACAAATGGAACCAAACGGACCCGTTAGGGTACACTCCCAGAGTTACATTAACAGTGATTTTACAATATAAATCGGAGGTCCCAGATATAAAAATACCATTAAATGGGGGTCCTTAGCCTAATGCATGTCACACTGGTGGTCCTTGAAATGAAAATGGTTGAGAATCACTGCTATATGCATGGGGGTCCCTGGCATATCTTTTCAAATATACACACACACACACACACACACACACACACACACACACACACACACACACACACACACACACACACACACACACACACACACACACACGTATATAATATAATAATAATAATAATAATGTTGGATTTTATATTTATAATGCACTTCAGGCTATAGCTCTGGTTGACATTAGAGCTGTTACGCTCACTTCTCCTCACCTTCACATTCAAGCTCTGCTTAGCCACTCCCCCTCACCTCTACTCCATGGCTCACTCAGCACTCCTTCACCAATTCTCTAAAATGGTAAATGGTGCATTTATATAGCGCCTTTATCCAAGGCGCTTTACATAGATTGTGCATTACATTCACCCATTCACACGCACATTCATACACTGATGGCGGAAGAAACCATTCAAGGCACCAACCAGCACATCAGGAGCAATTAGGGGTTCAGAGTCTTGCTCAAGGAAACTTCGACACTAACTCTGGGGGTGCCCGGGTTCGAGCTGGCAACCTTGTGGTTCCATCCAGCCACTCTACCCCTGAGCCACCCCATTCTCTGCACCTGTCTTCCATCCTGCAATCAAGCACTGCCTCTACAAAAGCCCAGCCTGCACTTCACTCCACACCAGAGCTTCACCTGTCAACACGTATGGTACGTAAGTACAGGCCAAGCCTAGTATTGTTAAACTCAGTTTCAGTGCTAGTTACTTTTAGCTTTACACAGCTATTTACTAAGCTGGTTTCAGTTTCAGCTCCAGCCTTTGTTGTTTTTTCCTGTTGTGGTTATTTTTCTCTGAAGACTGACTCTGCCTCTCTTTCTCCTCTCCAGTGCTTTGGAGTGTGTCAACCTGGAGAGCCACCTACCCCCAGCAACCCCATTATTTTCACTGAAGACTCTTGTGAATAAATTCGCCCTCAGGCTTCACCTGAACAATGCCTCCTCTCTTGCTGTGCACTTGGGTCACACTTACTGAATATAACAAGAGCTATGGACCAGAGCTAATTAGGCTACAGATATCTAATCTCATGGTGTTCAATTACTCCATACGGACCTAAATCCGTGGGGTGGCTCGCCGGAATCGGCTCGGCCCCCTGGGCGCATTTCTGGGGGTCTGGATGTTCCGGGGACCCCCCCGGGGACTCCCCGGGGACCCCCAGAGACCCCCACATGGTAATTCTCTCATTTATCTATACCGTTTCGGATGTGGGGCGGCTCGCCCGAACTGGGCCGGCACCCTGGCTGTGGTCCTGTGGGTCTGGAACTTCTGGGGACCCCCACACGGAGTTGCAACACTCAATTCACACGGGTGTGATTTTTATTTTCCTTCTACATGTTTCTGCATTACCCTTCTCTCTCTCTCTCTCTCTCTCTCTCTCTCTCTCTTTTCGTTTTTCGTCGCAGATGAAACAGATCGAGCTAGTTTGTATAATTTACTGTTGTGGCATATACTGTTTGTGTGTGTGTGTGTGTGTGTGTGTGTGTGTGTGTACTAGTGATCAGCACAGCTCTGTTGTGTTCTCTAAACAGGCTTGTGCTCGCACACACGCACGCACGCACGCGCACACACACACACACACACACACACACACATGCAAGGCTGATGAAAGACTGGGACACTGCATCATCAAATGAGTGAGGATTGATCAGAATGTCTCAGACAGTACAGGCTCACTGTGTTTTCAAACAACCACTTTGAATAGAGCAGCTCTGCAAAGATAAGAGCAGTAAATACTGTACACACATAATTAAACTGATACAAATAGACTCTAAACTGTTTTAGTTGGCCAGACAAATAAAATAGGTTACCTGTACTGATATTAATTGTATATGTGTGCAGAAACCTCATATCTCCATATTGCA